>NC_142362.1:29655376-29968431 GCF_059441175.1 Urocampus carinirostris | reverse complement strand
ATAGTGAAACCATTGATCAATAAACAGTGTTAAAACACTCAAATTATTTAAATGATCAGGAATCATTTCCATAGCATGTCCGAAACTAGATATTATTTGACGCTGCATCAAAACAGTATGTTGCAAAATCCTTTCTTGCCTACCTTTTGGGTCAGACAAAGAAAGGGAAAAAGAAAACCTTCCTCAGAAAAGTCTCTGTCTTCTTTTTTGTCCTTATCCTCCAGCCAAGGGATAGAGAACATGAGAACCACGGCTTGGTTTTTCCATGTTCCTGGTGCCCTGTTCGTGGAGTCGGCTGGCTGTATTTTTCCTACACTTTTTAGAACAAAAGTCAAGAGTCAAACCAAAAAAAAACAGAAATGTAACAAAAATAGAAAATATGACAAAGTCAGGGCAGCACGGCGGCGCAGTGGATAGCGCATGTGCGGCACAGTTCATGTCTTGGGAACCTCCTGCGTGGGTTCAAATCCAGCTCCAGACTTCCTGTGCGGAGTTTGTATGTTCTCCCTGTGCTTGCGTTGGTTTCCTCCGGGCACTCCGGTTTCCTCCCACATTCCAAAAACATGCATGTCAGGTCAAAATTGTCCCTGGGTGTGATTGAGCGAGTAAGTTGTCTGTCCCCGTGTGCCCTGCGATTGGCTGGCAACCAGTTCAGGGTGCCCACTGCCCGATGATTGCTGGGATGGGCTCCAGCACCCCGCGACCCTACTGAGGATAAGTGGTGTAGCTGATGAGATGAGATAACAAAGTCAACATGGCAACTATGCCTTCCATTGTACAATACTGAAATTGAAGTTAAAGTTTAATTAGTGAAAACAGTACAAGGTAAAAACCTTTAACGGTATAAAAAATAAATACTCATATTTTAACAACTCTTTCAGAACAAAAGTCAGTGATGCAAAAAAATTGTTACCACAATTGGATCAAATTTGAATTATATAATGTATTTGGCGGACTAAACTTTGGGACAGTATTGTTCTTTCAGGCAGACAAGAGCTGCTTCTCCCAGCCCCTTTCGACTCCTCTTTCTTCTCCCGCTTTTCCTCTCCCCCTCTTTCTCCATCTGCAATTTGAGGATGACTTGAACTGTCTCCACACATGAGCAAAACTTATACAATAATACCTGTTGCAATGTCAGGAAATGATCAAACAATATCAAAACATCTGAATTGAATACTATGTGTTAATTCAATGACATTGACTGGCAGATACTAGGTGGATGTTATCTCACATTAAAGGTCGCTGAGACAACTTCCCCCCAGGGGGCTGGCCAGACCGGAGCCGTGAGCTAAGGCACCGATGAAACTGCAGTCTAAATTGAAAAAGCCCAGCGAACTGACTGGTAGCTAAAAGAGTTCTCTAAAGTTGGCTAAACAAGCAGCACTGGACCAAATTCTGGCCTGCACACAACCAAAAAGGCTCTGTCCCAGTCCAAGCTTAAGAAGCAACTAGAGAACCTGATCGAGACAGTTGCCGACAAGGTGGGACACGGACAGCAAACTCAAAGAAGCCTCCAGCCACCCATAGACAACGACAGCTTCAAAGGACTGCATTCTGTGGTCCCCAACCCGGCCGGTCTCGAGCCCTGAATATCCCTCACTGCTCTATTCTATCAAATTACAATAACGTAACAATTAAGCCATCATTGTTTTCTATCTAAATGATGCTAGATTCCCCCGCGACCCTACTCAGGACAAGGGGCTCATATAATGGATGGATGGATGATGCCAGATTCCAACTTTGATCGTTCAATGCTTTATTTTTTTATTCTCGTTTTGTTTTGTGTTTCATCTGTAGATAACTAATAAAAGAAACTCTATAAATCCGAGAGTGAGTGTGCCTTGATTAAAGTATATTCAACACTTAAAAACTGTAAAATAATTCACTTAAAGTTGTGTGTAGCGATTCCGTAAAAATTATGAAACAGAAACGTATTTTAATTCTATTTCCTTGATATAATAATCTGAAAAAAAAAACTGGTGCTCCAAGAAGGCAAGAGAAGTTTAAAAAGAATAAACTCGCTCTTCAGTTTATTTAGTTAATCGATTATTTGTTCAAATCATGTATTAACCATCCAATAATGCTACATTTATGTATAATCTTTCGACTGGAAGACAGATGAGACAAAAAAAAAAGCATTAATGATCCGAACCAAGTACTCGCTCAGTATGGATAATGACAATACTTGGATCGATCTGCTCACCCTAGGTTTAAACAGTGTCTATTAGTTTGTAGTCATTATAATATGCTTAGTGGAAAACAATATTTTTGTATTCATTTAGCCAAAATGTATGAATTTAAACAATAATGTTGCAAAATAAGGCATTTACAGTAATTGAAATTTATATATGAGAGAGAGAGGAAATCAAACTTGACTGTGACACGAAAATATTAACATACTTATTTAAATCTTAACATATCTTTTACCATTTTTGGTTTTCGTTTTGGGCAGTCGATAGTAAAACACCTGACGGTCATTTTGTGGCCCCTGGACCATAGTTTGCTCACTAATGATTTAAAATAACCAAAAGCGGCACATGTACTTAGTTTTCTGGGTTGGCACCAGAGCACAAAAAAACCAGCAAAAACTTATTGAGGGGATTGCCTTGTCTCCAAGTATCCACTTACACCGCTTGCAACTCTCTAAACTTGTTAGAGCAGTCTGTCTTCTCTTGTCCGGACTGCATTATTGTTATTCTCTCCAGAGACACCCAGCAGCTTCTGGATGAAACTGTTGCGTACAAAACACAAACTTAAATGGTGCAACATAAAGTAATCGGCTGCACTGTTTCTTGTCAAGCGAGTGCTCAACAAACTTAGGGTTTTGTGTTTCCTGCCTTACATAAAAACTCCCTGTAAACGTTTTTGTTAAAATATATCTCAGTCTTCGTTTTATTAAAAGTCCTGAATAAAAAAAATAATGAATATTCATGATTTCAATATTCAATAGTTTATTCAGATGCCGCCCAGTACATTTAATCAAATGGTAAAACTGATTATTAGAAATAAATACCATCTGATTTATGGCATACTATTGTCTATGAGAGGGGTTTCAAAGTCAAATGGACAGATAAAAAATGAGGCTGCAAGCCGAGGGCCAGAATGCTGAACATTTTTAAAAGGACAGATATAGTCTAGTGCAGTGGTTCTTAACTGGTCTCACTTGAGGAATCACCATTCCACCCTAGTGACAAGCTACAAACCAAATTAAGAAAATAAAAAAATCATCATCTCAAATTTATTGGATGTAGTATTGTGTGCAGTTTAAAGAAAAAATAATATAATATATTATAATATTCTCCTTTTTTTTTAAACAAAACAAAAAAAAACAAAAACAAAAATCCCAAATGACTTCAAGTACTGTATTTACTGACATATACTAAAAGAGGTTTTTACTGGAAAAAATAACTTTCTTAGGACCCATTTTTATGAGTAGAAAAAAGGAAAATACAAGTAACAAAATCACAATGAAATGAGATGAAGTCCCTCTCAAACACAGTTGGGACAGCACCGATTGAGTAAACAGGGAGAAGAGATTGAGCAGGGCATCATCGCCATCTACTATTAAGGAGCGTAATTGACCCTCCGATTTTCCTTCTTCTTAGCATTTTAAGCCAAAGCAAAGGTCTGCAACCCATTGAAAATGGGGCATTTTTGGGTCCTGACCCACCAGTTGAGAAACCCTGGTCTGGTGAACATAATTGAACTTACTGAAATCCTAAAAAATATATTCCAATATGATCAAGTCAAGTCATTTTTATTTTTATAGCCCTTAATCACAAAGAGTCTCAATGGGCTGCACAGGTTATTACACAGACTATTTTTCAGACTATTACACCATCCCCTGATCTGGAACCAACATGAGGGCAAGGAAAAACTCAAAAACCTCAACATGAGGAAAAAGAAGAAACCTTGAGAAGGGACCGCACATGTGGCATCCCCCTTTCAGGATTACCAGACAGCAAAGGATGTTGCAATCACAAATAATACAGAGATATTGTCCACGAAAAGTATAGGTTATTCATATGCTATAGAGTAGAAGTGTGTTTTAAGCTTAGATTTAAACATTTCCACTGAGGTTGCAGATCGGATCTCAGGAGGAAGAGCATTCTACAGCCCCGGTGCCCGGATGGAGAACCAGCGGAGCACTTCTTGGCTCTTGGGATCACCAGAATTGTCAACCGGCACAAAAGACACATTTCTTTAATACAGAAATCCCCATAACATGAAGACTAAGTAAAAGATGCCAGTCCCTTGTAAATATTTTTTCTCATTTAACCTGACATTCTCTCATCCCATTTTTCTCTTTTTGGTCTGTATTGAGTGTTTATCTTGTTAATCCTGTCTCTTCTCATTCCAAACCATGTTTAATAAGTTGTTATATAAGACAATAAATCAATAAAAAATTGAATCCGGCAGTTTGGTGTGGTCAGAAGCTGCTGTAACCAATTTTGATTTGTGTGTGTGTTTGTGTGTGTGTGGGGGGGGTGATGTTAGGGCCCCCACAAAAGTAAATGTTGATCTGCTCTGGACACAAAAAAGACACAAAAGGCAGGGGAAGATGGACTTTTCCACGTAGTGACGGAAGGTTAAGCATTTTTACACTACATTGTTATTTTCTGTATAATTTCGACATCACTGGGGATTCTACACCAAATTACTCCCTGGGCTAGACACCTTTGAAGCAAATTTGTATCACATTTGTATCCATTTCACACAGTTCAGAAAAATGTGCAGCAGTTGGCCTGTATTTTCAAAGCTATGAATACTGTGCGTTATTTGGATGAGAGAGGATCCTCGAACTAATTATTTTATGTATAGTAATACAGTGAATTCTCACCCTCTCAGTCAGAGGTGGATGCCCTTCTCACTACGCTTTTCCTTGTCTCATCGTCAGCCTCACTGCACACCTTCGCAGCAAGCAGGGGCATCAAAGCTGCAACAAAAGGGCCCCCATTTGACAGGAAGCAAAGTCAGATGTTGTTGGATAAACCGAAACCGCACTTTTAAAAACATTTTTGGGAGGGGGAAGTAGGGGGGTTCTCGTGCCGCCCCCTCGTTCATGGTAAAAACGCCACCCCAGGAAACTGCCCGCCTCGCCCGTGTCTAAATCCGACACTGTTTGACATACGAAATATCTTCTGAAATTAAAAAAGTGTTGTCCTAAAATTATTCCCATCCTTTTCGTGAGCTCCAAGATTGTTTTTTTAAATTATAATTTGACTGTCGGTTGCATCCCTTAACCCCTAGGGTCTTATGGGCACCATTTTCTGTGGTGCGTCTTGGGAAAGAACAGCCTGGTAGCGCCCACCTCTCTCCAGGCCGACAGTACAGAACTCATTTGTGAAAAAAACATGTGTAAACATCTTCCATAAAGTACAGTATTTTGTTTGTTGAAGGTACTCTATGGAACTTGGAACTTTTCTACTCGCTGATACCATTTTCTGGCTTGTGTCATCATTGCAGCCTTTGTCAAGCTCTTTATGTTGCAGGTACAAGTACATGCGTTTTTCAGATGCGCTCGGACAAAGTCTTCTTTTATCAACTTTGTTGTGATTTGGGTTGGCGTTTGGATTGAACTTGAAACGCTTAAAGTCCTTCTCCAGTCCCCCGACTCATGCTACCTAAGCTCTGTTAAAGTATGATAAATGCAGATAAGCGCAGGGGTAACTAAATCATAACAGCTTTTTGAACTCAGTTGGGAATTGTTAACACGTACCAAATAGAGAAAATATTCTACTTTCAACTTTTTCACGACACCTCAACTGTTGCCACTCCGTCTTTGAATAATTGCTTGAGCTTGTAAATATGTTTTGTTCTTTGATTCCAAAGTATAATACAGTATTTGATGAAGAAATCCACTCTGTGGATTTTGACAATCCCATGTACATTTTGGAACCATGGACAACGACTATGAAATGAAATGAAATGATCTGCATTTATATAGCGCTTTTTAAGTCAATGACTTCCCAAAGTGCTTTACAGTGTGCTTCACATTTCCCAATAGCGGGCTTGTATTGCAGCCATGTAAGACGCTAACCTGCTTATTGGGGGTGTTAGGGGTTCAGTGTCTTACCCAAGGACACTTCGACATGTAACACGGACGAGCCGGGATTCGAACTGGGATCCCCTGATCCCAAGACGAGCGCTCTACCTCCTGAGCTACTGCCGCCCCACTACTACTGCACAGTGGTATCTTGTGCTCAAAGTTCGAATTGCCTGTGTAATGAGCAAATCTTCAAGATACGAAATAAATTCAAACTAATTGGTCCACTCCCCTGAGTGGTTAGCGCGTCCACGGCACAGTTCTGAGGTCATGGGTTCAAATCTAGCAACCAGCCTTCTTATGGGGAGCTTACATGTTCTCCCGTGGTTGCTTGGATTTCTTCCAGCATTCGGGTTTCCTCCCACATTCCAAAAACATGCATGTCAGGTAAATTGACCGGTCCAAATTGTGCTTAGGTGCGAATCAGCGAGTGAGTTATATATCTGTGTTGCCCCACGACTGGCTGGCAACTAGTTCAGGGAGTCCCCTGCCCAAAGATAGCTGAGATGGGCTCCAGCACCCCCGCGACCCTACTGAGGATAAGTGGTACAGATGGTGGATGTTTGGATGTTGTGCTCCCTTTCCCCCAAAAGCATACAACTGAACCCTATATGGTAATTAATTACATATTCCTGATGACTAAAAACACATTAACATAGAAACGCAGTAATAAAATAATTAACATTAACTAAGTAAAATGCGGGGTTATTATGAGCATTGTAAAAAATATTTTGCGTACTGTGTTCGGGTTGCAAGGAGGGGTCAGCTTATACATTTTCCATGTTTTAATGTACTCTTTTCCCATCATTTACTATTAAATTTAATTTAAATTTTAGTTATGTATTTAGAAATGTATTTTGAAAAAAAAAAAAATTCATCTAGCCAATTATGGCTCAAATCCAGATCTGTCACCGGTAGCAGACGACGACAATGTCATCTTACATTGCTATCATCATCGTGGTATTTTACAGAGTTTGGCTTGCTGTAAATCAGGGTTCGGCAACCTATGACATGCGTGCCAGCAGTGGCACGCTAGGGGTTAACCAGTGGCACGCCAGGTAGCGCTCCTCCTCTGCTTCGGGAGTGCGTGTCTGCGCCGCGCCTCGTAGAGGAGGAAAGTGTTAACGCAGCCACAGAAACACCGGTGCGTGATAAATGAATGAATCATGACGGCTCCTCCAGTGAAAAAATCTCGTTCTTTTCAGCCAGCAAGGATAGATTACTGGGGCTTTGTGCGGAAAAATGACCGTGCTGTTTGTGCATTATGCCTCGAGAGCATTGTACCTCGCACATCATGTGTTAAACGTCATTACGAGACGAAACATGAACATAAATTCAAGGATAAGTCTGACAAATCAGAGACATTAAAACACGCTGTGTCCAGGTACAGCCAACAAACACAGACTCTGAAAACCTTTGTCACTGCTAAAATCACCACCACTGAAGCAAGTTATCACATTTGCTCACTACCTAGCAAAGCAAGGAAAACCATTTAATGTCTGCAACAAAATCAGCTGTTATTTCTGTTGCACTTATTTTCAAGTTGCCTTCTGCTTTGCTGCTGTTATTTCAAGTTTTGATGTTTTCTGCAATAAGATTTCATTGATGAATCGTATGGTAGCTGTCCATATCACTTGTTTTTGGTTGCAGTTCATTGTTGCTGAAGAGTGGTTGATTCTGGTTATTTCTTGCGGTAAAAAGTTGAAGTCATGAATGGCTATAGGCCTTTCCACATGTAGCTCACATTCATTTTTTTGTTTATTGATGAACAAGAATAGTGGAAGATAAATTGCTCAGTCTTACGATTTCAATGTATGTCCATGTTGTATATCGGGACTGGAGTTAAATGACAGCGCTGTTGAATATAAAAAAAAATTGTTGTGCGAGTCATTGATTTTGGTGTGGCACAATGATTTACAAGAAAATTTGAAAGTGGCACTCCACACCGAAAAGGTTGATGACCCCTGCTGTAAATAAATATATTCTGAGTTGTGTTTGTAAGGTTGATTATCGCTTATTAAGGAGGATTCACAATCACTTTCCAGGGGAGCAATTGGTGAAGTTTGCCAGGTATTAAGAGACTGTTGATGATATGTAAGCACTCACTGCACTCTTAAAATTAATCTTACTCTGGCTTTTGATGAACATACACACAAAAAATGTTGAAGCACAATTTTTTTTCCTTCATTGTGTGCAAACTGGACATGTTGATGCTGGCACTAAGCAGTCACGAGCGGTGAGCGGTCGTGAGCGGTCGTGAGCGGTCTCTAGTGGTAGCCCCTGGGACTGCTGGTGAACTGGATTTTCCTATGTATAGAAAACTACATTTTTGTTAAAAAAATTAACTCGGACACCGAAATTCTTGTGTAAAGAGGTGCTCGTATAAAGCTAATAATGTTCGTTTTCTTCAGTATGAAAAATATACACATTCTTATTTCACTCATTAGACTTGGTCTTTTTCTTTTGTAATTGTTGACTGTTGATGGCACATGCTGTTAAATGTGACCTGATCTACAGTGCCCTCTAGGGGCCTTTACATGCAATATCCGGTGACAACATTTGTCCGCTTATCATCTCCCTGTCAGCGTTCAGAGCAGAATCTCTCACGCATGTTGTGACACCGATGTAACTTTCTGGCTATCCTGTGGCAGTGGATGTGGAGTGTCCCCCTTGAGAAAATGGACTGATAACAATAAGCCGCTTCTGTCCTGTCCTGTCCCATGTGAAAAATGCATGTTATCTCCATTTTGATACTGTCAGCAATAACAAGAGCAGATGATTTAGCATGATTTTTTTTTTTAATTATCCTAAATAATTTCTGTCTTGCATATTTTCCAATATTTGATCTTTTTTCCTTATTTTTCCTGTAGTATTTTCTTTCAATGAGCTTTTTTTACTGATACGTGTACATTTCTGCTCACAAAGCACACATGTTTAGTGTTTAGGTACAATACAAGAAAAGAGAAAGACAGAAAAAAACACAAGAAAGAAAGGAATTAAAAAGAAAGAAAAAAGATAAAGATTTATTGAAAGAAAATATTTAGAAAGAAAGAAAGAAAGAAAGAAAGAAAGAAAGAAAGAAAGAAAGAAAGAAAGAAAGAAAGAAAGAAAGAAAGAAAGAAAGAAAGAAAGAAAGAAAGAAAGAAAGAAAGAAAGAGAAAAGAAAGAACGAAAGAAAGTTACTGATGGTGACTAAATAATAGCAGCTAGCTGTCTGGAAAATTGAAGCAGTGAGAACATACTGTATTTAGCTTTAGGGTTTAGCTGTTATCTTTAGTATCTGTATCATTTAGCATTGCTTTAGGGGTCCACTAGCACAACAATAATAACTAGCATTAGCAGCTGACATCATGGACGCTTTCATTAGCAATAGAGTTTGTTCGCTGCAATTAGCACAATATTCGTAACTAGCATTAGCAGCTTCTTGATTTAATTCTTCATGTTATAGGAATTTTCATATTAAGGGAATTTGTCTTTTTGTGTTTATTAAATTGTAGATTACTGGCAGAGCCATTAAAATGTTGTGTTACTTACGTATCTGACTATATTGCAATATAAATATTTGCTTTTCAGTAACTTCAATTAGCTTGGGTGGAAAATATGTGGCATTTGAAATTGTATACAGTACGCTCCTGGGTTGTTGGAAAATTTTTGATTCGGCCTTTTGACTTAGATACGTCTGATAGAGATACAAAAAAGACAGACAAAAAAAATGGTTTACAGTTATGTATTCATTGTGGTTATTTTCGCCAGGGCCAGGGAAACGCACTCAAAAACACACGCATCCAGAGACGACAAAAACTAGTAATGGTAAGGTACAGATAAACCACGTGAAAAAAAACCACCAAATGGAAGTTATTGTACAGTAAGGACAGTCGACAGCCACATCGTGCCCTACAAATAAACACATAATATGTTTTCATTTTTAAATATGATTTTTTTTTTCCCACTATCGATACCATGCGCGGGATCACAAACGCCAGCGCTTCGGCGATTGCTGGGCAGGAGAAGCGGGGCAGAGAAGTCAGGCACAGGAAAACAGGAAGCCAGGGGCAGCGAGCAGGATACCAGACAGGACGGGACAGGATGGTTCGGGAACAGAACGGGAGTCAGAGTCGAAATGCTTGCCTTGCAAGTGCGGAGGTTCGTTGACGGACTGACAAGGAATGAATAAGAATAAGAGTATTGAGTTAGAATAGGAGGGGAACCAATCAGGCAACAAGCACCAGCTGGTGCCAAACGAGCGGGCACAGGTAAGGGCAATGGGTAATTTGTCATTGTCAGATAATTTTTCTCATTTTAAGTTTAATTCTTAAAAAATAATTCTTAAATCATACTACTAAATAAATAATAAATTTACCAAATTTGTTCAAAAAAAATATTTCCTGTTAGACAATTTTGCTCGTTTTAAGTGTTTTTATTTCAACATTTCCCCAAAAGTTTTAAATAATAAATAAATAATAAAATAACCAAAAATAATTTTGAATCAACTAAATTTCCTGAAAAGAACAATTCACTCAATACAATTTCTGTTCTTTGCATATTGTCTCCACACACTGTGACATTTTTCCCCAACAAATGTCTTTTTGTGTCCAATATTTGACTGAACATTTCGTTTGATTTTCTCTCTCCTCAAATGTGTTCCCTATTTTGATACTTCCTCCGTTATTCAGTCTTACCGTGAACTTTTCATCTTTCTTTTCTCCATATGAACTCTGCTTTGAATGATTGCTTTCATTAAGCTTTCATCGCTATGTATTCCTGATATTGTTCTTTTCCCCATTGCCTTGCTTCCTTTTCTTCCCCACACAAGAGTGTATTACTCTCGACTCGTAGCTTTCTTTATTGATCTGTCTTTTCTGTCTTTTTCCCAGTTGTCATCCATCTGACGGAACATAATTTATTTTCCGAACACCTTATCGTCTGGAGGTTTGATATACTATGTCTTGCAATATTGTGATAAAGATGTCACAGATATCCTCCATTAAAGCTGTAGTTGGAGCACCAAGTAGGGCAGACTATGGCTCGTGGGCCACAGCTAGCAACAACTTATAGTTAAAATGTGATTGGTTAAATGCTTAAAAAGGAAAGCACCTACGGGAAGCAGCACAACCAGGGAGAAGCAATGAAAAGAAGCTGAGGTGGTGGGTCTGAAAAGCACGTGGTCGTCTCCTGATTTACCAGCTCGTTTTCCTTCACCTGATGTAGTTTCACCGATGCCAGTGCCTATCTTCCGAAGAAAACTAAAGGAGGAATGAGAAGATAATCAAAACAGGCAGATTGTTAGCCACAAACACCGGTGTCATCTGAATAATTTCAAAAATAATTACCCTATTGAATCATGGTAGATGATGGTAGAGCTGAACATGCAAAATACTCACATTATATTCAAAAAGGGTTAGACTCAACAGGGCAGCATCCGGTAGCACCCGGACACGCCAATCCACCAGGATGACCGGCCCCCAACCAGTCCAGGAACGCGGCACGGAGCCAGCCGACCCCCCTGCCCCCAGCCCCGTCTCACTCTGTCCTGTCCCCGCCCCCCCAACTGCGCCCCTCACGTCCACAGCACCAGCCAACGGGCAGGCCGCCTGGGGGGTAACTTTTAAAATGAAATAAAATGTAACTTGAACTCATAACTCTTTTTCGGTATCGCGCCCAAAACTGTATATAATGGTCCAAAAAGTACTAATAATTAAAATGCTGTGCCTTTCTTGTCCCAGGGTCTTCCTATGTGGTCTGCTCTCAAGGCCAATGTGCAAACATAGTAGCTGGCTACATTTTTATTTGAAAATATTTTCTAAATTGAATGCAAAAGACAAAAACACATACTTTTGAGCGAGCCCTATTTCATTTTGAGTCATTCAAAACAAATTGAGTGTTTTAAAAATGGGACTTGTTTTGTATCGTATTAAATGGTCAATTTCAGAACAAATTTAGAAATCCAACGTGTAAATGTAAATACCTGCATGCATTTTTATATAAAAATACATATGAATACAATTGGATAGTCTTACATGACCTTTTTTTCTTAATATTTTGGTGAGGAATCGGATTCGAGACTGTAGCGACAGATACAAAGAATCCAATCATCCATCCATCCATTATCTGCACTGTTTATCCTCAATAGGGTCACGGGGGTGCTGGAGCCCATCCCAGCTATACTCGGGCAGTGAGCAGGGACACCCTGATTTAGTCGCCAGCCAGTCGCAGGGCACACAGGAACAGACAATTCGCTTGCTCATTCACACCTAGGGACAATTTGGACTGGCCAATTAACCTGACATTGATGTTTTTGGAATGTGGGAGGAAACCGGAGTGCCCGGGGGAAACGCACGCAAGCACGGGGAGAACATGCAAACCCCACACAGGAAGGTTCGATCTCATGATCTCAAAACTGTGCCGCACACGCGCTAACCACTGCGCTGCCGTGCTGCCCCAGAATCCGATCAATTAAAAAAAAAAAACATTTTTTTTTTAACCAATGCAGCCTGTTCAAAAGGTTTGCCCACCCCTGACTTATTACTATCCTTTTTGTAAACCCCTTCCACCACAATACTTTCTGTATTCACGTTTTTTTTCCTCTTTGTGTTGCTGCGGGTCCCAATTCTATTTCCTGTTGCCTTCATGTTGTCATGGCGACATCATCCATAGTTGGGGAAAAAAATGCAAGGTTTCAAATACCTGTCCTCTAAGCTCCAGCCGTTGAGGGATTGCTGATGTTTGCCTGCCTGGTCTGAATACGCAGAAGTACACAGTAGTAAGGACCAAATCAAATCGAATATATCCGTGCAATAAACACAGACAGTTTGACAGTGTTTACTGGCTTCTTTAGTGTATAGCCGCACACTTGAAAAGCGCTACACCACAACCAGGATGCCATATTTGATGCCATCTTTGATGCTGCTTGAAGTTGATTGAGTGTTTACTGTTTTTTTGTGCTATATGAGATGACTTTATTTTACTTTTTATGTCTGCCTGGCTTGGTGTTAACCATTGTTGAGTGCGTTATTTACTTAATTTAAAAAGTAGTTCAGGAACTGTAACCTCCAGATATACTACCAAAAAGTAGCACATTACGCTGAAAGTACCGATCTAGTAAAATTACAGCGTGTACATGCATAGAACACTTTAATCAGTGGGACTTTTTTAACGATTGTGTACAGTGTTGGACGTGTGACCGAAAAAAGTAATTGGTTTCAGTTTCTACATATTTCATTTAAAAAGTAATTTAGTTAACCCCCAGTTTACTGTCACCAAAAAAGTAGCGTTTTACTCTAAAATGTGTGTTGAGTTTGAGATACAAATTACCGTATGTACTCGGGTGTAAGCCGACCCCCTAAAACTGTGGCAAAATAGCGACACAATAAAGAATTGTAAAAAAAAAAAGTGTACATCTACAATTCTCAGAGAACCTCCATATCCATTTTGTTTCTTGGCTTCTAACCACTCGAAGATCTTCTCCTCTATTTCTGGGTGCTGCCCAAAATGTTTTCTTGTTTCTCCGGGTTTGATGCATTGCAAAAAAAACATTATCTGCACCGCTTATTCTCAGTAGCGTCGCGGGGGTGCTTGAGCCCATCCCATGTGTTCGGGAAGGGGCCAGGGGACACGCTGAACTGGTTGCCTGAGATATTTTATTTTTGCTTCTAAGCCTCGTTCCATTCCATAAATGATTTCTATAACTGTCTGCATGCCACTTCCGGACAAAAATAGTGCACTATGAACCCAGAGTGTCACGTTCTAGCTTAGTTCACTTGTTGTTTAATCCCCCAATATATTAATGTAAAAGAATTGGTATATTGCATAGGCTTCAGACATAAAATAAATCATCCAATCACAAAACTTGTGATATTTTGTTTCCTGAGTTCTCTGCCTCGCAAGTGTGAAGGTCGTTTATTCACATGGGTTGTCCGTCTATGCATGTTACTTCTTCTAACTTGGATATCAATCAATTATATACAGTATAAGAGCAGTCACATTAAATACAATGGATTAGTGAATGGATGAATGGATGGATGGATGGATGGATGGATGGATGGATGGATGGATGGATGGATGGATGGATGGATGGATGGATGGATGGATGGATGGATGGATGGATGGATGCATGGATGTATCCATGGATGTATCCATGGATGCATGGATGGATGTAGCAATGCAGGAACAGAAAGAAAAACTTTGGAACATGGATGCGTGTACAAATGGACAGATTAATATATGGAGGGATGGACAGATGGAATGGATAGACAGTTAGAAAGAGGGTTTTAATGGTCAAATTGATAGACTGGCGGATGAATGCAGGTGTATCCATGGATAAACAGATAAATAGATGGATAAATGAGTGGACTAAAGCAGTGGTTCTCAACTGGTCTGAATTCAGGACCCTCCATCATACCCTTTCTAAGAGCGGTGACCCAAATCAAGTAGAATAGATTCACATTTGAAAAAATTAAAAAATGACCAGAAAACGAAAATGGTGTCAAGTAATAAGATTCCCTTTAATGCTTAATTAGCTGCAGTTTTAATGAAATCCAAAGTGTTAGACTTCAGCTGCTTTATCTTCAAGATAATAAAATCCATCTATCATATGGTGTTCAATAAATCTGCGTTCAGTCATGTTTAACATGTGTAAACAAACTCTATCCGTCTTTTTCTGTGGTGTGAAATGGTGGGTGTCAACTCATATTTTGAGGGAATTATCACCATCCACTATTAGGGAGTAAAAACACCCTCAGTTATTTTGTTCTTTTTTACAATCGATTAGGCAAGACAAAGGGCCGTAACCCACTGAAAAAGGGTCTGTGACCCATTGAAAAAGGGTCTGCGACCTAATTTTCAGTGGGTCCCGACCCACCATTTGAGAAACACTGGACAAGAGGTAATATAGGGCCTGAAAAGTTCAGCCCGAGCCGTCCCGAGTCGCATATATAAACCCAAACCCAGCCTAAATTTAATTTGCTGCCAAAGTAAACGTAGTTTAGCGCCAAACTGTGCGTTTCGGCTGAACTTTACAGCTTGTGAGTTTATTTGGGGCCGAGTCCCTCAAATCAGGTGTGCACTGCAAGTGCAGCGTTTAAATGAACAGTTAGGCACAGCAACCGAAAGACAAACTGAACAAAATGGCACCAAAGAGAAAATCTAGTCATGAAGATTTCAAGCTGCAAATAGGAAAAGATTTGGCCAAAAAGCAGTAAGAAGGCTTATAAGCTTGTAAGCTTTTGGCAAGAAGCAGGAGTGACTGGTTGCCAGACATTTGCAGTGCACACAGAGGTATACGACCATTCACATGCTAATTCATACCTAAGGACAATTTGGACCGGCCAATTAACCTGACATGCATGTTTTTGGAATATGGGAGGAAACAGAGTACCCGGAGGAAACCCAGGCCAGCAGGGGAGAACATGCTAACTCCGCACAGGAACGCTGGTAGCTGGATTCGATCCCATGACCTCAGAACTGTTCTATAGACGCGCTTACCACTCATCCGTCGTGCTGACCGTTTTGCAAAACTATTATTATAAATAAAAAGACCAAAAGTTTTACCGTAAATTCTGTGCTCACATTGCCATATCGATTTCCCGTAGGTTTGTTGTTCCTGTAAAAGCCATGCCCCCTCCCCACACACTCTCTACTGTTTTGCAAATGTCTCACAACCAAATATGCGCATAAAACAGGGACTTTATTTAAATCTTTTATTCTAAAGTTGTAAATGTGGCCTATATGCAAGAATAAACGATAGAAAATGAGAATGTTTCCATAAAGAGAAATTTAGTCTCCTTGTACTCTGCTGCCAGCGGTCATGAGATCGAACCTTCCTGTGTGGAGTTTGCATGTTCTCTCCGTGCTTGCGTGGGTTTCCCCCGGGCACTCCAAAAACATGCATGTCAGGTTAATTGACTGGTCCAAATTATCCCTAGGTGTGAATGAGCATGTGAGTTGTCTGTACCTGTGTGCCCTGCAACTGGTTGGCAACCGATTCAGGGTGTTCCCTGCAAACTGCCGGAAGCTAGCTGGGTTGGGCTCCAGCACTTGCGCGAACCTACTGTGAAAAAGTGGTGCCTTAATTGTATTCAGTTTTCTTTGTCGATAAATAAAAATATGCCCATCCTTCAGGTAATGTTGCTTGCGGACCAGGGGTTGTATGTGATGTTGTGAGTGGTGCAAGAGTATGCACCAATCAGAGGACACTGCTATTGATTTTCTGCATTAAATAAGAAAGAAGAGAGCGCTGTATAGTAATCACAGTAGTGTTACAAAAAGTCACGAATTCATACAATTCCAGAAGTTTCTCTCAAAAGGGAAGATACGGTGTCAAAAAATGTTTGCTATTTTGACCGCATAATTTTCAAGTTCACGTCGGCGCAGTGGTTAGCGCGTGTGCGGCACAGTTCTAAGATCTTGGGAACCTCCTGTGTGGGTTCAAATCCAGCTACCGGACTTACTGTGCGGAGTTTGTATGTTCTCCCCGTGCTTGCGTGGGTTTCCTCCGGGCACTCCAGTTTCCTCCCACATTCCAAAGACATGCATTTCAGGTGGATTGGCCGGACCAAATTGTCCCTAGGTGTGAATGAGCAAGCGAGTTGTCTGTCCCTGTGTGCCCTGCGATTGGCTGGCAACCAGTTCAGGGTGTCCCCTGCCCACTGCCTGATGATTGCTGGGATGGGCTCCAGCACCCCCGTGACCTTACTGAGGATAAGCGGTGCAGCTAATGAGATGAGATGAGATTGAGAATTTTCAATCCAATGAAAGAAAGAAAAATCAGTCATGTAGCTTCAACCCTCATCTTTCATTAATAACAAGTATGTTTCTAGCTTTTACAATGTTTTGAAAAATAACAGTTGAACATTGCTAACCACGAGAATACTCGGGTCCCAGAAAACGTCTGAGAAAAATGGCCTTTTGTGAAAGGATGCATTTAAAGCAGACTAATAAGTCTCCAAATTACATGTTTTACCCTGGAATGCCATGTCTAATCTTGTTGCATACAATGTTTCACAATGTTGATATCAATGACAATAAACACAATTCCTTTAATATTTATAATTACAATTTAAATTCTAATGAATGATGCATGAACTAAACAAGAAATATTTACAGCCCTGTGTTTCTGGTGACGTCACCATGGCAATCGAATTCCTGCTGACATGCCAAAATGTTAACCTTCTCTGACGATGAAGGAACTTTGTCATCTTTTTGAAAGATAAAAGCTCTGTTGAAGCGTCTGTTTGTCCTTATCCATGAATTCACTTTTCTCACTACACCCCTTCACTATTCCTTTCGGGGGCTGCCTACACACTCTCAATTTCTGGATACCGAAAGCAAAACTAGGGGGGCTTTCTTTGTGTGTGGACAGGTATCTGATCGAAGCCACTCCTGCCATCTGATGTTGATGTATTATACTGAAATCAATAACAGAGGCTTGATACTTACTGATGAGCAGCACCAAACCCTCATAATAGTTCAAAAAAATCAATTAAAAACGTATTTTTACATTTTAGCGCTCAGAGATAATACTTCTGAAAACGTATTTAAATGTTATGGCACTGTATGATTACATTAAAGTACCCGTTACAGAGAAAATAAATTACTGTACGTTCCAGGAACTCGGTCCCTTGTAGCACGTTTGTCCCAACACTGCGTCGGAAGTTGAGTAGGTGTTGACAGTTTTTGGAGTATGAAACGTGATGATGCTTCAGCCCGGAGAAGTGACTTTATTTCACTTTTATTGGCGCCTGTCTGGTGTCTGGCTGATATGTCTTTATCGCATGTGGTATGGCTGCTCCTGTGCTTCCACTTTAGCAGCCACAATGCTTCTGCAAGGCCATCAAGCGCCGCCTGTCTGTGTTGGTGTTCATGCTCGAACCTCGCAGATGCTGCACCACTGATGCGTGTCGCTAAATAGCTGACAGTGTTCACATCAACCCATGATGGTATGTACATGTGGACATTCCAGGAGGTATGAGCAATTTTAAATAAACTTCAAAAGAAGCAATCTTATTGGAATTATTTAACGCGATAGAATTCATTTCAGGGAATAATAAATAAATACAGTACATAGCAAATGTTTAATCTGTTTTGACCATTTTTGGTTTCACTGTTAGATAAATTGGTTGATATCAAACAATATATTTAATTTAATTCTCATTTATTCTTGTTCAAATGAGAAAAATACTCTTAAATTAGCAAATTATCTGACAATTGTCCTATCAGATAAATTTTTTCCTTATAATATAATTCAGCGTCTTTTCTTAATTAAATTATTTATTTTTAGAATTTGCAAGCAATGATTGTTACTAAAATGAGCATAAATATCTGCGCGCTACAATTGAATAGTTTTTTTCAACTATCAAGCAATTTGGCTGAATGTTTCCGCACTATAAGGCGCACCGGGTTATAGGGCGCACCCCGAAAAAATAGTTTTTGGTCCTATATTTGACATACATAAGACGCAGCGGATTATAAGGCGCTACAATGGGAACGTCGACAAAACAGTCAGATAGTTCAGTCAAACTTATTACCCCCTTAACATTCCCAAAGCTTGCAAAGACGCAAATACGTGTCGAGAACACGTGCGGGTGCGGTGGCCGTACGATGTCACTCAAAAGCATCGTTCCATCATTCGGAAAAGTTAAAGTCTTGGGATTCAAGAAATGCCAACCATTTCTTAGTTTCTATTTTCGCTCGCAACTTTACTGTGCATATGACAATAAACACTTGTAATTAAGTTTAATTTAAGAATAGACACTCCATTCCATCCATTATCTGCACTGCTTATCACAGAAACATCGAGTTCAGTCTGAAACAAGATACAGGGAAAATATATAGCCGAAGTAGCTCACCGAAGTCGTTGTGTTCAATAATAATGTGCAGCCATAGTCCTCTTATATCCGTGAGTTTAATAAATCCAGGAGAATAAAATATTTACAAATACAGAATAGTAAAAAAATGCTTTCTGTATGCCGTCGACCACGTGCTATACGCATTCATCTTTTTCGGCCAATTGCAGGCTTTGTTTTGCTGCTTCAGCCAATGCCAGCCTGTAAATGATGAAAAGGATCCGCCCCTTGACCTCCGAATAACTTTAGCCAATAGTGATCGATTCAACTGATGATTGACACATCTTTTTCGGCCACTTGCAGGCTTTGTTTTACAGCTTAAGCCTATGCCAGCCTGTAAATGATAAAAAGGATCCGCCCCTTGACCTCCGAATAACTTTAGCCAATAGTGATCGATTCAAATGATGATTGACAAATTGGTTAGCCAATGAAACGCCGGTAAATAAATCCCAGCATACACCGCGGACTACTTGGCGTTCGGGGGAAAATCTGGTTGGCGGCTGCAAGTTAGTTGGAAGACTTTGCGATTTAATATTGATCCATAAATAAGGCGCACTGTATTATAAGGCGCATGGTCAGCTTTTAAAAAAAATTAAGACTTTTAGGTGCGCCTTATAGTGCGGAAAATACGGTATGTCTTATTTTATTTTTTAAATGATTGGTTTATTCATAGTTATTTTTGTTTTGGATAGGTCATTTCCATCAAAAGTTATGATTTTATAGGAAAAAAGAGCAAACCAATTGCTCCCTCTGGCCACTAGTGGGTAGTGTTGAACCTGTATAGTATAGTGTGGCGTGTTGGTTCAGGCGTAAAACTGCGTTCACTCAGCTGTTAAACAAATTGTTCACACATTCAGTGCCAAACATCAACATCATTTTTCCCACTGTTTGTGAATAAATCTGTGATGCTTTATTTATTATTTATTAATCCATCATTATTATTTGTAGGGTGGGCTACAAATGTAGGCTGAATTATAAAGCAAGGTACTGAAAAACTAAGCTAAATATTTGGCTTTTTTTTACTGATTCGGCCCACCTGAGAACATGAAGTCTGGATCCGGCCCCCGAGCAGAACTGAACTTCACATGCCTGCACTACATTAACAGTTTGCGCCGTTCAGTTATCAGAAACATTATTGATAATCAGCTTTGCATTTTGGCAGCACGGCGGCGCAGTGGTTAGCGCGTGTGAGGCACAGTTTTGAGGTCGTGGGAACTTCCTGCGTGGGTTCAAATCCAGCTACCGGCCTTAGTGTGCGGAGTTTGTATGTTTTCCCCGTGCTTGCGTGGGTTTCCTCCGGGCACTCCGGTTTCCTCCCACATTCCAAAGACATGCATTTCAGCGAGTTGTCTGTCCCCGTGTGCCCTGCGATTGGCTGGCAACCAGTTCAGGGTGTCCCCTGCCCACTGCCCGATGATTGCTGGGATGGGCTCCAGCCCCCCCGCGACCTTAATAAGAATAAGCGGTGCAGCTAATGAGATGAGATCATTGATCATTTTTGAACTTGCTGAGTTGTATTTCTATATGTTAATAGTTTTTTTTAAAGAAGAAGAGTACTTTCACACATGCAGACTCACTCTTCTTCACTTTTTCAAGTCCTGGCTCTATGAGCTTCCAGCTGACATGAGCAAGCTGTCATACCTTCAAACTCCTCCGGTGTGAGACGGTCAAATTCCACTTTTTAATTCCAAGTAGAGGAAATGAGAGACACACTTCATTTTCTTTTTATCATTAGGTGCAAAGCTCAACTTAATTGCATACAGCACAGTATGTCACTGCCACTGATGTTGCTTTTTCACAGGTTTTGCATAGGTTTCAAGGGTAGGTCGAGAAATTTCCAGTGCAGGGAAAGTTGGAAACATTTTACCATGCATGAGCTTGTGTTGCACTCCTTGCATTTGTCAAAGTAAATAAAGGCAATTATTTTAATACAGAGTAAGTAGAAAAAAATTGACCACCACATCAAGGTCGAAACTGCAGCGTTTTATACAGCATCCTCCAAAGCATAATGAAGAGAGTGGCATGTGTAATAACTTTTTTTGTGGGAAAAAAACTTAACAAAACACACGTTCCGGACTAATATCATGACTCGCTAGGTACAGGATGTGCTCAGTTGGTCAAGGACATGCATCAATAGGTCAGGAAACAAGATTAAACAGGATCATCAATAGGGAAAACAATGATCCTGCTGTTGGCACGGTCTATATATATATATATATATATATATATATATATATATATATATATATATATATATATATATATATATATATATATATATATATATATATATATATATATATATATATATATATATATATTGTGCGATAAAAGGAAACTTTTCCATTCATTTTCATTTTATAACAACTTTTTAATGTTTTTATATTATTTTTCTATTCATATAGAACAGGGGTCGGGAATCTATGGCTCGCGAGCCATATATGGCTCTTTCTATGAGTACCTGTGGCTCAGAGACAAATTTGATTGCATGCAAATTTTCTCCATCTCGTTCAAAACTTTAGCCATTAATCCTGTTCAGATACACGCAAAGCTAAGCTGAATAATAATGCAGTACTTCGCAGAATATATAGGGCACGTTTTTCACTACAATTTACAGTCAAAGTTTCACACAGACAAAAAAAAAACAATTCGTTTTGGCTATACAACGATAAAGAATCCTTTATATAAAAGTTCACTATATAATCTGTGTTCAGTGTTCAGATACCTTATGATGAATTCACAGAACAAACTGTAAATACGCCAAAACACCGGAAGATAACTTAAAGTTTTTTGATTGGGTGAGTGGGAGGGATGGGTGGAGCTATGCAAAAAGTGCAAGCACTCCCTCCCATCTTTCGCCCTACGCCGTCTGCGCCAAAGGTAAGCACATCAGGCTCCCTGTTTGCAGAATGTTGTGACGTTTTTACTAAATAACTGCTTGCATCTGGTTTTGAATATGTATGAAATAAAGGGTCAAAATTAGTTTAACCGATCTTGAGTAATTGCAAGAAAGAGACAAGTTTAAAGTGGTATGTTTGTTGATTTTGGGACACGGGCTCTGGCATTATTCTCTTTTCATAATTTTTATCAAATCATCAAAAATAAATGTGCTGAAGACTAAGCTTTTGTCTGGGGCGCGGGTTTAGCAATTTAGTAAATTTGTCTTATAATATACGATGTGGCTCTTTCCCAAAATAAAATTTATATATTTTGCTTTTATCGCTCTTTGAGTCAAAAAGGTTCCCGACTCCTGATATAGAACTTTCCGAAAAATATTATCCTATCTTATTTGAAACATTCTCAAGAGGTACGGCAATTCTAAAATATGCAAAATGTGCGAAATTAGTGAATTCTTTTTTGGGCATTATATATATTTATAGTTATTGGTATGTTCGAATTATTTTTTGAGACATTTTGAAGACAGACAAAAACTATATTGAAAAAGCCTGTGCTATTTTAACCCTAATAATCAAGCTCCAATTGAAAAGTGGTAATTGAAGTGCTTATAGGTTCAATTGTGTGAAACTGAGAAATATATAGGCTGTGAAAAAGTGGTGGGTCACTTACCTGCGATTCTAATGACTGACTATTCATTAGCTCTCAAAGCAGACATGTAGAAACAGACCTTCGACAACTTCAATAAAAAGAAGGGGGAAACTAAACTTCCCACGCGTTTTGATCATGACGATGACCCCTGTGCAAATATAAGCAGGTCATTCCGTTTAAATTTCTCTTGAAAGCTTTGAGTCATCAAAATTGGCGGCTGAGTTTTTCTCCGAACGGGAAAGAAAACGGTTGCCTACTCTTTGATCTGCTAATAGGCGGTTTTGGAATTGTATGTGTAGAGCAAGTTTTAACGCCCAACGGTGTTCCCAACAGCACTGGCATCAATGAAAGCCTCCATTTATTATTTATTTCATTTTGCCAGAGGGTCTGCCTGGTTTTTACTTGCAAGCATCTGAAGACCGGGCAGAATAGAGATGGGAGTCAGAGCAACTTGTGATCAAGAAAACCGGGAGGATATATTTACTTTTCTCTGCTCGCATCATGTATAGCAGGAGGCCAGGAGGCATGCGAAATAGCTCAAAAGAACTAACATGCTCATGTGCTTAGTTGCATATTTATGTTGGAAGTTTATTCCATCATGTAATTAAAAATTATTTTTATGGTAGTGCTAGTCTCATGGTAAGAAAAACAGTACTGGACAATTGACGCATGACCCTGCAATAACAATGATTCTGTTCTTTTCGGGTCCATGTCACAAACCAGGAAGGGAGACGGGACCCAATTGCGTTCGTTTTACTCAGTTTTTATTAAGAAGGAGAACAGGACTTGCATCCACGATCCAATGATCGTCGGTCACGGGTGGCAGATAGGAGAACCGCGGACGTGGCGCTTCCGTGTCGAGCGAAGGTAGTCGTTGACAGCGAGAACAAACAGGTCAATGGACGGGGCGCAGGAGAAAAAACATAAACGGGTCCAGAAAAGAGGTCAGCAACAGGTATCAGGCAGGAAACCGGGCAGGATAGAGTCAGGAGTCACAAAAGTTTGTCTAGCGTGTAGTGTAGGTTCACAAAACGATCTGACGAGTGTTGTCAGGAAGGCAGGGGTTTAAAAAAGAGGAATCAGCCAATCAGCGTCCACGGCACTTCGCGCCAAAGAAGCAGACTCAGGTGCCCCGCATCAGTAATCATGACAGTCCAGGCCTCGTTCCATTCCATAGATGATTTTTATGCCTGTCTGTATGCCACTGTTCTCTTGAGTTCTGAGTGTGAAGGTCGTTTATTCACATGGGTTGTCTATCTATGCATGTTACCTCTTCAAACTTGAATATTAATCGATTACATACATTGTAAGAGCAGTCACATTTAACAAAATGGTTTAGCAGATGGATGGATGGATGGATGGATGGATGGATGGATGGATGGATGGATGGATGGATGGATGGATGGATGGATGGATGGATGGATGGATGGATGGATGGATGGATGGATGGATGAATGGATGGATGGATGGATGGACCGATCCAGTAACTGAAAGAAAAGCTTTGGAACATGGATGCATGTACAGACGGACGGAACAATATATGGAGGGATAGACAGATGGAATGGATAGACAGTTGGAGGGAGGGTTTTAATGGGCAAATGGATAGACTGAGGGATGAATGTAGGGGTATCCATGGATAAACAGATGATTAGACAGATAAATGAGTGGACTAAAGCAGTGGTTCTCAACTGGTCTGTATTCAAGACCATCCATTACACCCTATTCACCGTAGGCGACCCAAATTAAGTAGAATATATTCACATTTGAAAAACTTAAAAATGACCAGAAAACCAAAACGGTGTCAAGTAATAATATTCCCTTTAATGTTCAATTAGCTCTAGTTTTAATGAAATTCAAAGTGTTAGACTTCAGTGGCTTTGTCTTCAAGATAATAAAATCCATCTATCATATATTGTTTAATAAATCTGCGTTCAGCCCTGTTAAACATGTGTAAACAAACCCTATCTGTCTTTTTCTGTGGAGTGAAATGGTGGGTGTCAACTCGTATTTTGAGGGAATTATCACCATCCACTATTAGGGAGTAAAAACACCCTCAGTTATTTTGTTCTTTTATCGCATGGTTTAGCCAAGACAAATGCCCACGAACCACTGAAAAAGGGTCTGTGACCCATTGAAAAAGGGTCTGCGACATAATTTTGGGGACTGACCCACCAGTTGAGAAACACGGGACTATAGGTAATATAGGGCCTAAGAAATTAAGCCCGACCCAACCCGAATCGCGGATATATAAACCCGAACCCGCCCTAACTCGACGGATTAACTGGATTTGATAAATGAGCCTGAAATAAACCCGAAGCTTTCATTTGCTGCCAAAGTAAACACGAAGCTTTACTCCAACTGTGCAGACTTTGGTGCCAAACTGTGCGTTTCGGTTGAACTTCACAGCTTGGGGTTCGCTTGGGGCCGAGTCCCTCAAATCAAGTGTGCACTGAAAGTGCAGTGCCTAAATGTACAGTCAGGCGTTCAAGTGCGCATCTCAGCAACATGCAGCAACCGAAAGTGAAACTGAACAAAATGGCACCGAAAAGAACATCAATTTATTGTGCTTACAAGCTAATAGTGAAAGATTTGACCCAAAAAAATCAGAAAGAAAGTTTGTAAAGCTTGTTATCTTTTGGCAAGAAGCAGATATGACATCTGACATGAGGGAGGTGCTAGAAGGAACCCACACGTCTTTTACCCCAACACCAAGGAGGAAAATATATTTGGATTTAGTTATTTTGGGGTAAACTGATCTTCGTAAGAATTTTCTTTATCTAAAAAATGACTTGAGTAAAAGTAAGTGTATGCAGTGTAGATCCTCCACGAAGGGCTGGTATCGGGTCGGGCTCGGGCCCGGCCCCGAGATCTTACCTCTACACTGGACTAAAGAATGGATAGACAAACAAAAGGATGAATGGGTGGATGAATGGATGGATGAATGGATGGATGAATGGATGGATGAATGGATGGATGGATGGACCAATAAGCAGATTGGTAGGCTGACAAAGTGACAGAGTGATGGACAGAAACATTGATGGATGGATGACAAACATATGGACTGTCATGATTACTGATGCGAAGCACCTGTGATCGTTCATTTGGCGCCAACTGCCTCAGACTCTGATTGGCTTCCTGTCCCTATTTAAACCCACTCCTTTCTGTCACCTGTGGTCAGTCCGTCTGCGAACCTCAGTTTACTTTAGGCAAGCTTTTTCGACCCTGACTCCCACCTGTTTTTGCTCCCGTCTGTTCCCCAGCTTCGACCCGTTTTTTGATCTTGACCACGTCTACTCTCCTCTCGTTTCCGATCCTAACCAAGTTTTTTTGCTCTCCTGCCCCGGCTACTGACCCGTTTTTTTCTCGTTCCCTACACCGCCATCGCTTGCCACGGGAGTCCCACTTTCGCGTTCAGAGCGACCTGCTTCCCGCGTCCAGCGATCACCGGATCCTGGGTGCAACCCTTTCCTTTCTTTTAAATATAACTGAGAGAAACGTAACGCAAGTGGGTCCTGTCTTCGTTCTGGTCCTGATGGCAAATGGAAAAAGTAAGAATGGATTATTGGTAAGATGGGTGGTGGTTAGTTTTCCCGTTCTTTTTCTTCCGTTATAGCGCCCTATTCCAAAATATACATGTCAGAAGTTCAAACTGAGTTTGATGGAGAACAGCTGCTTTGTTTGTCTTAGCCATAAGCCAAAGACGAGACTGTACCTGCCATTGACGTCATCCTCATCCAACAGGAACTTGTGTGTGCGCTGGTTGTGAAATGTGCTCCATCTTCTTTTCATTTTAACTACACTTTGTGTGTTCCTCGCTATTCTCGCTTTATGTTTGTGAGTCAATATGCTGCACATTCATAATAGATGACAGTCGACTTGATTCGTAAATCGGGGCGACACCAACGTAAGCGAGATGAGGACGGAAAACAAGAAAGACGATCACAGACAGAAATGTGGAGGAGAGAAAACGGGGACACAAGACATTTGTCCTAAACAGAGTTGAGGTTCTCAAATATAGTTCATTTTTTGTGTGTGAGAAAAAAGCTGAAGACGACCAGACAAAGGCAAGGATTTGAAAGACTATATTAAGAGATGAGAACTAAAAAGAGGCACAGTACATGAAAGAAGACATGCTTGTTGGTCATTTCAATATTACCATTCAGCATTAGAAGCCCTCATAGTGAATAATTAATCTGATGGAAAATCTATGCTAATGCATTGTGAGACATAAGCCAGCCAAATGAACTTTGTTGCGTGCAGCAAGTTGAGGCTTCCTTTGCGATGGGTTTGTTTTAAAATAAACCGCACGGCGAGAATCTCCCGGCGTGACAGACAAATTACCTCTCTGACGGCGACGGCCTCAGCTGTGCACAATCACAGGTTAGCATCAATTGGGTGTAATCTGTGGTCCTGATGTGAAGTTCACCACCGGTAATTGGGCTGTTTTACTGTGCTCGTGACTCGGATTTTGGAAGATCCGACCTTGATACATACTTGTCAACCTGTACGGTTTTGCCGTACAAAGTACGTTTTTTATGCATTTTAAGACGAGTCCAACGTACAAGGAAAGCTGTACGGAAAAACGCAAATCTGTCAATGATGGGTACCATCCGGTAAACACCGACTATCACGAAACAGTAAATCAATCAAGTCGAAGGAGTTCGCTGCGGAAGCCTCCATCTCGATATCGTTTGTTTTCGTTGCAAACGAAGCAAGTGGTTTGACGCTACTGTGCGCATGCGTCTGCCACCTGGGGATTTCCCATCATGCATCATTCCGAAAAAAAAAATATGGTGTAGGATTATTTTGTATTTTGTACGGGAAAATACGACAGTTTTTAGTTACAGAAAAAAAGACGTAATAAAATTACAGGTACATAGAATTAGAATAAGGATTACTTTTCAGGATTACAGTTGGTTTAAAACTATATCTAGATGTACATAATGCGTCGATTGACGGACCATTTTAATCACCGACACGAGAGAGACAGAGAGATCAGAGTTAAACACGACGTGTGTGCAAATCATCATACGTACCTGACCTTTGTTTCCTCAAAAAAAGTTTCAAGAGTACATGTCACGGTTGCCATGACACCCAATTGGCCCCGCCCGTGTGACTTGTTGACAGATTGGCTTCCCTTCTATTTAAGCTCAGTGGTCTCACTCAACCTTTGTCAGTCCGTCAACGAACCTCTGCCCCGCAATACGTGGGTTTTGACTCTGTCCGGCTTCTGTCATAATTACTGATTTGGGGCACCTGCGGCTACCCCGGTGGTGCCAACAGACCTGGTTGCTGATTGGGTCCTTGCCACTTTTTAAACCCCCCGGCTCCCTGTTACCGGCGTGCGATCGTTGCGAACGTTCAGCTCACGCTAAGGCAAGCCTTCCGACTCCGACTCCCTGTTTTTTGGCTCTCGTACGTTTCCCGGCTTCGACCTGTTTCAGTTTGACCACGTCTCTGCTCCTGTGCCCCGACAACCCGACCTGTTTTCCCGTCTTTGACACCGCTATCGCTCGCAACAGAAGTGCCACTTCCGCATCCCGAGCGATCTGCTCCCCGCAACCAATGATCACTGGATTGTGGATGCCAGCTTTCGTCTCCTTCTCAATAAAATAAAGAAACTAAGGCAATTGGGTTCTGTCTCCATTTCTGGTGCCTGACAGTTTCCTGCTTGCGTTTCCAGTCCGGTATCGTTCCCGTCTATGTTTGTCCTGTTTATTGTTATCTCCAGTTTTCATTCCCGTCTAGTTTTTCCTGTTTAATTTCGATATCCTGTTTTGATATCAATCCTGTCCTGTCCTGTCCTGTCCGGTATCGACCCCATCTGTCCGATTGGTATCGATCTCATCGGCCTATGGCTTCCTGTCACTCCACGCCAGACTGCAGCCTTACATGCATGACTCCCCATTTCCCGTAAAATAAAAGGCTTGTGTGAGAAACGTCATGTTATGTGGGTCCTGATCCTGTTCCGGTTCATGACAGTACATTGTTTATTTATCTTGAACAAAATGTAGTGATTTTTTTTTGTATTATGTTTATTTTGTGTTTTATTGGCATATTTGGGATTGGCGTGATCTAAAAGTAGTTGAAAGTAATTAAGTTACATTACTGCAATATTATGGTATTTGCATTACTTTACTGATTACATTTCTTCAACAGGTAACTAGTAAATATAACAGATTACAGGAATCTAATGGGGCAAATGTAAGCAAAGATTTTACAGTAAAAGAGTGCTATATTTTGGTCTGATTCATTTGTAAAATTAAATTGCAATGTACCATATGCCTGGAGCAAAATGGATATGGAGTGTTTGTTTACACGCTCTGAAGGGTTCACTGCTTTGTAACTTTGGATGTAATGGGTCGTCATTAATCTAGGGGGTAACCGAATTACGTTTTCAATGAAGTAGCCAGTAACTACACGCTCAACACTGGTAGTAGTACTGAGACTGACCTGTGAAATGCATTAAAAGTAAAAAAAAAATCAAGAAAAAATACTGATGTCCCCCGATTGTCCATTATTTTTGATATTTTCAATTTTAAGACCAAATTATATTTGCTTACAGGTGTTTCTATCGTAAGCATTTCCCAATTTACCATTTATTTTGATTTCTTTTTTAATAATTGTATTGTTTGGTTATTTTTAAAGGGACAAAATAAAACAAATCCTCATTCATCATTTGATTTAAATCATTTTAAAATGACACTTTCAAATATCTAATGCCATCTAGTGCTGAACTAATTATTTAAAGCTGTTAGAGACTGAGAGGATTGTTAACCCCACGTGATGTAATACAGAAATAAAGGATTTCACAATATTTATTGATATGATTAGCCATTTTACATTGCTAGTTTTATTGTTTTAAATGCAGATCAAATAAACAAATATAGGGTTTACATTTATTTAATTCAGCATGTCATATGCAATCAAATATCACCTTTGGTGTACCTAAAACAAAATTCTTAAATGCATATATTCATAAAATTAGTTTGAAAACTTTGAATTGGGCTTGGAGATGATTTGAATTATTGTGAATTATTTCACAATGCCTTTCCTTATTTTAATTTTATATATACTGTCTACTGTAACCAACAGGCAGATTTTCTTTTACATTTTGAAGTTTTTCTATATCTTTTTTTAAAACAGATGGCTCGGTTTAGAAAAAAAACCTTTCCTTCCATGGAACATGTTAACAGTCAGTAACAATAAATGGGAATACAAATACATACATTTTGACAGTAAACAAAACACGTTTCAGCAGTGTATTAAGTTTGATTTCTTTATTCTTATTATTTTAATGATCTCCTAATTACGTAATAATATTAGTAGTAACAATTACCCAAAATCCAAAAAATCTTCATTGTGTCTACTGGGCAGGTAGTCACTAGAATACATATGAATATATCCATCCATCCATTATCTGCACCGCTTATCCTCAGTAGGGTCGCAGGGGTGCTGGAGCCCATCTCAGTTGTCTTCGGGCAGTGGGCAGGGGACACCCTGAACTGGTTGCCAGCCAGTCGTTGAGCACACAGGGACAGACAATTCGCTCGCTCATTTATACCTAGGAACAATTTAGACCGGCCAATTAACCAGACATGCATGTTTTTGGAATGTGTGAGGAAACCGGAGTGCCTGGAGGAAACCCATGCAAGCACGGGTTGAACATGCAAACTCCACACAGAAGGTTTGATCTCATGACCTCAGAACTGTGTCGCGCACGTGCTAACCACTGTGACGTCGTGCTATAAATATGAATATGATATAAAATGAATACATGGATTTATTTAAGCAGATGCTCATCAGCAGTTAGCTTGAAAGTTGAGAGTTTGCTTTAAATGGATCAAAGAGTGTAAAAAATATTAGTTGCCATCTGTTACTTTCTTCTCAATGTGGTAAAAGTTGTTTTTCCCCACTTTTGCTTGTTTATACATTATTCTCTGACAATAGTGAACTTTTCACACCACCTTTACAGCCCACCTGACATTTCTGCATACGTTCATCATCATACATGATTAAAATTCTAACATTGTTTTATTCCTTGCTGACCTCCCTCTCCCTGCCCGAGAAGCAATGAGACCATCTTCTCAACAAATAGCGATGTAGGCCACTGAAATATTCATATTTTCAAAGAAATTAAATGCTCTGCACATGTTTCACGCTGTAGCAGGACCCTAGTATGAAGCGCAGTCTCCTCTGTTTCCATGGAGACGTCATAGGTCTCCCCCCTACTGCACCAGTTCACAAACATTCCTGTGAATATGTTTCCCCTGTGAGCAAACATATTTGAGGCTACTTTCTGAGGGTTGGCCGTGTAGTCGAAGGTGATCCGATCGCAGTAATGACGCCCACTCCAAACCGTCTGTCAGCTTGTGCAAAACGTGAATCAAGCAGCCATGGAGTGAGGAGTCTATGGAGAGTGCGGCTAAATTTAGGTGCAGCAATATGTAGACCAGGTGTAATGAATCTTAGCCAGCTGGATTCTACACTATCGGGCCTGAAGGGGCCTCTGAAGAACAGGGACGAAAATGCCTACGTTGTTGTATTTTTCTATTTATTTTTTAATGAAGATGGTTTTCCACCTATTTGGAGAGCTCAAATAATTCCAATTAGAGAGAAGCTGCTAATGTGGCCATACATCTTACAGGACAAATGCCCCATTAAAAAAACGTTTAATGCAAATACAGCAACAATGCGTATAAAATGTATGAACAATAAGCTCATGACATTGCAGTCACATTTCACTCACCAAAAATCCTTCTTATTGGTGCACAAATCCATCCTCCATCCCTTCCTCAGGAAGATTTTTATTACTCTGTCGTATTGATTCTTCGTATGTTTAAGTTTAAGTGGCAATATGACAAGAAGTTCTTGGGGGTCCAATACTTTTGCTAGGAACTGTACTTTACATACAGTAAACATATTATGAATTAATTACATTTGTCAAGTGTAGGTCTAGGGGTCAAATCAAGCCCCAGAAAAGGATGATCTTGATTCATTATTATATCATACACCGGATTCTTTTTCGCTGTATGTTCCTTCTCCTTGCACTTATTGTAGGTTCGTAAATTATAAAAAATTGCTATTATTTTTTTGTTTCTTTATTTTGAAGTTTATTCAGGTATTTTTGCTAAAATATGAAATATAGGCTACTAGTGGTACCTGAATGATAGCAGCTAATTTAATTTAATGTTCTTGAAATGGCGATTTTTATATTAAAGAAATGTGTCTTTTGTGCGTTTTGAAAATGAAAGATTATTGACAGAGCCATAAGAAAATATTGCTTTATTGAGCTGATCATATTGCAATTCATTTGTTTCATTTGGCACTTCAGTAGTTTAAATGAGGCCTATAAGACCATAAATGTTTAACATTGGATCAGTCCAGCCCTTTGCTTGTAGCTTAATTTTTTTATTTGGCCCTTCTATCCGTTTGACCTTGACACCACTGCAGTGGATTATAAGTCACTCTCAATGCTCTTTCACTTGTAAGGCTAAACAATCTGTCAATATAAAATCTAAATTACACTGTAATCAGCTCGTTAAGGGCGAGAACAAGTGTCCACAACTCTAAAACCGTCATGATAAAAGAAGAAGACATTAACAAAAGTATCACAACGAAAAGGTGAAGTAAAATACAAGTATCCCCGTGTCCATTGCTTGTGTCGAACAAATATGTTTAGCCCTAAAATCGATGTGGGCCTGGATTTATATAGCGCTTTTCAAGTCAATGAAGACATCCCAAAGCACTTTACAATGTACTTCACACTTACCCACCCACACTCTGATACCTGCTTATCGGGAGTATTAAGAATAAGGCATGCACGCAGGAGGTTCCCATGACATGAACTATGCCGCACATGCGCTAACCACTGCGCCGCCGTGCTGCCCTATATATATATATATATATATATATATATATATATATATATATATATATATATATATATATACACATCTCATCTCATTAGCTGCACCGCTTATCCTCAGTAGGGTCGCGGGGGTGCTGGAGCCCATCCCAGCAATCATCGGGCAGTGGGCAGGGTGCACCCTGAACTGGTTGCCAACCAATTGCAGGGCACACAGGGACAGACAACTCGCTCGCTCATTCACACCTAGGGACAATTTGGACCAGCCAATCCACCTGAAATGCATGTCTTTGGAATGTGGGAGGAAACCGGAGTGCCCGGAGGAAACCCACGCAAGCACGGGGAGAACATACAAATTCCACACAGTAAGTCCGGTAGCTGGATTTGAACCCGCACAGGAGGTTCCCAAGACCTTAGAACTGTACCGCACACGCGCTAACCACTGCGCCGCCGTGCTGCCCATACTGTATATATATATATATATATATATATATATATATATATATATATATATATATATATATATATATATATATATATATATGTATATATATATATATATATATATATATATATATAGAGATATATATATATATATATATATATATATATATATATATATATATATATATATATATGTGAGAGATTTGTCAGCTGTTTAGATTTATTTTCGTTTTGTTTCTGTTTTACTAAAATGTAATTCCCCTTGTAGAGATCAAAGAGATCAAAGCCAGCAGAAAAGCTAATGTTGTGACTCATTCATTTGCAGGTAAATTGTACCCGTTTTTATACTCATTATTGTTCTTATTTCTATGTTCTCATATATATTAAAAAGGCTGATGTTGGTTAAAATTCAGACTAAAGAAAAATATGTTGAATTCATTGTAAACGTTAAAAATCTACTATACGATCTCTTGTTAAAAGTATCTTGTTAAAATGGATGTACAAATGTATTGTGATATTCGAGAATGTATTTTATGTAAAATGAAAAGAAAGCTCTTTGATATGCTTTGTTGGGCAGTTTTCAGAGGGAACTGCTACTGAGATCAAAGAGATCAAAGCCAGCAGAAAAGCTAATGTTGTGACTCATTCATTTGCAGTAACTGTAATAAAAACCTTATAATCCAGTCCAGCGTGAATGTGGATCTTTGGTGGGACAAGTACACTGCGGTGTATATACAAAACTCAATTCCAATGAAGTTGGGAAAGTGTGTTAATTGCAAATAAAAATTGATCCAAGTAAATTGCAAATTCTTTTCAACCCATATTTAAATGAATGCACAGCAAAGACAACATATTTATTGTCTTCACTCATAAACTTTATTGTTTTGGGAGAAAATCATCAACTCTGTAATTTGATGACAGCAACACGTGCCAAAATAGTTGGGACAGGTGTCAATAACTACTCAGAAAGTGGATGAATGGAAATCAACCGACTATTTGCAGGTGAACAGATGAATTAGCAACAGGTGAGAGTTGTTACTGGGTATAAAAAAGGGAGACCCGAACAAGCTAAGTCATTCACATGCAAGGATGGGGCGAGGTTCACCTCTTTGTGAACAACTGCGTGAGCAAATTGTTGAACAGTTTAAAAACAACATTCCTCAAAGTACAATTGCAAGGAATTTAGGGATATCATCATCTACAGTCCATAATATTGTGAAAAGGTTCAGGGAATCTGGAGAAATCACTGTGCGTAAACGGCATGGCCGTAAACCATTATTGAATGCCCGTGACCTCCGAGCCCTCAAGCGGTACTGCATTAAGAACCGACATCAATGTGTCAAGGACATCACCACATGGGCTCAGGAACACTTTGGAAAACCACTGTCAGTCAATACAGTTCGACGCTATATCCGTAAGTGTGGGTTAAAACTTTATGTTGCAAAGCGTAAGCCATTCATCAACAACATCCAGAAACGCCGCAGGGTTCTCTGGGCCCGAGCCCATCTAAAATGGACTGATACAAAGTGGAAAAGTGTTCTGTGGTCTGATGAGTCAGTTTTCCAAATTGTGTTTGGAAATTGTGGACGTCGTGTCCTCCGGTCCAAAGAAGAACAGAACCACCCAGACTGTTATGCACGCAAAGTGCAAAAGCCAGCATCTGTGATGGTATGGGGGTGCATGAGTGGCCAAGGAATGGGTAACCTGCACATCTGTGAAGGCACCATTAATGCAGAAAAGTACATTCAGGTTTTGGAACAAAGTATGTTGCCATCCAAACAGAATCTTTACCATGGGCGCCCTTGCTTCTTCCAGCAGGATAATGCCAAGCCACACACTGCACGTCTCACGACAGCGTGGCTTCGTAGTAAGAGGGTGCGGGTGCTTGACTGGCCTGCCTGCAGTCCTGACCTGTCTCCCATTGAAAATGTGTGGCGCATTATAAAGCGCAGAATAAGACAAAGGAGACCCCGGACTGTTGAACAGCTGAAGCTGTACATAAAGCAAGAATGGGAAAGGATTCCACTATCAACGATTCAACAACTAGTCTCCTCACTTCCTAAACGTTTATTGAGTGTTATTAAAAGGAAAGGTGATGTAACACAATGGTGAAGAAGCCCCTTTCCCAACTACTTTGGCACTTGTTGCAATTATAAAATTCTAAGTTTATCATTATTTGCTCATGGAAATAAAGTTTATGAGTTTGAACATGGATAATCTTGTCTTTGTGGTGTATTCATTTAAATATGGGTTAGAAAAGGTTTGCAAGTCATTCTATTCTAATTTTACTGACATTTTAAACTTTTTCCCAACTTCAATGGAATTGACTTTTGTATATATATATATATATATATATATAATTTTTTTTTTAGAATGATGGATTTGCCTGAGGAATAAATCATTTCTTTTATCTCGTTTTACAATAAAGGAAATACATCGTTCAGTAACATCAAGCCAATATGGATCGTGTTCAAGCTGAAGGTTCCATTGTCGAAGCCAGAGCTCATTAAATGGCTGTATTGGCCTTTCAGAACAATCTCACTGGTTGTTAAGAAAGATTGAATCGAAGTACACAAAGCAAAACAAACTGACTTTTTGGTTGCAGTGGGAAAAAAAAGACATGCGTGTCATACAAGAGGCTGTTTGAAACTTCCAACTCCCTATTGAAAAATCAAGTAGCAGATGGATCCTTGGCACGACACTTGTTGGTATGCACATGTGAAGACCCGCTCATTTATTTATACAACACGGCAGGGGAGGGTTTGCGTCGGCCTTTGCTTTCTACTTTTTGGATTCTACATTTTTGTTGTTTGGTCCTCATGCCAACGATACGTTTGGATGCATTTTCTCTTTCCGGCATATTTTCATTCCAGGTTTTAATGAGAGATCATCCTAGATAGTGCTGCAGAATTTTGAAAATAAATCAACAAAGAAGTTATATTCAGGATTTCCCCCAAATCTTTTTGTTTTGGTTTGTGGCTGATATTAGAAAAATCCTCCTGTTATGAGATTCAAAAATGTCTTACAATCTCTTAAGCAGATGTAAGTTTATGCTTTTACAATGCTTTGCAAAACTATTGGCCCCGCAAGACCTTTTTGACATTTTGCCACTTTTGGGGCTTCAAGATAATAGATACAAAACTCAAAATATTTTCTTAAAATTAACAACATGTGAACCTGCGCCCCACTCTAAGGTCTTTGCCTGTGTGTCTGCACGTCATCCAATGTGCTTGTTGGTTGCTTCTCAGAATAGTTTTTTCCTTGTTTGGGCCAAAAGTTTGAGAGACAGCCAGGTCTTGGTAGGTTTGCAGTGATTTTATGCTCTGTCCATTTTTATATAATAGCTCGCATAATGCTCTGGGAGTTGTGTAAATGTTGCAAGATATTCTTGTATCTCATTTTCCACAACTTCATCCCGGTGTCACGAGCCAGGACATGAAACGTGAATAAGAACCCAATCGCGTAACATACTCACAGTTTATTAGGGAGAAGAGGAATGGGCGCACACTCGATCCGATCGATCGATGATCGCGGAAGTGGATTGAAATCAGAACTTAAGAGTGGTCAAAATCAAACAGATCGGGCCGAAAATAAAACAGGATCAAACACAGGCAAATTCACAGGACTTGGCATATCACAAAGAGTCTATCAGGAGTTTCGCAGACGCTCTGACACCAGGAAACTCGCAAGACCGCATCTAAGTAGTCCGCAAGCAATCTGTCAACGTGTTTCAGTTGGTGTCAGTGGGCGGGCCCATTTGGGCGCCGTGGCAACCGTGACAGAACCTGGCGCCACACGGCAGAGACCAATTGGGCACCATGGCAACCATGACACCCGGACCTGCCTGGTGTGTTCCTTGGTCTTCATAATGCTTTTTCTTCTCCAGTTTCTCCTTTCACAAACATTTTAACATTAACATTATCATTACAGAGTAGGTGCATTCAAACTGAGACCTAATGACACACAGGTGCACTCTGTTTGTCAATGTTTGTCTTTTAGGTCGACGTTGGCTCATTCAAAAGTCACCAAGGAACTTCTAGGGTCAGTTGGCTGAGCTTAGAGAACAGGGGGCCAACACTTACTTTTCAGTTATTTTGTTGTAAATTCAATATAAAATGTTGAATTTGGATGTATTTCACGACTGAGTCTAACATGTAGATTTTTTACAAAATGTTGTCAGTGTTTGAGCTTTAGGTTTGAAAACTGAATATGACAAAGGTTTTTGGGGTAGGGGGTGGTGGGAGTGGAGCAATACCTGTACTTTCTTTAGGCTCTGTAAATCTCGCTGATGTCGGTGCAAAGACTAATGTCATTCTGTGAGTTCTGTTACTGAATGTTAATCTATGTTCCCTTTATTGTGTTCCTGTTTTTGTACTATGCAGATGACCACTGTTCATTCTGTTGTTTTAATTGTCTTTTTTTTACAGATAGATATGGTTTGATAGATTTGAAAAAAAAAAACATATTTCCAATTAAAATAAAGATTTTATATGGTGACATGATAGGACAAGACATATCTGTTTTAGCCAAGAAAAAAAAAATCTAATTAAATTAAATCGCAGTTAAAATTACGATTAATTTGAAGCTTTATTTAGGGATGATTTAGAGTAAAGGCAGGAATTGCTCGGCCTGAATAAGAATAGACCTAAACAAAATCTAGTAATTTAATTATAATTAATTTTCTTTCACCTAATCGAATATTGACTCGTAAAACTATTAATTGGTTATTTTCATTTTTTTCTCCCATATATTTATAAGGAAATGTAGTTTTCAGAGGCCTTTTCTTTTTTTCTTTTTCTTTAAAGGAATTCAATAGTGCGGCACGGCAGCTGAGTGGCACAGTTCTGAAGTCATGGGTTCAAATCCACCTACCAGTCTTCCTGTGCAGAGTGGCATGTTCGCCTCGTGCTTGCGTAGGTGTCCTCTGGGCACTCAGCATTCCTCCCATGTTCCAAAAACATGCATCGCAGGTTAATTGGCTGGTCCAAATTGTCCTTAAGTGTGAATGAGCGAGTGAATGGCTGTATGTCTCTGTGTGCCCTTATATTATAAAAGAATAATATTTGAAATCCAACATATCACTTTGCATGAATATTGCATTTATTTAATGCTATATTACCAGTCCATTTAAGTTTTAGTTCATGATTTTTAAAAGGCCACGAAAAGTGTAATACTGCGATAAATTTGACTTTCTATCGTCCATTTTTAGGTTTTAGTTTTCAATTTATTTCTTATTTTAGTGTTTCCTCAGGCGGGGGTGGCACCGCACTGGCTGAGAATCTTTTCTGTGGCCGTCTGCTTTCAGTCCTGAAGAGTCTCCCCCAGGTCTCTTTCCTCCCATTGGTATTCTATGGATTGCCAACATGACTTGACTTGACTATTTTATTTATGTATTTTTATCTTTCTATACGTGTGTCTGTTTATTTGGTGGAACGTTTTTGGGTGGTGAAAAGGGTGGCTTTTTATTTTTCTATGGTGCATTAAATTATTTTATACAGTACTGTGAGTTGCAATTTGTTGCCTGTATGGGTTCAGTCTCAGCTACCAGCCTCTTTGTGTGGAACTTGCATTCCCTCCCCGTATCTATGTGGGTTTTCTCGGAGCGCTCCAGTTTTCACCCACGTACGAAAAGCAAGCATGGCAGGACAACGGGCGAATCTCAATTGTACCTTGGAATGAGTGTGTTGAGGAATGCTCGACTGTGTCTCTGTGCAGCAATTGGCTGGCAACCAGTCCTGTCATGATTACCCAAGTGGAGCCACCTGGGGTAATCATCTGACGCGCGGGAATGTGCTTCCTGATTGGTTTATGTTCCCTTTTTAAGCATGCTACGCCGAGACCTGGTTGTCTGAGGATTACTTTTGTACCCCGTATGACTCTCCCGATTACCTGTGCCTTCTTGTTTACCTGATTCTGCCTGCCTGCCTCCGATCCGACCTGCTTCCGTCCCACGCTACGATCTTCTCTCCAGTCCCGGTAAACTCGACCTGCTTCCGTCCCACGATACGATCTTCTCTCCAGTCCCGGTAAACTCGACCTGCTTCCGTCCCACGCTACGATTGGCTACGTGTTCCGAAGTTGTCTTCACGGCGCTGCTGCTGACGTTCGACGGTCATCGCGTCTCCCGCTAACCCTGTACGCTTCCCCAAATAAAAGACTTGTAACGAACGCTCTGGGGTCTCCTGCTCTGTTCTGGTCTGCCCTGACAAGTCCAAGGGTGTCCCCTGCCCACCGCCTGAAGTCACTGAGATGGGCTATGCCCCGTGACCCTAGTGAGCACATGTTGGAAAACTACGGCCTGCGGGACGCATCAGGCCCTCCAATGGATTTAATCAGGCCCGCGAGATGATGCTGAGGGAAGCGCAAAAATGTATTTTGCTGCTTCTCGTCAAACAATTACCTGCAATTTTAAGTACGTCCACTGGATGTTACCAAAGCCATATGCCACTCCAGACAACCCACTCTAGCTGTATATGCTGACTGAGAACATTTGAGGAAACACCAATCCAATGTTATTTCTTTTAAAAGTCATTTCTTATATCCGTCGTGTTTTCTTTGGGTCTGTCATGATTACCCAAGTGGAGTCACCTGGGGTAATCATGTGGCGCGCTGGAATGTGCTTCCTGATTGGTCAATGCTCCCCTTTTAAACGCGTTACGCGGAGAACTCCTTGTCGGAGGATTCACATCTGTACCCCGTATGACGCTCCCGATTACCTGTGCCTTGTTTACCTGATTCTGCCTGCCTGCCTCCGATCCGACCTGCTTCCGTCCCAAGCTACGATCTTCTCTTCAGTCCCGGTAAACTCAACCTGCTTCCGTCCACGCTACGATCGGCTACGTCGTCCGAAGTTGTCTTCACGACGTTGCTGCTGAGTTCGACGGTCATCGTGTTTCCCGCTAACCCTTACTCTTTCCCCAAATAAAAGACTTGTAACGAACGCTCTGGGGTCCCCTGCTCTGTTCTGGTAATCCACGTGACAGAATCCTCCGACCAGAATGGACCCCGCGTTCGTACATTTGCCCCCTGACCACTATCAAAGCCTGAATCAGCAGCGCAATTCACCTTCAGAATGCGCAGTTCGGCAAGTCCTTTCCGACATGGCGAAATTGGCCGAGGCACCTCCGGCCGTATGACTGCGCAATGACTCCCATGCCTGCCTGTTCGACTCCCATGCCTGCCTGTTCGACTCCCATGCCTGCCTATTCGACTCACAAGCCTGCCTGTTCGACTCCCAAGCCTGCCTGTTCGACTCCCAAGCCTGCCTGTTCGACTCCCAAGCCTGCCTGTTCGACTCCCAAGCCTGCCTGTTCGACTCCCAAGCCTGCCTGTTCGACTCCCAAGCCTGCCTGTTCGACTCCCATGCCTGCCTGTTCAACTCCCATGCCTGCCTGTTCGACTCCCATGCCTGCCTGTTCGACTCCCATGCCTGCCCTGAGTCTGCCTGTACTGATTTTGTCCCGTCTTTCCTCTCCTGTCTTGTCTGTTCCCTTTCCGCTCCCCGGAGTCCGACTCTTCTGAATCTGACCCCCCTGAGTCTGGACTTTTCTGAATCTGACCCCCCCTGAGTCTGGACTTTTCTGAATCTGACCCCCCCTGAGTCTGGACTCTTCTGAATCTGACCCCCCCTGAGTCTGGACTCTTCTGAATCTGACCCCCCCTGAGTCTGGACTCTTCTGAATCCGACCCCCCTGAGTCTGGACTCTTCTGATTCTGCCTGTGTTTCCCTGTGACGTGTCTTGGGTTAAATTTATTTTTATTTTTTTTCCTGGGGAACTTCTGGAGCCGTTCCTTGAGGGGGGGGTTCTGTCATGATTACCCAAGTGGAGTCACCTGGGGTAATCATGTGGCGCGCTGGAATGTGCTTCCTGATTGGTCAATGCTCCCCTTTTAAACGCGTTACGCGGAGAACTCCTTGTCGGAGGATTCACATCTGTACCCCGTATGACGCTCCCGATTACCTGTGCCTTGTTTACCTGATTCTGCCTGCCTGCCTCCGATCCGACCTGCTTCCGTCCCAAGCTACGATCTTCTCTTCAGTCCCGGTAAACTCAACCTGCTTCCGTCCACGCTACGATCGGCTACGTCGTCCGAAGTTGTCTTCACGACGTTGCTGCTGAGTTCGACGGTCATCGTGTTTCCCGCTAAACCTTACTCTTTCCCCAAATAAAATAGAATAGAATAGATAGAATAGAATAGAATATACCTTTATTGTCATTGTTACAAAATGGGTTAACATATTGTGACAACGAAATTGGGCATGACACTCCAGTTTTACACATTCACAGTGAGGTATGAGCCAAGAAGATAAAGGAACAGAGAAGATAAGGTTATAAAACAAGGGGGATAAGGCTATAGTTATAATTTACATGGTATTTACACAAGAAATGTCGGCATGTGGGATGTTACATACAGTGTTGTCGTGATACCGTTGGTATCGTAAGGGTTGTGCAATATTGCATTTGGTGCAAAGTCATCATAGTGCAAAAAATAGTCAGCATATGCATTGGTGCAAACATAGACAACATAGTGCAGAAAAAAGGAAATGGTCAAACATTGTGCAAGGTGAGCAGTAAACGTAGTGCAGTCGACATGTGCAAGAACATAGACATTAGTACCATTATATTCGTATGAGGTAGTGTTGGCACAAGTTTTCAGGTTTTTTGTGCTGTGTCTGTTTTGAGCAGTGAACAAACATAGTGCAGACAGCATGTACGTGAGTACCATTTTACATTCGTGTGAGGTAGTTTTTTGCAACAGTTTTCAGTTTTTTTGTGCGGTGTCTGTTTAGGGTGGTAATGGCTGTGGGGAAGAAACTGTCTCTGAGTCTGTTTGTTTTTGCTTTGTGTGACCTGTAGCGCTTGCCGGAAGGCAGCAGGTCGAAGAGGTGGTGGCCGGGGTGAGAAAAGTCCATGATGATGTTTTCTGCTCTGCTGAGGTAGCGAGAGCAGGCAATGTCCTCCAGACTGGGCAGAGAGCAGCCGACGATTCTCTGGGCTGTTTTGATGATCCTCTGGAGCTTTTTCCTGTCTGCTGCTGTGCACCCAGCATACCACACCGTGATGCAGTATGTTAGGATGCTCTCCACTGTGGCTTTGTAGAAGGACACCTGCAGCTGCTGTTTTAGGTTATTTTTCCTGAGCAATCTCAGGAAGTGCAGTCGCTGCTGGGCCTTCCCTACCACCGCTCTGGTGTTTGCAGACCAGGAGAGGTCGTCGGATATGTGCACACCCAGAAATTTAAAAGAGTGGACTCTCTCTACACAGTCTCCTTTTATGGTGAGTGGTGCTGGATTCCTGCCATTCCTTCTGAAATCCAGAATCAGTTCTTTTGTTTTTGTGGTGTTCAATATGAGGTGGTTTTCCGAACACCACGTTGAAAGTGACTCCACCTCATCCCTGTATGCCGCCTCGTCCCCTTCAGAGATGAGGCCGATCAAGGTGGTATCGTCAGCGAACTTAATTATAGTGTTTGTGGGGTGGGTCGGTGAGCAGTCGGAGCTGTAGAGGGTGAAAAGCAGGGGGCTCAGTGCACAACCTTGGGGGGAGCCAGTGTTCAGTGTTAGGGTGGGAGAGACGTGGGTACCGAGTTTCACCGACTGTGGGCGGTTGGAGAGGAAGTCCATTATCCAGTGGCAGATGGAGGGAGAGAGTCCTAGGTGTGCAAGTTTCTCCACCAGGATCTCCGGGATAATGGTGTTGAAGGCTGAGCTGAAGTCCAGAAAGAGCATTCTGACGTAGCTCCCCCGGTGGTCCAGGTGTTTCAGCACGGTGTGAAGTGCTGTGTTTATGGCGTCGTCAGTGGAGCGGTTTGCCCTGTAGGCAAACTGGTGGGGGTCCAGTGTGAGTGGCAGGGAGTTTTTGATGTGCCGGGACACTAACCTCTCGAAGCACTTCATGACCACAGGCGTAAGAGCTACAGGCCTGTAGTCGTTGAGGCTTTCCACTGCTGACTTTTTGGGGATGGGAATGATGCTGGAGGTTTTGAGGCAAGGTGGGACGGTCGCCTGTGACAGGGACCGGTTGAAGATGGTGGTGAAGACCCCAGCCAGCGGATTGGAACAGTCCCTGAGTACCCTCCCTGGTACTCCATCCGGGCCAGTTGCCTTCCTGGGGTTTATGGTATTCAGCGCACGCCTAACTTCGTGCTCCTGAAATGTGAGAGAGTTGCTGCTGGTTGTTGGTAGGTGTGATGTGGCTGTTTGTGGCCTACCAGCTTCAAAGCGAGCGAAGAACTGATTAAGGTCCTCAGCTAGTGAAGCCTCAGCCTCAACAGCTGCCAGGTTGTGGCCTCTGAAGTTGGTGATGTGTTGGAGGCCCTGCCACATCCTCCTCGGGTCATTTCCAGCGAAGAGGTGCTCGATCCTCCTTGTGTAGGCTGCTTTTGCTTCCTTGATGCCTCTCTTCAGGTCAGCCCTGGCCACCCCGTAAAGAGCCTTGTCTCCAGACCTGAAGGCGGTGTTGCGGTGTTTGAGGAGGGTGCGCACCTCGCTGGACATCCAGGGTTTTTGATTTGGGTAGTTTTTGATTTTTTTATATACTGTGACTTCATCCGTGCAGTAACGGATGTAGGATAAAACCGTGTCAGTAAATTTCTGGAGGTCATGGTGTTCAAATACCTCCCAGCAAGTTTGATCAAAACAGTCCTGCAGCTTGGAGAGGGCTCCCTCAGGCCACGTTTGTATTGTCCTCGTTACAGGTTTTGTTTTCCTTCGGATGGGAGTGTATGAGGGGGTAAGGGATAGGCATAGGTGATCCGAATTTACTAGGTGGGGGAGGGGGGAAGCTTTGTATGCGTTTCTGAGGTTGCTGTAAACGCGGTCCAAAGTTTTTTCACCCCTTGTTGCACAGTTCACATATTGATAGAATTTTGGAAGAACAGTCCTTAAACATGCCTTATTAAAGTCGCCAGCGATAATGAAAGCTCCGTCGGGGTGTGCAAGCTGTTGGATGTTTATAGCGGCGAGTAGAAGGTTTAGCGCTGTGCTAGCGTTAGCATCCGGAGGAATGTAAACAGCTATCACAATGAGCACAGTTAGCTCTCGCGGTATATAGAATGGTCTACACGATACCGCCAGAAACTCTAGATCGGGCGAGCAGTGTGCATCAATAATTCTGCTGTTATTGCACCACGCATTATGTAAGTAAATGCATAGTCCCCCACCTCTTTTTTTGCCGGAGTCTTCGTTGCGGTCGTATCGGTGTAGCGTGCGTCCTGCTAGCTGAACTGCAGCGTCGGGGATCCGCGGGTCAAGCCATGACTCCGTAATCACAAAAATGTTGCTATTCCGTACGAAGTTGTTGGTAGCTATCCGCAGCTCAAGCTCACTGATTTTGTGTACGATGGATCTGGCGTTGGTCAGGAAGATACTCGGAAGCGCTTGTCGGTGTGGTCGTCTTTTTAGCTTCTTCGCTAGGCCTCCCCGAGAGCCTCGTTTTTGTTTACGTTCCCTCCGCCGTCTCCGTCGCTTGATGGGCGGGCAGGTAACCCAGGGAGATCCCGGTGGTCTTCGTATGTCCTTTGGGATGTTGTTGTTGGTGTTGTAATCGTGAAATGAGTCGAAATCTAATCTTTGACCCAGGTTAATAAGTTCCTGGCGACTTAAGGTGATAGTTGCCGAACAGGTATTTATAAAAGAAAAGATGAGAGAAAAAAGAACACTTAAAGTAAAAAGATTTACTGGAGGGACACCAGCCGCTGCGTGTAGTCGCGCCGCCATGTTGGGAAAAAAAAAAAAAAAAAAAAAAAAAAAAAAAAAAAAAGACTTGTAACGAACGCTCTGGGGTCCCCTGCTCTGTTCTGGTAATCCACGTGACAGGGTCAAAATGATCTGCCACTGTGTTGTTAAAAACACAGACGAAAATCCCCTCAATTATATTCTATTTAACTCTTAATATTATTACTTTTCTTGGATTGGTCCCGGAAGTACAAAAAAATGAAATGATTTTAGTCACAGTTTTATATTTGCTGTATAAAATAGTACATGGTGCTTAAAATGAGGGAAACACAGGGGCTAAAACAATGCGATTGCATTCACCTCACGTTTTTAGCCAGTGTACTTTTGTGCACCCCCATAAAAAATCTACACTTTTCTTTGCGCTCATGGCCAAAATTTAAATAACTGGTGACATTTTTCTGTACTTAATATTTTTAAAATTAATTTTATTCATCCAGAAATTGAATTTCATGCAATAAAACACTTCTGAAGTAACCTTTTTTTGCATTTGGTTTATCAATGTAAGTGATCAAATATTGTTCTTAAAAAGGAGGATATGATTTTTCTACTACTTCTAATTCAAGTTTTTATTTGTAAATAAACATATTTCTTTGTATATTTTGAGTGTTCCAAATCTAATTGAATGAAATGGCCTGTTTATAAACAAATTGAAACATAACTTGTGCAGGTAAATGCAAAAGATAAAACATGCATTGGCTTATGTTATGTTTTATGTTATCGAGGTATCAGATTTAAGACTCTTTATCGCAGGGGTCTCAAACTCAGTTGAGTTGAGGGCCGCTAAATCTCGGATACGGGTGAGGTTGGGCCAAATGGGGTTTTCCACAAAAACAGCGCAGATAAAAACATTCCGCTGTCCGTAAAGTGTCCAATAGATGTTACTGTAAAGCAGACCTGGGCACTCCGGTCCTGGAGGGCCGTATGTTCTGCATGATTTTTGAGGTTTCTCTGATCCAATACAGGTGATTCGAATCACCAGTATCGTTAACGAGCACTTCCTAGCTTGCTAACGAGGTTATAATTTGTATCACCTGAGTTAAAGAAGAGCAAACTTCAAAATCTGGCAGGACGTATGGCCCTCCAGGACCGGAGTGCCCAGGTCTGCTGTAAAGAGTAGTGTAACCAAAAATTAGTCCAAGGAAGACTCCAAGCCTTTTTGTTTGAATTTTTACACAGCTTTTCTAAAATAAGACAAAAAGAGGGGAAGACAATTTTTTTAGACGGTAGAAAAAATAAGACAGAGGAAATAGGATAAGTGGCAAAAAAAATGGAAATAAAGAAAAATGTAGGAGGAAAAAAAAGAACAAAGGAAAATGGAGAAAAAGAAAGGAAATAAACAAAAGAAAGTAATTACATAGAAAAAATACATTTTTTTACTTTTCTATCCCTTTTCTTGAGTTTTACTATTTGTCTTAATGCTTTTTTTCTTTTTTTCACTTTTCTTTTTTTCTTGTTTTGTCCCTTTTTCTTTTTATTTATTTTGTCTTGCATTTATTTCTTCTTATTTATTTTCTCTATAACTTTAATAAGGTGTGTTTTGTTCACTTTAAGTCTTCCTATTTTGTCTTGTTCCGTTTTTGGTGGCAGGACAGAATACAGCGACATCTAGTGGGAAAATAACACGCACTGTCCCTTTCACTGGCACATTAAGGCGGAGACTTCAAACAATAATCCAGGGGGCCCCCTGGGCTGCGAGTTTGAGACCTCTGCTACATTGGCATATGGTTGGTTGGATCTCTTAACCACACGGGTCAACGGGGAACCATTTCCTGTGGTGTTGGGCAAGTACAGCCTGGTGGCACCCTTCCCTCTCCGGGCCAACAAATGTTTCCACATGAGTCTTAAAACAGGGGCCTTTCGCGTGATAGGTGAATGTGCTAACCACTGTACTAAAAATTTAAAAAAATCAGTCAGCAATTTTTTTCCCTCCGGCCTGGCCCTCATGAACATCTTTTCAACCAAATGTGGCCTGCTCAAAAACTTTGCCCACCCTTGCTAGTGAGCACAAGCGGTTCGAAAGATGAATGAATGAATAAAGGAATGAATGATGTTATCAGTGTCATAACCCTTCAATTTTTAAAACCTACATTTTCAAAGATGCTGAAAATGAAAGAGTCCACATCAAAGAACTCTGGGACGCATTTGTTCTCTTTGATGTGGTTTGCATTGCATCATTTGTCATTTCTCTTCTATTGTTGTTATTGTTGGTTTTCTTGGATGAACCAAACTGTCAGGGTCACATAACTTTTCCCTTTCCTTTCTTGGTTAGTTTGTAACAGAAAGAGTGTGGTCATTGCAGGAGTGCCTAAATGTAAAGACATATTGTTTTCCAGAAAGTCACAATCAAATAACCCTTCTGGATTGTTCACAGATCAAAGGCTAAAGATAAACAATAACACGATTAATGAAATGAATGATAGCCAAATAACCCTCTCTTAGAAAAAAAGTCCATAGATATACATTTTCTTTTGTGCCGTCAAAAAGTCCAAGATCAGCTTTCTTGTCAGAGCATTGGACCACCAGTGTTGTAAATGACGTACAAATAGGCAGAGGATTTTTGTAACACTTAAAATGCGCAAGGAAATTAACTTGTCCCTGGTGCCGTGACCAAAGATAATAAGATAATAATGAAATGAAATTGAATGCCTTTTCAGATGTAATCTAAATCACTGGTAGTACACTGGTGTGTGTTTGGCGGTTCGAATCTCTTTACGACCAAAAACGCACATTTAGACTCTGAGGGGGTTTTTTTAGGTAAAAAAAAAAATGCTCGGCAATATGATATTTAGCTTTGTTCACAGGGCAAGGGTGGGCGGATCGATCTAAATATCAATATTATCGATACTGAGCTAGTACTTACTGTGTTTCCATTACAACGATCGCTGTGATAATCTGTTTAGTGGGTTGTAATATGCATTTTAACATTAAAATTTTGATCCAATTGTGTTAACACTTTACGTGTACAAATGACTTTTCTTTCAAAATACTGTATGGTGCTGTGGAAGGTATTCTCGTCGTCTTGTTAACATTGTTATACATTATTTGTATTTTTGTTACATTACCGCTTTTTTGGTTTGATTCTCTTGACATTTATATTATCCCTGATTTTACTCGTTTTGGATTGATACCAAAAATCTCAGTATTGCCCAACCCTACAATTCTATTTACGAATTGTAAGTTTTTGTAACATGTGGAATGCACAATGAACATTCGTCTCTGGTACCGTGATGAAAGATAGGTGAATAACGAGATTAAAAAAAAATACTTTTCTATATCACTATTATTCCAGTGGTAAGAATTGGGCGGGGCAGCACGGCGGGCAGTGGTTAGCGCATGTGCGGCACAGTTCATGTCTTGGGAACCTCCTGCGTGGGTTCAAATCCAGCTCCAGACTTCCTGTGCGGAGTTTGTATGTTCTCCCCGTGCTTGCGTGGGTCTTCCGAGCACTCCGGTTTCCTCCCACATTCCAAAAACATGCATTTTAGGAGAATTGGCCGGTCCAAATTGTCCCTAGGTGTGAATGAGCAAGTGAGTTGTCTGTCCCCGTGTGCCCTGCGATTGGCTGGCAACCAGTTCAGGGTGTACCCTGCCCACTGCCCGATGATTGCTGGGTTTGGCTCCGGCACCCCCGCGATGAGATGAGAATTGGGCGCTCTCACGGCCGCGAACCACGTTACAACCAGAAACGTTCACTAACACAGACTTGGAGTTGATTTTTAGGTGAACAGAAAATGTGCACTGTACACAAATAAATTATGTATATTAGATTCAAGATTCAAAGTGTTTACTGTCATATGCGCACAGTAAAGAACCACAATTCCCTGCACAATGAACTTCTTACTTTGCAGTGTAGTGACTGTAGTGCAAAAATAGTCCAAGTATGGTCCAGTTTAAAGTGTCTGTCGTGTAACAAAGTGTCTGTAGTGTGCTGAACGTGTCTGTGGTGTATTGTTCGATCAGTTCTTTAGACAGGTTGTCCTGCATTTCACACTTCTGTACCTCTGTCCTGAGGGTAGGAGTGTAAACAGTCCGTGTTGTGGATGGGTGGTGTCCTCAATGATAGAAGCAGCCCTCTGGACTCTGCGGTGTTATATGCTCTGCAGAGAGATCAGTAGAGTGCTGGTGATCGTCTGAGCGCTCTTAACCACTCTCTGCAGGCGTTTGCGGTCCATGGCTGGGATACTGCCATACCAAACAGTGATGCAGCCGGTCAGGATGCTCTCCACGATGCAGCTGTAGAAGTTGCTGAGGATCTTGCTTGACATTCCAAACTTCCTCACCCTCCTCAGAAAATACAATCGCTGTTGAGCTTTCCTGACCAGCTGTGTGGTGTTGAGGGTCCATGTGAGGTCCTCAGCGATGTGCACGCCCAGTTACTTAAAGCTGCTCGCCCGCTCTACTTCAAGCTCCTGGGTAAATAGTAATTGATGAGATCTCCTCCTCTTCCTCATGTCCACCATCACCTCCGTTGTCTTGTCCGTATAAAGGGTGTGGTTGTTATCCTCGCACCATGTCACCAGACTCGCCACTTCGCTCCTGTAGGTCGCTTCGTCCCCGGCAGTGATGCGACCTATCAATGCAGTGTGGTCAGCGAAAGTCAGGATAATGTACTCCTTGTCGGAGGCGACGGAGTCGTGCGTAAAAGGGGGTGTAGACGGATTGGGCTGAGGACACATCCCAGTGGGGTTTCTATGTTGGTGGTGATGCTGGCGGATGTTCTATTTCCAATTCTGACAGACTGGGGTCTGCCAATTAGAAAGTCCAGGAGCCAGTCGCAGAGGGTGGGGTGCAAACCGATTGTCGAGTATATGGGTGAGTTCATGGGGGATGACCGAGTTGAAGGCGAAGCTGTAATCAACAAAAATCATCCAGATGTAGGAGTGTTTGTTTTCCAGGCGGGACAGGGAATTATGAAGAACAGCTGTTATGGCATTCGGGGCTGGATATGTTGGTCCTATAAGCATATTGTGGTGGGTCCAAGTTGTCTGGGATTCTGCTCTTGATGTGGGGTAGAACTACTTTCTCAAAGCACTTCATAATAACTGTGAGTGCTACCGGTCTGTAGTCGTTCAGGCAGGTAGAGGGGGGGGTGGGGGGGGGGTTTCTTCAAAGGGAGGGGGACAATGGTTGTGGTCTTAAAGTAGGAGGGAACTGTGCTTTGACTGAGGAAAAGGTTGAAACTGGAGGTAAAAACATTTGCCATCTCATTGGCCCATACTCTGATAGCACGGCCAGGGATGTTGTCTGGTCCTGCTGCTTTGTGGGGGTTGATTTTCTTCAGGACTCTGATGAAACTATTGGAGGTGGTGAGAGGTGTCCAGTGCTACAGGTGTGTGTGCGTGTCTATGTGTCGCTGTTTGTGGTCTCAAAGCACGTGTAGTATGCATTGAGGTTGTCTGGCAGGCTGTCTGCAGAGCTGATTGTGCTGGTGGTGGTCTCGTAGTTGGTTATGTGCTGCAAGCATCTCCACATCCGCTCAGGGTCAGTAGTGGAGTAGAAGCCATCAAGTTTCTCGATCTTCTGTCTCTTTGCCGCTATAATGGTTTTCCTCAGTCTGTACTCAGCAGCTTTGTACTCAACCTCATTGCCTGATATGTGTTCATCGAGAACGCAGCACTTATCCAGGGGTTCTAATTTGGAAACTTCATGACCCTTATGGTGGGTACGATGTTATCAACACAAGTGCTAATGTACCCAGTCACATACTCAGCATAATCATGTATACTGACAGAAGAGCCGTCCAGAGTAGCTGCAGCTTAAAAAACATCCCATTCTGCTGTGACAAAACAGTCCTACAGAGTGCACTCAGTCTCTGAATTCAGAGCTTGATTTGTTGTATGGTTGGGTTTGTTTGTTTCAGTTTTTAACTGCAGGCCGGGTACATAAACAGAGAGATTTGACCAGAGAGTCCAGAGTGGGGGCGGGGCAAAGCCTTGTATGCATCGTCACTGTAAACGTGATTGGGTGTTTTCTCTCCGCGGGTGGGAATGTCCACATCTTGGTAATATTTAGGAAATACAGTCTGTAAATTGGGGCAGCACAGCGGCACAGATAGAGGTACCGAGGCGAACTCGTTAGACTTGATTGATTTGCCGTTTCATGATAGTCGGTGTTTACCGGATGGTACCCATGATTGGCAAATTTGCGTTTTTCCAGCCAGATTTTCTTGTACGTCGTACACGTTTTAAAATGCATAATGAACGGACTTTGTACGGCAAATTAATTAATTTTTGAAAAAAAGCCGTCTGGTTTTGTTCAGGGAGCCAGACCAAATGTTGGGGCGGGCCGTAATAGGCCCGAAAGTCGTAGTTTGGGAACCTCTGCCCTAAATTTTCAACTCCCACATGTAAATGATGACCTCTTTCAGACAGCCACAGAGGTTCGTTGTCTGGTGGTGGCGGAGGAGTGGGCGGGGCTTAAGTGGTGATAAGTTTTCAAAGAGTATCCTTTGTTATTCGGAGGGACTAATTTACGAGGCGGATTTTTTTTTGTTAAGAAGAAATTTAGGTTTCAGATACTTTTCGCGGAGTCATTACAAGTAGCAATGGAGCGTTTCAATTATTTAGATGTATTTATTGATTAATTAGATGCATTTTGCCACAGAGAGAAGCGGTGCCTTCTTCCTCCACAGTGCCCGCCCATTCAGCTTTTACGTGGGTTGATGGTTGGAGATTGATTACGTCTCCGGGATTTGCTGAGGAAGGAGCACACGGACTGAGATTTGCACTCTAACTGCACCGCAAAAAAAAAAAAAAAACATTGCAAAGGAGGAAAATATCAAAGAACACAGGCTCAAATCATTCAATTGTATTTTTTTCCGTTTTGTGCTGAAAGAGTCGTGTGGGACTTGGAAGAGTTGAGTGAGCCGGAGCACCTCCGCAGTCCGTGGATGTGTGGCGGTAGTACGCCGGGGAGTGGGTTGGGTCGCCCGGGTGCCTGGCACGCGTCTCCGGCGATAAGGTGAGCGGAAGAAAGGACTCCCCCTTTTCAGTTCTTTGGGGACGCCGAAGGAGGAGCGTGGAATAGTCGTGTCAGTGAAGGCAAAATTCGCCTTCGGTCCTTTTTTTCCGGGTCCGAAAGAGACACCGCTAGAATATTTCATCCGGAAGGGGGGACATCGTGGAGGTGGCTGAGCCGGCTGAGGCACGATGGCAATTGGTGTGCTCCTTGTCGCCTTCTCGTTGCTCGGTAAGTCAGAGACAAATTTAATTCACCTTGTTTGTATCCCCCCCCTCCAATTTGTATTCGCTATCTATTGTGGGCGAGTTTTATCTGATTTCAGGCGCTTTACTATAGGCTTTAGTTTAGAGTCAAGTGGCTCTATCGCTGGGGTCTCAAACTAAATTTACCTGGGAGCCGCTGGAACGAGGGGCTGGTGTTGGCAACCCAAAATGTTGAATGAGACATATTAGAGTCTTTATCTGCCTGATTTTGTTTTCAATCAAATGCCTGCAAAATAGTTTACATAACTGTCAACCTGTACGGTTTTGCCGTACAAAGTACGTTTAGTATGCATTTTCCGACGTATACGACGTATAAGAAATTCTGTACGGAAAAACGCAAATTTGTCAATTATGGGTACCATCCGGTATACACCGACTATCACAAAACGGCAAATCAATCAAGTCGAACGCGGAGGCCTCTATCTTGGTATGGTTTTTTTCGTTGCAAATGAAGCGAGCGGTTTGATGTAGTGAAAGGAAGTCCGTCTCTTTTTAGAGAACCGGCTTTTTGGCTCAACTCTTTCAAGAGCACCGGCTCTCAATCGGCTCACTTGGTTTGTGGTTATCCCTTTGATCAGTATATCACCAACAATAATTTAATGCAAAAAATGAATTTTTAATTTGATTAAGAAAATGTATTATTCTACTTAATCATATTTGCATGTATTCTTCCTTCTGCTGTGAACGTCCAAGCTACTTAATTTTTGAACTTTTTTTTTAATAATAAACCTCATTCATGTCGAGCAACTCAGGATCTCGCAACAAAATGTTAATTAACCATATATATAACGAAACACATGTAGCATAGTTAACATGTTAAACTATATATATAAATACGTTTGGAGAAAAAAAAAGGTTATTTTGGGATTTGTAAGGGAAAAAACGACAGTTTGTAAGGGCATGGAGGCGTGGAGGTTGACAGGTACGAGTTTAGCATGGACATCTTGGCTGGAAAGTGGGTAACACAATGGCTTGAAGGTTTACCAAGTACCTTGTAAATTTTGTTCACAATCTGAAAAACTAAACATTGTTTTGGACACATTTTTATAATGGTAGGTCCAGGCATTCCCAAAAGTGCTCATTTGGAGGCAACCCGTTCACAGCCCTTCAAACTTTGCATTTGTGTATTTTGGTTGGTGGGTTGGATCCCTTAACCACTAGGGTCGTAGGGGCACCAATTCCTTTGGGGTGTTATGGCCTGGTGGCGCCCATCCATCTCCAGGCCAACACACGTTTCCACCCTGTCTCAAATTGGGGATTTTGGACAATTTTTAGACATTGTGAAATAGTTGTAAATGTTTACTTCTCTTTCTAGAAATGAATCCATGATTGTGCACACATGCGTGTAATAATAGTGCCTAAAAATAAATCACAATTGGCTTTGCGCACGTTTTCCTTCGGCTCTGATTCAAATATGTACCATAAAGGTTTACATATTTACGTTGGGAATTCATAGGCTAACCAATATGTCAATCCACATTTGAATCACTACTGGCTAAAGATTTCTGAAGCTAAATTGGTCATGTGTTTTGTTTGTTTTTTCCAAAATAGGCCTTCGTAGGATGTCACAGGCTTAGGACCATAAAACAAGCTTGAAATTGCCCAATACGGTGTCAATCAAAAGGTCGGAGGCTCACGGAAGTGTTAAAAATAATCTGACTGACGATCCTGTTTTATTTTTACAGGGTAGTTATGAAGCCAAACAGATGTATTTCAATAAAGATCGTCATACAATGCAGGAATGCTTTTAGGCGGATTTTTTTAATCAGTTGGCATTATCGTATGTTTTGGAGTCAATATTTTACATGAGTGGATTCACTGGACTAAACAGCCGCATGTGGCTCCATGGCCGCTTGTTGCTTACCTCCGAACTAGGGTCTGGATGAGTGGGGCCAAATCCTGTTTTCCACAAGAAAAGCTCTGATAAAAAAACAACCATTGTTCTTAAGTATATTTAAAAAAAATGCTGGACAAGATAATATCTAAAACTGTATAAACATCAAGAATTAATATGAAAATCAATCTACCGGTCGTAGATGAATCTAGTTTGCGTAGGATGCTCTTACATTAAAGCAATGCTTCTCAATTATTTTCTGGTATGCCCCCTTAGGAAGAAGAAAACCTCTCTATATTTCATAGTGTCTGCTACACTTCACATGCTCTGCTCATTGTAAGCAACTTCTTCACCACCAAGCACACTCTCTGCCAATGAGTACACTACTTGCCCCCTAATGAAGTGGAGGTGCACTGTATTTCAGAACAGCTAAAAAAAGATTGGATGCGCCCCCTGACGGCGCCTCCTGCCCTACTATTTAACTGCATTAAGGGATTGCATGTATTATTTGACCATAACCGAAAATGAGTGCTAAAAAGCATGTGGGAGAATACATACCACAGAGACTGAAAGTGACCAAAACGCAATATTTTTCATAAAAAAGGTGAAAATAAAAGTAAATGGTAAATGGTCTGCATTTATACATCGCTTTTCAAGTCAATGGAGACCTCTCGAAGCGCTTTACAATGTGCTTCACACTTACCCATTCACACACACACACACACTCACACACCAATAGCGGCCATGCAAGGAAAAAGGAAGAAAAATAGAAAAAGAAGAGCGAACCTTTTATTTTTTGCTGTACCTTCAGAAGCAAGATGGTTAACAATTACCTCACGTTATGTCAAATTTAAGTTTCTCAACCTTTGAGTATTTTAAAGCATGCACAATTATATCATATTTATGTTTTTGCTTATTTTAGTAACTTTAAAAAAAAAATACGACAAGAAGGCTCTTAATAATACTCACAGTCCCTTTTAAACTTACAAATTAAGGCAAGAAAAATTGTCATCCCAACACTGCAATTATCCCCCAGGCCGCGAGTTTGAGAACCATGATAAATAATTTGTGGGTGTCCCTCAAGGGACACGGTTTGTTTCAGGGAAAAGGAAAAGTCAAGTCACATTTACAATATTTGTATAGCCTTTAATCCCGAAAAAAAGTCTCAAAGGACTGCACAGATTACAATTGCACCCCCCCAAAAAATGTCATAAAATAAAAAATGTATATCTCATTCAATAATTAAAACTACATTAAACATAAGCCTCTAAAGGTTTTTTTTTCAATGTGTTATAGAAGGAACTGATTTGGTCACCAAGGCAACTGATGCTTTTTCAGACCGTTACCAAGATGTTAAAGTCAAGTGTCAAGGGTTCATAAGAGAGCGCGGCTATATTGACAAGACACTTTTAACGGGGGGTGACTTTTTCCTTTCTTGATAGATTTAATACGGTGTCCTTTTGTGGCCCCCTCTGTCCGTCAAAGCAGAAAAGAGGGACACAGATGGACCCTGCAGGGCTAATTATGGCGCTTCAAGGCTGCTCTTTGTTCCAACAAAGAATACTTCGAGGAAACCAAAAATGAGTATCTTTAGAGGGGCATCACTGCGATGTTGAGCCGAAGGTGAAATCCTACTCAAGTGATCTTTTACTGCAAGAAGACATTGCAATAATAACGTGCGAGCAGCTGTGCATTTGTGTGCATTGAACTAGGTTAATGTCATATTTAGACCTTAGGCACAGATTAACCCTATAGATGATTGCAGTCTGGTATGGATTGACTGCTATTGTTTAGAGCAGGCATGTTAAAAACAGATCCAGACTTTATGTTCTCAGGTGGACTACCAGATCAGTGAAAAAAATGTCAATACCAAACATTAAGCCTTGTTTTTATTGCTTTATCATTCAGCCAACATATGAAGCGAATCGTAGAAATTTCTGTTGACTAATTGTTTATTTTAACAGTTAAATATATGCAGCTTTACATCTGAACCAATGCACCACACTAGACAAACTCAAGTGGGAGCAATGAATACAAATATGCTTGCCTATACAGCTTTGAAATTATTAAGAAAGAAAACCAAAATAAGAGTTTTAGCATAAAACGGACAATAACATCAGATACAACTATAAGGTTGGGCCTTTAACATGAAACCAGATATCCGTGCAAAAAAAAAAAACATTGTGCCACCACAACGTTCTTTCCTCTCTATCATTGCATTACTGCAGCCTACTTGCTGCTGCTTTCCGCTGAAACTTGGCATTGTTTTGCCTTTACAAGTGTATCAATATCAGATGTCAAATCCTGAGTTGTAGCACATTTGACAATGCCATTCGGGAGTTTGTTAACCTTGAGCGCTACCTTGTTTTATCACTATTCATCACAGAGAACACCTGTTCACAAAGATAAGGACTGTAGTTCCATACATGGATAGAACCTTTTCTGGACATCAGCTATTTTACACTTTCACTGTCCCCTAGCAGAGAGACGGAGCATTTAGTTTCTATTTATTTAAAAACTTTTTATAGAAATGAACCAGAGACTTGCCTCTTTTTTTTTTTCCTGACATACTCGGAAAATTTGGGCGGACCGGATCCGGCTCACGGGCTATATGTTCAACATGCCTGGTTTAGAGTCTGCAAACACCTAAACCCAAATCATTGACGCACACCTGGATGATGTATAACCGCAGGACATGACATCACTCCGCTTTGTCATCCCTGCTGACGTCTCTTTTTCACAAGTTTGTGATTTACATTCATTTCTCACTCAAGTTCCTCTGTGTTGGATATCTCTCACAAGCGCTGACACAGTATGACTGGTAGAAGCAAACATTTGTAGTCACAACCATGCTGGCACCAACTCACGCCCCCAAACAAACACCAGATGGCTTTTGCGCCTCCTTAAATATGGAAGGGGCTGACATCAACCGGGGAGGGGCAGCTATGTGGGGTAACGCATGCTACTTGCCCCCACTCGGCCAAGAGGATTACAGTTTGTGCCTGGCTGCATCTTGCCATCCCATTTAAGGCACTTTCACTCAGAAGAGTGGTTTTCCAATTTATAAACGCAACAAATTTTGTCTACAGTAAGGGTGTGCAAGTTCTGCTTCTGCTATTACATAATAAAATGAATCATATGGTAAAATTGGAAGTTTTTTGTGCGGGTGGTAAGAGTAGGTGAGTGTTGGTGTGTGTTCATCACAGTTCTAGGGACTTAGTGATGTTGTCTCTGACATTTTGCCCATTGCCTTGTATGCTTCTGCAATAAGTGACATTACCCTGTATTTACTGGCTTTCTTTCTTCCTTTCTTTTTTAACTTTTCAGTTGTCAGTCGTGGTAAATTTAGGTGTGGTGTTTAGGGCTGCACCAATCGGGCAGCATTGTCAACAAAATTTGATAATTAAGTATTCAAGAATGAATTTTATTGTCATTCTATCTTTCCAACCAAAAAAAGCATCTTTCCATGAATATAAACTATGCTGAGACTCACTCATGCAAAATTATCGATAGCTTCTCTGTTCTAAGCTTTAACATGATCATACAGAAATGGTGGCCTCAACATCAACTTGCATAACCACACTTCAAAGGTTTGGGAGCAATTTAAACTGGATACGGACTATAAAAAGACTACTTGCAATCTTTGCAAAGCAGACCTTACATGTCATGGTGGTAGATAAGTGATACAAGAACGTTTATAGAGCATGTCAGACACTTAAACAAAGCCAAGTCTGACTTAATTCTGCTTGTCTGTCTATCACATAAAATCCCAGCATAGTTTAATAGACTTGAATTTAAAAAAAAACCTAAATTCTAGAGGAGTTTGGTGTTGTTTTTTTCAACTTTTTGCCTTTGCAAGTTTTGTGAAGAAAAAAAACGCTCATTAAATGTGTCTCTTCGTATTAAATGTCAGGTAGTCTTTTGTTGTTTTAACATCTTCATGATTAAACTTAATTTTACATGTTAAACATCTGCCATTAAAATCAAGTGTTGTATGTCATCATAGTTATGTCTTAACTCTGACATAAGCCTGACAATAAGAATGTTTTAGTGTCTGAACTTTTAATTAAAGAGGGTGATGGGAGGACCCTGGAAAGTTATTTTTATTCTACATGATTTCCTGTGGGGAAGAATGGACTTGAAATTGGAGGTCAACCGACATCCCAACAGGACTGTGTCTGACGTTACTGTAAATTGGAGCTGTCCATCTTTCCTTTTTCCCCAAAGGACTATCCAAAAAACAAGCTTGCGCCATCTTAGCCGCTTGCAAAACTACAAGTTGGCAATGGCAATACACAAAACCACGGGAGCTGTTCACTCGCACTTTGTTTGAATATTGCGTCAAGACTTTTTTTGCTGAATCTGCAACTAAACGTGTAGTTATATGCAAGATTATTTGTGTGCTGTAAACCTGATGAAGAGTGGCGCCCCAAGGCTCACATACTTGTTAGCTTTGCAACCTTGTGCATGTGTGTCTTTAGATGTGGGTGCCTGTGCAAGATTATTTGGGGAACAATCTAGCTTGCTACTGAATAAACCTCAATCTTAGTTGTGTTCAATTGTTTTTAGATATGTGTAAGACAGTTGACCTGTGTCAATTTGAGGGACTGCGTTCCTAAATTGGATTTACATGTCATGTTTCAGGTACACAAAAATTAACTGTTGTACACGAAGCAAAAGCACAGGGTCATCCTGTATTTGTACAAATGCTATAATTGAAATGTAACCATTATTGTTCAAGCAAAAGGAATAGAGTGATATGGACCGTATTTATTCGTGTATAGCGCACATTATTTTCTTCTAAAAAAACTTTGGGTGCGCATTATACACTATGTTTCACAATGACATATTACCTTATTCGTGCAGTGATTGATCAGTCAAAAATAGCACTGACTACAATTGCAAAACATCGGCTATCAAACCTCTAAACCACGAGTGATTGATATCATATGAAAATGCATAAAGTTATTTTATAATCAGATTCATGGTACCAGAAATAAATGTTAAAGATCATAGGAAAGAGAGTCATCCTGAAAGATTTAAATAAACGGGAAAAAGCACGACAAGTGGAAACACCTCTTTGGTGTATCGGATGATGAACTGAACTTTGAAGGACATTAAATAAATAAATAAAAATGTTATGTGGGAATTGTGTTTATAGTTTACATGTTCAATAAATGATTTAACCCCTTAACGTTTCAACTGTTGAAAAGCAAAGATGTGTTTTCACAATGTCACCACTCACTGAAATACGTCATGCCAAATATCATTGAAAATCTTAAACTCTTGGGAGCCAAGATATGATGACCATTTTAAGATATACTCATTGCAGAAACATCACGAACAGTCTGAAACAAGATACCCCAAAAATATAAGAACAGGAAAGCTCACCCAAAAGCACTGGGAACTTATACACATGACATGATTCCCAGCAAATATGGTGTGGTTACATTCATAAAAGTCCAGTGAATTCAACCTTGTAAAATATTTACTCCAAAATGCACAATAATGCCGACAGATAAAAAAAATCTGCCTAAAAGCATTGCTGCACTGTTTGACTATCCTTGTTGTAATCTGTTCATTTTGCCCTTTAATTCCCTTTGAAAAGTAAACCCGTGAGATGATTTCCAATATTTCCGTTAGTTTCTGACCTTTTGATTGACTCCACTCTTGACCAATCGCAAGCTTCTTTTTCACGGTCCTTAGCCTGCAATATTCAAGAAACCCTGTGTTATAGGAACAGAGTAGTGAGCAAGTTGAATGATGGTTGACACATTGGTTAGCCAATGAAATTCACAACATAAATTTATGCAATTTTACCATGAGTTTTCAAATCATAGCTCAAAATAATTGCAACTCTGGATCTATTTTCAAATGCAATTATCACTGCAAGTCTGCACAATTAGTAATTGATTTCAGTCAAACAACTCTTTCACAATGTCTAAAATTTGGCCAATGTCAATTGGCCTTTTTAGGAAACGCCTTGACATACCATTAGAACGAAGGTGTAAAATACAATGTTTAGTTTTTCAGATTGTTATCAAACTTGATCTGGGGCATGGTAAGGTTTCATTCTATTGTCCCAGCCGTTTTACAGCCAATATTACCACACTACACTCTTCTGCAGGCATGTAATTGCAAAAAAAATTTTGGGGGAGAGAATAAAAACTCTCCATTTCTGTGTTCCAACTTGGATTAAAAATGTTAGTAACACTTGCAGTAATTATTTCAGTTCGGGACCAAACATCAGAGGGTTACTTTTCAAAAGAGACTCAAATCGTCTATATTCTCCAAATGGTTCAAGGACAGCATTCAATTTACTTGGCCTATGCCTTGGATTAGGATTTTGGGCAAATTTTTCAGGATCAAGGGTTTAAATCATGGCCGCACATATCGTCTTTTACAAGTTAGTTAGTTTCAGATAAGAAAATGTGAGCATCATACAGTAGTGCACGATTCACACAAATAAATACGATATCTACCCCATTTTTAAATAAATGTAGCCATGCAGATATTATCAGCCCTACCTGAATGCTTTCAAATGAATAACATTTATTTCACTTTGTTTATTTACATTTCTGTTGTAATTGCCAGTAATTATGCTTAATTGGAGCCTCTCTTCAGATAAGTTGTTTCAAGTGTCAGTGTGAAAAGGCATGTATTTCACCTGAAATCAAGATGTTGGAAATCCAATATAGGCATTCCATTAGACCTGGGAATTTGGGAATGCAATCACAGAGTAAATGTGCAATTGCTTGAGAACACTGATATGCAGCCCTCTCTTATCATGTGTATATGTAGACTGCTTACTAGTTGGGGATGACTAAAATGCACCACAGTAGGCCTGTCAAATAGATACTTGTTAACATAAGTATTAAAAAGTGTTGCTTTTTATAGAATGTTTTTTTTAAAGGCTCTTATTGTTTCATCCCCGCAGTAATTTGATGTCACATTCACAGTTTTTTTTTTCGTAATTTTTTTCTCACTGATTGAATTTTGTAAGCACAGATTCATTTTTCCAATTTTGGGTCAATCAAGCAGCGTTAAAGTGCTTGCATAACCAATGTTAAAAGGGTGTTTACTGCTATTATGCGTTTATTAGCTTTTCCAAGTGGTTCCAAAACTAGATGCTTTATATTCAATTATTCATGTGTACATTTTAGTTTTTCAAAGTGCTTTGTGGTTCTGTTGATGTGCATTTTGACTTATTCCAAGAAGTGTATCTGTAAACCATTTTTTAACAATACATACGGACGACTCTGAGGCATTTTAAGTTGTCTGGGGATTTAAAGGTTGTAAGGCCACTCCCTGGTGCCCAACCATTTTTTTTTGATGCAACAGCTGATGACCAAAATTTTGTATGTCTTGGGGCTTTAACATCCGTATGTATGTGTGGCTACATTGCACATGTCATGAGTCAGCTGTTACTATGCGTGGAATGCTGACCACGTGTCAGATGGCACAAGTGCAAAGATTGGATTATAGAGAAGGAAAATTCCATAACTCTGTCTTCCGCAGTTCCCAACAGATACACAACCACTGTCCCAACCATAAAATGGGCTTGTCTTCAAGCAGGACATGTTTAGTCTTGCTCAAGCTTGCATTTCATCTCCCCTCGGCTCCCCTCTTGTTATTCTTCCAAAGTCGCGCGTGTCGTTGTTTGCATCGTAAACACATCTTAGCGTGCACCCATGACAGCACGTCTTTTGTCCGATTGTTTACGTGGCGGCATAACAACGTCGACTCAAGTGTCATGAAAACATCAACTGCCAGAAAAGTGGGAACACAATCATCTAGTCAGTCACTGCACTCCTGTGATGATTTCCTGTAAATAAGGAAACGTGCTCAGGTGTGTGTTGAAAACCTGCGTCCTTCTGCCGCAAGCTGAGATGTCTCTTTGTCAATGATCAATTGCCCTCGCACAGGCTCGTTTATCTATTTGTGTTGTGTCTTGTATGAAAGAAGAGGAGTGACGTCATCGTAGTACAAAGCAGATGGTTTGCCCGTTGAATAAAAGTTTAGTAAAAAGGTAAATACTAGTTCGACAGAAGTTCAAGGCTGTAATATTACGGTTTGTAAATAGGTATTTTTGTTTATGACTTGTGGAGAAAAATACGGATAGTTTGTTGCTTTCATCAGAAAGAGACCAAGTGCTTTTAATGTGACAGCTGGCACTTGGCAGGAAAAATACACATCTGGCCTGACAAGTTATGTTATCCATTTACCTAAAAGACAGTCTAGAAGAAATTAGGACAAGTTTCCCGATTATTCATTCTAAAATGACTCTGTGTTTCTGGTTGCCTACTGTTTACGACATTTTCAGAACAGACTCTTACATACAAAAACAATTTGAGTTTTACTTCTGCTCTTCTAAGCCTCGATAAGCGATGTTCGTTGCCTTTTCGTCAACAATTCCTTCTCTCGCCCTGAGAGGTTACCATAGCAGGAAGACAAAAAACCCCGACCCCTTACACCTTTTAATTTCATCTGAACAGCCAACAACCGACTGTATCCTTATGGATATGCGTGTGACGTCACACGAAAACTGTTTACAGGGTTGACATTCACGTCTGGAACCTCACACCAATGGTGGGAGTAGTGGCATAATCTCTGGCAGATATTTTACTCCCTCGGTTAATAAATCTGTGTTTGAAAGATATTGTACAAAACACAACTGTGTTTATTACCTTTTCAGCCATTGTTCGAAGACGGCAATTACAGTACTAATGTAGGTGACCACATACTACATGGTAAAAGTAATTATTTTGCTGCTGTGCTTTTAGTGGCGACTCCGAGGTCCTGCTATGCCTTTAGTGGTCTAATCAGACCCTTGTTTTTACAGTATTCGTGTATAACACTCACTCATGTGTAATGCTCAACACTAATTTGTGATTAAACTTTGGTATATCCCTTTTATCTTTTCACTTTTTTTTATCATCTCAGACAAATCTTGTAAGTGATAAATATTGTTGAATAGGCGCGGCCATGGTTAAAATCACTGATCCACGATGTAAATTATAAACACAAAACCAACATAAAATTCTCAATACCTCTATTTAATGAGATAAAATCAAATGCCTTTTGGTAGATCATCTGTATCACTGGTGGTCTTGTGGTTAGGAGTTGCACGCTCACCATCAGGACCCAGGTTTGACTCCCGTTGCATGCAATGTTTTGCGATTATGGTTGGGAAATGTTTTTCAACTGATCTCTTATTGCAAAAACACAATGATATTCTAAAATAAAATCTAGTGTATAACACTAGCCAAACTTTGGCCTATTTTTCTAGGTAACAAAAAATGTGCATAATACACAAATTAATATGGTAAATAATATTCTTTGATGGATATGATGGATTTATGCTCGTTCCAACTGTCGTGTTCAGCTGTTTTGCAGTTTTCCATGGTAGGTTTTAAAAGGAAACCTGGGTGCAATCCAAACTGAGCTTAGTTATAGTTAACCCTACCGGTAATTGTTGTCACGCTCTTTGAAGAGATGATTATCTGATCCTGATTTTGTCAGTATATGGATTCCATACACAAAGAAAGATAAAGTAACTTGTAATATGAATGAAAGTCTGTAGGTAGGTTTCATGTCTGCTCGTGTGATTCACAAGAGAGAAGCTGAAGCTTGAGCACAAGATAACTGACAGGACTCCTCCACACCGCTTCCTGACAGTTATTATTTTACGTTTATTTTTTTGCATGGCCTTTCCTCTCAAATTGTATCCTAGCAAAGAGACCTAAAAACACCCCCTTAGCTGTTCTGCTGGAACACTTCACTGTGTTCTTGTCAGTTGAATGAGTGACCCTCCAGCTGCTTCCTGCTCCTCCTCCTCACACTCCTCCACCAAGAAGCTCCTGACCTCCGCCCCCACTCGACTTCCAAACTGTGCACTGGCATCCCAGCTTTTTTTCCAACAAATTCAATTACAAACTGCCCCCACCTGTAGAAGCATCCAACAGAGTTTTCAAATTCTCTTAATGCCACACATTTTCATTTGCAGCCCATGTTGTATAACAAAACCATCTCTACCAGGACAGATTATTTTTTTATCTCGCGCAAGAAGTAATCACAATCCTCAGTGTGTTTTCTTCCGTACGTGACCAGCGAAATATTGCGAAGAATGCCCTCTACATAGAGCATGATAACATCACTGGACAATTGCTTCCTCCTGCATGTGCAGGCGGTAGCACCGTCATAAAAGACAGCACAACTACACAAATGTTATTGACAACAAGGTTAGTGAGGATGCTAAATCATTATTCCTGTATCACGTCCACAATGGCTTGTTTACCTCTGGAAATGTGTTGGCTGGTTGTAACAAGTTAAATCCTAGAATCTGAGAGAATTTGCAGGATTTCCTGGCCTTTATGTTGTAATGTGTCCATGCTATGTGGAAACCCGCTGAGGTCAATCATGGACAATCCATCGCATCCACTACACAGCATTATCTCCAGACAGAAGAGCAGTTTCAGCGACAGACTGCTGTCACTGTCTTGTACTACGGACAGACTGAAGAGATCTTTTCTTCCTCATGCCATGAGGCTCTTTAACTCCACCCGGCAGAGTAAAGGCCCACATTAAACCACACCACCTACATTGGATATTACCGAATCTTACTGCAATATGTATTCTGTGTAGCACTATTTAGTTACTCTATATAACACGCTACAGTGGGCATTTGCACGTCACACTGGGTATTTGTATATTGCATTCTTTTGGCTTTATTATTGTACTGTTCTCAGCTCAGGGATGCTGCTGGAAATGTGAATTTCCCTTCGGGGATGAATAAAGTATCTATCTATCTATCTATTTATTTATAAATTGCACTGTGCAACATAATACACATTTTTTTTCCACCTACACACAGTGGAAGTTTGTTTAAATTTTCTGGTAAATTGGTTCCAGTGTACCGCTTGAAGAATATTTGTCATAAGTCATGTCTTTAGTAAAAACTGATGAGAAAATATATTGTATGTTGGATAGAGGTAAGATCGAGATAAAAAAAAACAAAAAATCAGCCCAACCCGGGTTCGCGGGTAATTAACCCTAACCAGCCCAAGCCCGACCAATTAACTTGACTTGAGGGGCCGAGCCTGGAGCAAACCTGATTTTTTTTTTTCTTTTCTGAGCATTGGTGAGGAAAGGGGTGTTTTTGCCCGACTACGGCTTTACGGAATTTGAAACTTTCGTCCTCTCTTCCACCATCTGCTGGCATGTGTCAGTGTAGCCTTTGTCAAGCTATTCATAATGTGAGTGCATCTCTCAAATTAAGTCTTTTTTTTTTTTTATCTTTTATAGTGGTTCGGTTTTTGTACTGTACTTGAAACAGGCCTTCTCTTTCACCATTTTCATGCCGCACTAACTAAAACATACAGGAACAAGCATTGAATCATTAAGTTTCAAACTTAAGCCCTTTTCACTTTTCATGTCCGACCTACATAACCCCCCCCTCCCCAATTATGTATTTTTTAACTTTGTGATAGATTCTACAGAAATGTTCCCATATCCACTTTTGGCATCATGACATGGTTGTGATTGATGAATACGAGGTGGTACTTCTTTGGGCGTTTAGGATAGGACAAATCTTCCTTATTTATTTACCAGCTGAAGTCGCCTTAGACCGTATTTGAGAACCTTTGCTCTTTTGCCAGACAAATTAAAACCTATTCTCACCCTTTGGGATTTTGGTCTTCTCCGCCCCTCTTGCTTTCAGGCTTTGAAAGTGATAATGAAGGGCCAGCCTGAGGCTTCCGCTCCTTTCACACACTGCAGACACATGCACACATCGATACCACATCACAAAATGCTGCTATCGTTCATTGTATCCCTGCTTCCCACCTTGTTGGATCCCACACTGACTTGATTCTTAACAGGTCCTGTAACTATGGCTACTACTCCCCACTTGCATAAAGATCATCCCTTTTCAGTGGCTTACATGCCCGTTTTGCACAACTAATTGTCTGCATACTTTTGTTATTTATTATTCTAAAAGTACACTTTTGTCTCTACAAAGAACATTACGCTTAGGCTGGCTGAATGCTCTGTTCATGTGTTTTCTCCTTACTTTTCCGGCAAGAAGCAAAGAGTTGTGTGTGCATGTGTTTGTGTGTCTAATTGCTTATGCATAAATGCATGAAGTCACAAGCACATGTCTTTTGCTGCCTCAAAGGCAAAATGAATGACAATGGCGGAAAAGTCTGTTTGAAGCGCATTAATTAATAGTTAATTAGTTTTTTTTCTCCGCCAATCAGTGGTGTAATCTGCAAACCTGCAAAATGATAGCGAGCTGCCACTCACAAAATCTCACTGTAAATAAAGTAGACAAGCGGTCAAGTAGTAATCATGCATAAGTACAAGATGGATAATTAGGGATGATAGTGCAGTTTTTTGGGGGATTAAACATTTTTACCAATTAGGAGTGCAACTTATGATTATTTTAAGAGTCGTCTAGTCAAGGACTATCGAAATTATTGGTCAAATTATTATTGTTTTTTTCTCTTAAATTTAGCATGAAGTTATGGAAAAATGATGGATCTTTTATTGAACATGCTGCAGATTTGTACACAAATTAATACAAAATTAATAAAACGAATTGGACAATGTGCTCGGCCAGTATAGACATAAATCCAAAAATGAACCTTTATCATTTTTTTGGGGACAGGCAAATACATTAAAATCAAGTAAAACATTTGTTATCCGTGAGAACCAAAAATAGGCTCATTAACAGCAGTAGAACAGTAAATAAAACAAATATGTGCATTTCATGAAATATATTCAGTGGTGAAATGAAAGGTATGTTACAAAATAACAATCATTTTCCAGTTTGAAATCAAACGGTTTCAACAACGAACGTTTGTCGTTTTTAACCTTTTAACAACTGACGATTGTTCTTCAGTCTGAATACACTTGATATGAAATAAGTTTGTCAAGCACAGTCTGACATAGCGCAAATGCTCTTTTTTTTGTAGCAAAATATACACGTATAACATGTAAAATCAAAGCCATAATGCCTGAATGTTACTTGAGTCTTACAAAGGCAAGTCAAAATCTATTTTGTTCAACTGTCCGACATTCTTTTTAAATGATCATGCATTACCGAGCTTCATATATGATAAGCAGGTTCTGTTTTGTAAACCTTGAAAGTAGTCTTTTTGTTCCAGGCTAAAATTCTCCTAAACTTCACAAGTTTTTATACGAGTACTTTATGTTGATGCAAACATTTCTGTTTGTTTATTACTGCTCGACCAGGACGCTATTGCGCATGTGCGTTGCTTAGCAGAGATTATATTAATGTAAAGGTGCCTCTCTCTGTTGGAAAAACGTGTCAGGCGACAATAGGTATCTATGAATTCCGATGTCGACACTTTCTATTATTGATTTTTGTCAACAATGTCGACTATTTGTTGCAGCCCCAGACAATATGTTAGTTTTTTATTTTCATGCCCATTATTTAGTTAAGTATTTGACTTGTTTAACAGTGAAGTCTTTGTCTCATCTGATAAATGAGGCTAGGGTGGGGGTTGTAAATGGATTGGACACCATAACTAGGGGAGCAGGTGTTCATATGGGGTTAATGGTTTTGGCTATAGCTTGTGGTCGGATGTTGGAAGCATGTGCGCATGTGTTTTTGTGTGCATTGGTCTAAACCCGTTTTACAACTTACCTTGAACTCCTTTTGTTCCCCACCCAGCAGTCAGAAATAAAACCCGAGGGTTTGACGGCCACATCAAAGAATGGCCACAGTGTTTAAAAATTAACTGATGTCATGTGACCCACTGGCAACTACGTACATAATGCGTTCTGTTGCTTTCCCTAAGTTTCAATAGAATTTGCACTTCATTTTTACCATATGAAAGTACATCAGATCGTTTAAGTGCAAACCAAATTATTTCTGGCAGTTTGGTTTGAAATTTGAAACATTTTTGCAAACAAGAAATGGGGAATGAAACTAATGTCAATGAATCGTAGTTTCAATGTATTAAAATCACTCTGAGCAACTCATGAATACCTAACGGTACTTCATCATTATGTGTACCAAAACAATAGTCCTGAATAACTTCACTGTGAATTCTGAAAAGACAGACACAAAACTATATTATTTAATTATTAATCACGGTGAATCTTTCTTTTCTGTGACCCCGAGGGTTGTACTTGGCTTTAACCGCTTCTTTAAAAACCATACAGAAGAAAATAGCTAATTTCGCCATTAAACATCATACTAAATTAAACATATTCAAGTCAGATATTTTTATTTGCGAACCCATTAGGGACATCAAACTCATGTTTGTGTTTGTTGCTCTGGAATCTCCCTTGTGTTATCGCGGTTAACATTTTAACATTACTTTGATGATTTGAAAAAAATACATACTGTATATACGTCTTTTTCAATACTCTAAAGATGATTGAACAAAAATACTAATAATTGTATATTTTATTACATGTAATTTGACCGTTTCATTCAGATTTCTGCCAAGTTGAAACACATGGCATGCTTTTTTTGGAATGGTCCGGTAAAAAGACGTGGCGGACCCATGGGCCTTTATTTCGACATCTGCGCCATAGATGTATAACCACCAGTAACATGATGGTAAATAGTCAAGTTAGTATTCAGCCGTCTTTTGAAACAATTTCACTTTGCATTCTATGTGTTTAAACTTACTTTAAATGTGTTCTTTTGTGGGGAACCAGTAATTGAAATGAATGCTTTTCCTGCTGTTGAACCTTTTGTAGTGAATGTTCTAAAATCACTTTTAATCCAAATCCTTGTTTTTCTTTTGTGTGCAATGTCCTATTGATGCTGCTCAAGAGTAGGAACTGGTTACATTTCTTTGTGAGGTACCCTCGCAGCACATTCCCCAAAAATAAATTATTTTTGTCAATGCTGCTAAATGCAGTGTGAAAAAAGGCCCTGAGCGTTTCAATCAAAGGTGAGTATTATTGTCTTTGTAAATCATTTTCCCGGCTCTTGATAGATTTTGCAACAGTTCCCAATGTCATGGTATGTGTGCGTGGATATGTGAGATAATCACAAGCACAAATTTGTTGTACCTTTGTGATCAGGCAGGAAAAGCAGCACTCTTGCCACCAAGCTGCAGCTTGAATAATTTATTCTGAATAAGGTTAGTAGGGAACAATCTTCAAACAAACCTAATTTCACTTCCACACCAAAATATTGACACCGCTGTGCCATATGTGACACTGATGCCGTTTTATCCATTTTGGACTTAAATGTGCAGCTGCATAGTTTCAACTTAAAATTAATGTTGCATCCAGAGTATTTGTTTTATGATGCGTGGTACGGCACTAAAATGTACACAACATTTGGCCTTTGGAGGTTTGAATCGATGGCCCTTGAGCTGTTTTATGAGCAGCATAATTGATTAATCGTCACTGCAAATACTTTAGATTGTTGGGAATAAAAATAACATGATAAAATCTCTGGTGTATTGTGCTACGTCTACCGAATTGCCCAATTCATGGGGTTCATTATTCCCCTATAAATCTGGCACGGAAGCAGGAGTTCAACAACCTACTGGTCTCCAAGGACAGCTGACTCATTCAAGTGCAGTGTTCCCAAACCTGGCATCCAGACAGTGCAATATGGAATGCCGGGGGCACCTTTTGAATCACGGGCCATAGAATCTAAAGCAGGAGTGTAAAAGACCCGGCCTGCAGGACTGATCAGTCCCGCCAACATATATAACCATGCCCCAGAGACAATGCTAGGAGAAGCGCATACGAAAAATTAACGGCAATGGCATGAAGTTTTAAACATGTCCACTTGATGTTGCTTAAGCCAAGCACCTCTCCCAAAGTAACTGTAGCTGTATTTGCTGACTACCATTTATCTACAACAGAACATTTGATTTAATAGCTTAAAAAGTAGTCATGGAAATAAAAAGCTGAATAATTTCAATTATTAACATTCAAATGAGTGTTTGTGGGCTATTTGTATCACTCTCCAGTTTGCATGAGTTACTATGAGTTAAAATAAAGGCACGATTTTTAATATCTGATGATTACATATTGCTGTGTTTTGTAATGAAAGTAAAAACGAGAAATATTACAATTTATCGAGACTTAAAATGACCAGACCATACTATTTTTGTTATTTTTTTATCCAACCTTTTTGCAAAGAAAAAAAGAAAGCAAGGAAAGAAAGAAGCAAAAGAAAATCATTTGAAAACAAAACAAAGAATGAAGGAAAAAAGAAGAAAAATATATAGAACAAAGAAAATAATGTAAGAAGAAAAAAGAAAGAAAAGGAAACTAATGAATTTATTTTCTTTTTCTCTATTTCTATCGCTCTCTTTCACTTGTTTTTTTCTCTTTCTTTCTTTATCCCTGTCTCTCTCTTTATCCGTCTTTTTTTAATCTAGGAGTCTGACCCCCATTAAGGGTATTTTTCTACTTTGTGGCCCCTGAGGTAAAATGAGTTTGACACTCCTGATTTAGAGGGAGCTTCACCCATTATTTCATATGGAAAACACACTTTGGAATAATAAAAAACAATATGCAAACTTAAAAATAAAACTCACAATTGTCACAAAAAATGTGTGAAACCCACTTAACATTTCAGTTAATCTAAATGATAGCTGGTGAAACATAGATTAACCTTGATATTGATGTGTTAAATTGAGAAAACAAACTTGGAGAGAGTAAAAACCTACTGGTGTAACCATCACTTGAAAATAGCTGAAAGCCAAATTTATAGCAGCTTTGTCTGATGTAAATTCTGTAAGGATTCAAAAAAATGTTTTCTTTGATTCAAAAGTCAATTAATTGTATAATGACACTCACCCCTTTTTTAAAAAAAGGCACCTGGAGTCAACCCGGTGAGAAAGAGTAAAATCTACATAACAGTATTTCTACAGACATAATACAATGTGAAAAATGGCGTCTTTCCTCTTCAGCAAACCACAAAACTGAACTTGGTGCCACTGATGCGATATTAAAAAGGAAATCTTTGAAAGGGACATTTAAAGTATTCAAAAGACTTTGAATGCTGATTATCCATTTCAAACAACGCTAAAAAAAGGATCATTTCCACATCACGGTCCAAGTGAGAGGCAAATCAGCTGCGGGAGTGGGCGGAAGAAAGAAGTCTCTTCAGCAGAAAGTGATGGAACATTCATCTTTCAACATTCGCTTAATAAGTCACTCTGATCACTTGCAAAATGCCCAGCCTGTAAAATTAATTTTACTTTTGGAATGTGTTTTCAGTTAAAAAAAGGAAGTGTTGCTTGCTAAATCGGGTTATCCGCCAGCTATTTCTTCTCTGGAGTGTTTGTCTTGGTTAGTGTCATAGGCTGACAAGGAGCAGAGTAAACATTGTAGTGGATCCTGGCCAATATCTGTTCAGAAAGAGAAGACAACCTATGGATGCTTAAACATTTTCTCTTGGCATAATTACTTTATTTTTATGAGGGAAGAATGTGCAGGGAACCCATCGGTTAATACATACAGTCAAGGGCATAGGTTTATTTTGGTCATTGGTAGGGACGTGCATTTCTTAAGTCATCACACTATATTGGTGTAGACAAAACAATGATTGCTAATTATTAATGAAGCACTTCCCTTCCGTCCATGGCAAAACTTGGCCCTTGCACGAAGTGCAATCATTAATCTACATTACAGGGTTTGCAGGGGTGCTTGAAATATAATTTTGTGTTTGCAATGTGGAAAAGTTCTTGAATTTTGTGAAAATTGCTTGTCAATGCATGAAATAGTTGCCATGTTTCTCAAGTCTGCTTAAACATGATGCTCTTTGATGGCTTTGCTTTGCCATTTCCTTTCTTCTTTCCTCAGGATTAACGGCAGCTAGTATTAGATAGTATTGCATAGTCATGCAAAGCAATATCACTTATGGGTTGCGCCTCATAGGACAGGTCCATTCTACATCCAACAGAAATGTGTATCAGTGCAATGAGTATGTTTTAATTATGGACATTTATGATAGGCCATATATATACGTGCAAAAAAGCCTTCTTTGTTGTTTAAGGCACATGATGTTTTGGAACACGTAATCTCAAAACCCAGTGACGATTATTGACATTAACATTCCAACTGTTTGTCAAACTTTTCAACCCCAAAAAAATAATACAGTGAAACCTCGGTTTTCAAACGCCTCTCAGTAGAACAAATCGAAGTCCGACCAAAAATTTCGAGAAATTCTTGCTTCGCTGTTCGGTCAAAAAATCGGGGTTCGAACGCCGGGGTGGAGGTTTCACATCACATTTTTTTACTCCTTTTAATTTCCTCAGATGCAATTGCACCTCCAATACACTAGGGGACGTCCGAGATTAAACAAATGTGTAGCAAATGGGCCGAGTTACAGAATTTCACCACACCGATGAAGGTGCAGCCACCAGAGTCATCATGACTTTAATGACACTGTCATGAACCACTTCCGAAAAGTGCTAAAAAGAAGGCATAAGCAAGTGTCATTGGATAGATATTTTAAGAGAAAAGAACATCCTCTAGCCAGTCATCCGTAGCAAAGAGATTTGAACGTGTGAGCACCCCTCAGACAGAAGAGCTCCCCGAAGTTTTAATGGAAGGGGACTCTCCTTCCAAACAATAATTTTCCTTCCTCCTCCATCCCTCTCACCGTCCATCTGCGCCTTCTGCTGACCACCACAAAAGTAAAAAATCCTATTCATAATTATTTTCTTTATCCTTTTTTTATTTGTACACGTTCATGTTAGCGTAATCTTTCGTACGGAAGATTACGCTAACGCGAACGTACGATTAGCCTGGGTTACATTTATGTTATTTGTGTCTTAAAGGTAAACAAAGGTAAACATTCAGGGTGTTGGAACGTATTAAAACGATTTACATTATTTGTAGTGGGAAAAATGATTTCTGTGTTCGAACAAATCGCTTTTCGAACAGGGTTCTGGAACGGATTATGGTCGAGAACAGAGGTTCCACTGTACGTACAAATCAATAATACACACCAGCAAATGTATATGATAGTCTTTATAAAAAGTCCAAAAAAAGCCCCAAGTATTTTGCTGTTTAAAGGGACATAAGCTTTTGGAACAAGAATTACATGCAAATGTGTAAACCCAGTAACATGATTTTCAACATTAATAAGCAAAAAGGAACCACTATCAGCTTTGCTCACTAACTCAGTCCCTCACTCGTATTTTCTGTGAGAACTTTGCATTGCAATGCAAAAATGTGAGCATGTCAATGAGGATCTCCCTGATGACAGCTGCTTGCTGTAGCATACATGCCTTTTTCTCATCATGAAGCTTATTATTGTATGCTGTTTTCTATTGAGATAAGGACATATTACGAGGACACAATAATCACTCAGAATTTGCCAGAAAAGTACAACTTCATGCTTAAACTTATTAAAACCATTGTGTGCAAGTTGAGGTTTTTTTTGAAAGCGCGATCAAACACTGCTTAGGCCGTCTTCCTTTGGGTAGATGTTTGATAATTTTGTTTTCGTGTGTTTGGTGCAAATAATTTGTTGTCCCCTTTTGTTAATTAGATGAACTAATTCATTTGTAACACTTTTAATCACCGATTTTATTGAATCTTTGTTGCAGCTTTTACGCAATTTTGGTCCATTCAGGACACAAAAGAAACATCGAACCTAAAATTATAACACTACATTGATGGTTGAAATATTAAGAAAATAAAAATTGTCACCCAAATAGTTTAACATGTCAAAAAAGATCTTTGTTAACTGACTCATTACAATCAAACATTTAAACTTTCCTTAAATTTTTTATTTTTTGTTTTTATATAGTCATGCATCTATTGGAAGATGAACAAAAACTTGAGTACCATAATGCAAAGTTGTGGAGACGGAACGTTTTGCTTAGCACACAATAAAATAAACTTGTGATTTATTATTATTATTATCATTATTATTTTATCTAATCCAAATATGATAATCCAGGAAAATAAGTTAAATGTATGGTATTTTAATCACTCTATCCCTCTCACAGAATTTGTTGGTTCCACTATTGTTCAGAAACCTTGCCACACATTTGTCTTTCTTTAATTTTAATCAGGGCCGAATGGCATTAATTATCACTTTGGCATTTTCTTTTTTAGTCGCACATCCGCCAATACTTATTTACCATTCAATCTGAGCGAAGGACATGGACATTCAACCTCAACAAATTGGCACTACTTGACCTGGAAGTTGACTGAACACCTTCCTTTGACGATCAATATTCAATTAGATTTGTTTTATTTAGTTCGTAATGAGTTTCCGTAGAGGTCACTTGAGAAAAATGAGACTCGTGACCCAAGGAGTTCAATGGGACTCCAACAGACACAAAGGAATAATGTTGAGCAGCCCTGCCACATGTGCGCTCAGCTTGCACAGAAGCAACACGTGACTTAGAAGTTGGAATCAGGCATGAAAATCGCCCTGCTGCTCCCGTCCTGCTCTTAGCAGCTGTTGTCTGCAACCACACAGGTGGGGTCATGGCAGGCGAAGCCCAGGAGCACCATAATTTAAGAATAGTTAGCCGAGCGCTGTGGCCGGATGGTTGACCGTGAAGCGTGTATATTGAAAAGCAAGGTTACAATTTCATACTTTTTAACTGCTTTAGAATGACCACACTCTTCTAGAAAGAAATCTAGATTATGTTAGCACGTTGTGCCGGTGTACTTGAAGGTAATCCCAAATTCTTAAACATGCTACATGTGAGGAAATGGTACATGGCATAAAATCTATATATATTTCATCTGTACAATCCAACCAAATCATAAACGCAAGCCCGAAATGAAATTGGTGCCAGGCCTCAAAAGTCAGTCATAACTTTCAGGTTAGGGCTGGGCTGGGCCTCACTCACGCCATTTTTTTTTTTTTTTTTTTTTTTTTTTTTAAATTATCTGCCTGTCATTTTTCGTTGTTTCTTTTTCTTTGTGTCACGCGAACAAGATCTGCGCCATAGATTCCCTCCCCCTCCCGCATAAGCACATGTTGCCGTGGTCGGTGGCATGGGCGTGCGCTGGGCGACCTAAATCAACCTTTCTCCTACGGAGTCCTCACAAATATGAAAATTTGGGTTTGCTTTGGGATTGGTCCCTCAAATCAGGCCCGGGCTCTTTCGGCCTTTAATACCTGCAGCCCGCATTGGGTTGGGCTGGATATTTTTAGGCTCGATCTTATGTCTTATTCCAATTACTTACCGAGATTATTAATTTTAAAGACATTTCTTGTCTTTGTCATCCTGCGCTGTGATGTAATCAGAGGAACATAAGCAACCTATCAAGCTAGTCACTGTATTATTTTATGTCTTCATTAGTCAAAGAGGTTACGATTGTTTTCTGCAGTTTTGATAGTTTTTTGTGCAGAATGCCTGATGTTGTGTCTCAGGTTGATGCAGTAATAGTACAACAAAGGATGAGTAGTCAAAAAGGGGTTAACAAAAAAAAGAACACATGGAGACCCGCGACAGGGGGCTAACCAGAGACCGATCAATGAAAGGCGACCAAGACTCGGCGGAAAAACACAAGGCTGGGCGACCAAAAACACGGAGTGAGAAGCCAGGCTGTCCAGGAACAAACAACGCCAGGCTAGCCGGGCAAACAACACACATGGTGGGCAGCCAACGAGAGCCTACCAGGAGAAAATGAAACGGGATAACACCCTGCAGCACCACGAAAAAAATTATACAAACAGGCCTCAAAGAAAAAAAAAAGTTGTCTTACTTTTTGCTCATACCATATTTAATCCAAAGAAGAACTCGGTTTGGGTGCAGTTTTACAGTAATATATTAACGCATTTAAGCAATGATACATCAGTCGAAAAATATCGCAAAGCAGATTTACACAACATTGAATGCGATTGGAATCGACCCTGATCAAGGTGGTGAGAGCGCCGAATTTTTAACCGAGACTATATGATAGAGGAAAAAAGGTTTAGATTTGATCTCATCAACACCTTATTTTTACTCACAGTGCCACATTGGTGAACATGTGGGTCCATGATTAAAATAATTTCATTGACAACGTATACTATGAACACAATGCCATAATGAAATTAACAATTTATCCATTGTTATCCGATCTGCAACTTCAGTGGAAATGTTTAAATCTAAGCTTAAAACTAACTTCTACTCCATAGCATATGAATAACCTACTCTTCTCTGAAAAAGAGTCTGTGTAATATAGTGTAATAATCTGTGAAGCCCTTTGAGACTCTTTGTGATTTAGGGCTATACAAATAAAAATGACTTGACTTGTCTTGACTAATGTCCGATTCATCATCAGATATACAAGACTTTTTTTTCTTCGTCATGTATTTTTGTGTTTATCTTTCAGGACGGTACCTTGACTGTAATAATGAGATAAAAGCTTATGCAAATTCCTATTTCTTCTACATCCATAGTGGTCTAGTGACTACACAGTGGATTTAGGCTTATTATTACTATTATTTTTATGATTTCTAAAGTTATTATTGGGCTGAGCAGCGAAAATATTTTCAGACATTAGCCCGTCTGTGGTACAGTAAAAGTTGGGGACCACTGGCAATTTATCATAGTATATCTGTAAGTAACAACGGGCATTTTACTACATCTGCCAAGAAGAATTACTTCATATAAATGGTGCTTGGACAATGAAACAGCCTGTTTAGTTATTTCTACGGTGCAAAAAGTGTCTACATTAACTTTGGTAGTCCAAGCTTCCCTAATTTAAGTCCTCCTCCGACTGAGCGGAACCCCCAGTCAACTTGTGTTATAGCCTCAATGTGTCCCTGGGCTGAACCCCTGTGAGTCTTAAACAGAACGGCAGTGAATAAATCCTTTTTAAACAATCCATCTTGTTTGATTTGACATACATTAATTGTGCGAACATAGTAAGCACCTGTTTAGGAATAGTTCTCAAAAGAAATGGCCTGCACCACTTTGAATACACCGTATACCACAAAACAGTTGAATAATATAAGCTACAATCCTGTTGCCAATTCTTCCTTCTTTTGGATTCTGCAGAGTAGAATATTTCATCTTTTTATCTTTAAATTAGCTGACAATGTTATTAGAGATGCTGTATGTTTCTGAAAATTTGAGTTTTCACACCATCTGTTTTCTGTATCAGTGATCCTCCTTTGGGCGGAGACTATATGAAATAATTGGAGTACTTAGAGAAAATTTAGGGGAGTGGGCATGTAAGATGAGAGTCTACATGAAAGTGTGGAGCCTTAGAACTGTAAGGCAAATATTCCCAATTGGACCCAAGTAAAATATTTCCAATTTCTTTGAAATTGCAAGATTTATTTGATAGCTGCAATCTAGCTGTAAAAATTCCCCTGATTAATATGTACTACCAAGGTTTTGACTATATACGACTATCATACAGTTAGGTCAAAGACACCTAATCTACTCTATGTGCTTGAACAGCTCCTAGCTCCAGTGATTGCCACTAAAGTCTGTGTGTGGGGTTTATGGTTAACTCCAAAAATCCAATTCCATATATATTACCAAAAATATTGACCAAAAAGAAAGCTCTTCATCTATAACATGTGGATGAAAGAAAGTAATTGTCCACTACAATAACATGCCTGTCAACGTCCATGGCTCCAAACTGACGTATTTTCCCTTACAAAATACAAAAAAATCTTGCACCATATTTTTTTTTCAAACGTGTTTATTTATGTAGTTTAACATGTTATATTGTACATGTGTTTTGTTATATCATATATATTGTAAATTTTATATATCTATAATGTATATATAATGTGTGTGTGTGTGTGTATATTACAATATATACGATACATTTTGTTGTGAGATACTGAGTTGCTCGACATGAATGGGGTATATTATAAAAAAAGTTAAAACATTTAGGAGCTTGGACGTTCACTGTAGAAGGAAAGAATACATGCAAATATAATTAAGTAGAATAATACTTTTTCTTATTCAAATTATGAATTCATTTTCTGCATTAAATTATTGTTGGTAATATACTGATTATAGGGATAACCACAAACCTGTCTTTTTTTTAATTTTCTCCTTTTATACTTCCTTTTTTTCCCTAACTTCTTTATACAACATAATAATTCGTAATATAATGCATCAAAGCAAGTGAGCCATTTGAGAGCCAGCTCTCTTTAATGAGTTGAGACAAAAGAGATGGACTTCCTTTCACTACACAACTACTACATGAAATCTGAGGGGGTAGACGCATGCGCACAGTAGCATCAAACAGCTCGCTTCGTTTGCAACGATAAAAAAACGTTAGCGGGATAAAGGCTACTGCAGCGAACACGTTTGACTTGATTGATTTGCCGTTTTGTGATAGTCTGTGTATACCGGATGGTACCCATACTTGACAAATTTGCGTTTTTCCGTACAGATTTTCTTGTACATCGTACACGTCTTAAAATGCATAATAAATGTACTTTGTACGGCAAAAACGTACAGGTTGACAGGTATGCAATATTTCGGAAAGTTTTGCCCATTATTTGTTCATTTTAGGTGTCGTGCTAGTAACTGTGAAAACAGATTTGTACATAACCGCCCCAAAATCTTGTCAAATCTGTCAAAATTGGCCATAAACCTTGTGGTTTTACAGTGCCACTATTCGAGGAAACTTGGTTTCCGTTGTTTTTTAATCAATAACAATTTCCTGGAGCAAACTATTGCCTTGGTAAGTAACGTTCCTGACAGTCATTAAAAATGGAACTGTTGTGTTCGCCTTCATTAATATTTTAACAAAAAGAATCGCTTTAGCCTGTTGATCTTATTAAAAACCCATATTCTCAAACTAGTGAGGATACTTGCCAAGAACAGAATGTCGATAATATTGAAACCTTTCAAATGATCTCCTCGCTGAAAGTGACTTTGAAGACTTTGTGCAAGCTCTATTATTCAAATTGATTGTTGTCGAAAATGATGATTCATGACATCCTATTGACTAGCGTATTTTTTTTTAATATGGTCGCTAGTTCTTCATTTAGATAGAAACACACAGAGCTGTGGTCAATTGTTGGGTTGTGTTAGACAAGTGTATCTTGACCAACTGATCAAGGCTTTCTTGATCAAATGTGTACACCACCTAGCTTCTTATTTAAATTTGAAATTCCACAACCAGGAACCTGAGACCTATAATGGAATACACTTCATCTTCCTACTCTCTGCAAAGCCATCCTCTCCGCCCCGGTTGAGGCTGTAATGGCCAGTTGCTGTAAGTGTTTGTCAGCTGTTGACTGGCCCGCCTAATGGAAGCTGAATCCTCGGCCTCTCTTCCTCAATTTGTTTCTCTGTGTCATGATCACCTGACACATAGTTGTAAGCAACTAGAGGTGTCAATATTTTAATTTGACCTTGAGAAATACGTTTTTACTTCAAAAACATTTTACCTCACCTGTCAGGTCAATAATGTAGTCAATAAATCTAAGGATTTGAGGAATGTTTTAGTTGGTCAGTGGTTGGGGAAGACAGCACTCTTACTCTGATTTATTGAATTTCTTGCCGTCGCAGATTATCACCGCAGGAAGGACATGGCGTTGTTCCTGGAAGGACACAGTCTGAATTATAATTTGATGTAGCTCATCAATCAAATGTTCACGAATCTGAGATTGTGGGAGAGAATATATAAAAGAAAAATGTTTTTGGGTTGCCGATACAGGTTAGATAGATAGATACTTTATTCATCCCCGAAGGGAAATTCACATTTCCAGCAGCATCCCTGAGCTGAGAACAATACAATAATAAAGCAAAAAGAATACAATATACAAATACCCAGTGTGACGTGCAAATGCCCACTGTAGCGTGTTATATAGAATAACTAAATAGTGCGACACAGAATACATCTTGCAATAAGATTCGGTAATATGCAATGTAGGTGGTGTGGTTTACTGTGGGCTTTTACTCTGCCGGGTAGAGTTAAAGAACCTCATGGCATGAGGAAGAAAATATCTCTTCAGTCTGTCCATAGTACAAGACAGTGACAGCAGTCTGTCGCTGAAACTGCTCATCTGTCTGGAGATAATGCTGTGTAGTGGATGCGATGGATTGTCCATGTTTGACCGCAGCTTTTCCAGTGCCCGTCTCTCAGCTACTGTTGTTAGGCTGTCCAGCTCTTTGTCCACAACAGAGCTCGCTTTCCTAGCCAGTTTATTGAGACGAGAGGCAACCTTCTTCTTGACGCTGCCTCCCCAACACGCTGTCGCATAGAAGAGGGCGCTTGCCACCACTGTCTCATAGAATATTTTCAGGAGCTTTTTGCAGATTTTGAAGAAGGCCAGCCTTCTGAGGAAGTAAAGTCGGCTTTGCCCTTTCCTACATAGAGCTTCTGTGTTGGCAGTCCAGTCCAGTCCAGTTTGTTGTCCAGCTGCACACCCAGGTATTTGTAGGTCTGGACAAATTCTACACATTCTCCTTTGATGGTTACAGGAACTGGGTGAGTTCTGGTTCTCCTGAAGTCCACCACCATCTCCCTGGTCTTGGTGGTGTTCAGGTGCAGGTGGTTTGCGTCGCTCCATCGGACAAAGTCCTGAATCAATTTCCTGTACTCCTCCTCCTGCCCATTTCTGATACATCCCACGATCGCAGTGTCGTCGGCAAACTTTTGCACATGGCAGGACTCAGAGTTGTACTTAAAGTCCGATGTACTATAGAGTGAATAGGAACGGAGAGAGCACGGTCCCCTGCGGAGATCCTGTGCTGCTAACCACAGTGTCCGATGTACAGCCCCCCTTGGTTACCTTGTTTTCGTACAAGCTTATTCTTCTTACATAAAAACAATTGTTTTTATGAGGGTTGTACATTGGTCATATTTACAGCAATCCAAAATAATGCTTTTAATCTTATTCTTACAGGGAATTTTGGTTTATAGTTTCGGAGTGAAGAGCTATTAAGCATCGTCATCTGCGTTTACCAATTGTGCATATGTTTTTAAAAAATCTGCAGCAATTTTGCCTGTGTGTGGGAACCAAATATTTGTCACACATATCCAAACGTTGGATCAAACTAAATTCCATTACGCTGGGATTCCGGCATCACCAATTCATTTTTTTAAATAAATAAATTGGCTAATTTACTATTAGACGGGCTGCACAGCCTGCAATTGTCAGTTTTCTTTAACTTTTACATGATATTTCTAAGTTACGAAATTGTCTTTTGATATATTACTTAAATTTTGTGGATTCATTTAGCTGGTCCCACACACAGTTCTTGGTCACACCGCTTTGTAGAAGTACATGGTAGCCATGTCATACATTTTCACATTATAAAAAAAAACATTGACTTAAGATATATTTGTAATATAAAAGTCTTCAATGCAAACCAAAACCTGAGAACCTTTTTTTGAAATTTGTAATTTTTGACATGAAACTGCAAGAAGTAACTAGTGTTTAATTTTTCATGGCAGATTTATAAAGGTTCAAATCTCCTTCTCTCTGCTGCTGCTACGGTTTAGGGTTGAATCACATAATGTGAATAACTCATTGCAGCCGGTTCAGAGTAGATTCTAACCAGTTTAATACTTAATTTTTTCTTAAATCCGAGATTAGAAACCTCAATTCCATGGTGGCGTGGGATTAGCTGGTCTGGTTTGCACTCATTCTTTTGGAATACTTGACAAATGGCACTAAAAAGCTAAAACTAGTAAGGGTTTTTGTTAAAATCTTCAAACTGCTACTAACCTGGCATGGAGAAAACACCTTGAACAATAAAACTTAACTTTATTTATCTTTATAGAGCATATTATTTTATGACATGTTTATCTTTTAGTACAAAACAATACAGCTTACTTATACAAGTCTTAAACATACTTATACAAACCTTAAACATACAAAATATATTACCGAAGCAACTTGCAAACAAATTCAACTTACGAACTATCGTCAGGAAGGTATCTTGTTCGTAAGTAGGGCAGTGTCTGTATAGGGCTTGTTATCGCTTGCTCTTTGGTAGTAATGTTAACAGGCTTTGTGCTTTTAGAGCTCTGAGGGAGAATGGCTTCTGAAAAGTGTCGTGTTCCTGATCTTACCCTTTGTGTCTCACACATGTATTGCACATGAGGCAGTTGTAAGCTTCAAGATTCTCTTAGTTCTGCACATTTCTGTAGTGTTCAGCACCCTGGAGGCGGCTGTCGTTCCCTCCCTGGCTTTCACCCTTTACCTACTTTATTCTTCTGCTGGCACCATAACGTCTTTTGCTCTTTCCTTCGTTACCTCGCTGTCTGAGAAGCTTCATAAGGTCTTAGATCTTGGGGATGAGTTTTAACCTCCCCAGAGACTTGTGGATAGGACATGGATTGCGTCCATATTGAAGTTGTTAATAATTCAGGAATCGCTGGTCAGAGTTTATTCCGCTGCGTGTCACTAAGAATTAGCTCCAAAACGTTTTTTTTTATTGCAAAAGTTTATGCAGATGAGTATGGATCAGAGAGGAATATGGGTGCATATGTTCATTCAGACAATAGAAGGCAGGCTCAAATGGTCGTCTCAGAAACATAATAACCTTATAAATTTGGTGCTGCTTTCTGAGAGTGCTATTTTTTTAACAAAGGCGTTTGGCAAGTCAGAATTTAGATTACTTAACTCTTGATAAGTAATGGGTGACAAAGTATCACTTGAAGCTTGTTACTGCAAAGTTCAGATCTGAAGAATAAACTATCTTGAGTATGGGGGGGTTCTAGTATGGCAAAATTTGTACTTAGATGGGTGATTACTCAAGATATTGAATCCATGTTTATCACCAACTAGTAGGGGTGTATCTATTTTTCGAGACGCTGGTTAATCGGTCATGACTTCCGTGATTTTGAGGGATCTGTGATTTGATGATCCCTTCTACAGGGATGTGATTTTTCCGACTATAGTCGGAATTCCGACGTTTTCACTTGCGTAGCAAACAAATCAGACTGTCTCACTCTTTCCTTTATTGCTCTGGCGCACCCTGGTGGCCGTCAGAAAAATCGCATAAATTGGCCACATCGTTGCACAAGCTGCAGGGTCTGAACTGCATTTGAACTGACCTTGCAGTATTTACAAAAAAAAATCAGGTATGTGGGCAAATTATTTTGTTATTTAAATCTTCTAAAGATGTTAAATTATTAATTCAAGCATGGTTTTGGACAAGTAAATTGCTTAAAACCCAGGAGCTTTGGGAGGGCATCGCCCCCCCACTGGGCTCTGCCCTGGGCCCCCAAACCCCCGGCTAGGTTTCAGACTTTTTCTCCTCACCTCAATCACATCCCTGCTTCTAAAATAAATTGATCATTTTTAGTGCTGCAACAACTTATTGACAAAAATGATTAAAATCGATGATTAAACGCGTTGGCAACTAATTAGATCATTGATTCGTTGTATCACGTGATTTATGAGCCACCAAGAATGTTAAATCACTGCTTTTTTAGCGCCCTCTTCCGAACCAATTTTTATCAACAAACTATGTTAATTTTTTATACACTACGTACATTTTAAAAATTGCATAGTTTACTGACAAAATTGATATGAAAGTTTTAACTTTGTAGTGTTTGATTGTTTCGTCATGAACAGACATAAATACAGAGAAAAACAATCAGAAAATAAGTATAAAGCGAAAAGAAAAATAACAATAATTACATGTTCAACTCTACCCAAAGGGCAAATTCTTGAGCATGTCGTTTTCATATTAGAAATGTTCCAAATTGTAACCCTCAAAAACAAATTAGTTGACAACATTTTGAAAAGTGGGTTTGTTTACACTTTTTTTTTTGTGGATAAATAAAAATCTACACATTTTGTTGTGTATGATATGTCCAAATTTGATATGATCTGTGGATGGAGGTGGTAGGAAAAGAGTATCTTACATATTTACATTTCTTTATTGTCAAGTTAATTGACAAACACTTATAATTTTATTTATGTTTTATATCATAGAATATTTTGTTTTATGGACTGTGGTCTATCTGTCCAAAACTTCAATATTTAAATAAATAGGACTAAAATTCAAATCTAATTCATTGAATCATAGCAACCATAATCGACCAATTAATCAATTATGAAATTATTCGCTAGTTGCAGCCCCAACCTTTTCCAAATATCTTGTTTCCCTCGATTGGCTCTAGTCAGCCACTGCTTCCCTGGCTAAAATAATACTTTGCCAATTCAAGTATTTTTTTTAAATACATGCAATACAAAAATTGGAGATTGGCATTTTGTGTAAGATGATGAAACAGAAAATTGATTGCGCTTCTCTTACCTGACATATAAACAAAATTATTTGGTCTTGGTCAATGAAAAATGGTGGGATGGGACTAGGCTGCCCTTATCTTACACTTAAGTTTAATACGGTAAAGGAAAGCAATTATGGAATCATGATCTATTAACTTGTCACTGCGTGCTTTTCTGCAGAAATGAACTCTGAAGAGTTTCAATTAAATAAGCCAAAAAAAAAAAAACAGATCAATGAAGTGTTTTGTAAGGTTAATTTTCATTATTCCCTCTTTTGTTTGTAACCCGGTACTTAGTTTTTTGTCAGCAGCGCCTTGTATGCAGTGCGTTTGACGAAAATCAAGAGTGTCTTTGCAATTACTCAATCGCACGCATCATATGCATCACACTGTGTGCGTGTCAATTCTGAAATAACGAGGCAGCAGCAGCGGAGTCAGACCGTGACAGTGTAGCCTTGTTTAGTAAAGACGCTTCAACTACTTTAAAATGAATGTGACATGGAGGGAAGATGTTGCTGTCAAAAATCCTGACACAAATTGACTTAATTCTAATTTTTCTTTATGGTTCCAGTAATCTCGGACCAGGCACACCTGTATTTCCTTATTTGTATAGTTTTGTTATCACGGCTCTAAAATTACATATTAGGGCATTTGCGCTATTGCTCTCTGTGACCTCTATATCACTTACGCCTTGAGGCGCTTTTATTAAACACCTTCAGAGGTGTGTAATTATCACATGTCATGGAAGACTGATGTGAGTAGGCTTTAGTGCTAGTAGCCTCCAAACCCACTGAAACTAAGTGCGGCCACAAAGGATTTGATTTGTGCACCCCTTAATTTGTACCCCTTCACTTAGAAAAATCCTCTCATAGCATCCTGAATGTGTGCGGATGTGTTTGTGAGTGCGTTTTAGAGTCATCTACCTCTGTCTCCCGAACGCTCATTCACAGTGAGGCAGTGGAGATGTGGAGAATTTTGACCGTGGAGATGGAACAACATCCTGGAGGAAAAGCAGGCTTGATGTGGGATGCAGCTATGACACACTGGAGGCAGTAAAAGCTGGAGAGCGAGGGTTGTGGAGATGGAGATGCATGTTATTAATAGACAAATCTGAGGCCTTATCGAGCAAATACGGGCACTCCGGGAATGATTCAAGTGTCGCCAGGGGTGAATAAGAGCTATGAGTGTTGTGAGGGGGGTAGCTGTGGATTATTGTGGTTGGAAAGGTAGCGTAATGCAGCGATCCCTTGAAGGTCTGCAGGGTTTGGTATGTCATTGTCATCTTCTGTAAACAGCCCAAAGAGCGACAGGCACTTTGAAGTTGAGCTGTTTAAATCCTGCCTGAAAAGACACAGAAGCATAAGGCACGAAGAAGAAAAGTAAGAGGAGGCTTGAAGGGCTGTGGTGTAGAAGAAGGGATTGAATGCGGTAGAAACAAGAAAGAACCGGGTTTAAATATATTCAGAAATGAGAAAGTGAATTTTCTTCACACATTTCGGGCAATAATTTGCATGCGCTGGTAATGCTATACATTTTAAGGTAGGTATTTGCAACATGAGAACAGTGATGCAGCACTGAGTCGAAGCAAGCATCGCCAGATTAGTGTTCTGACATCACTGAGATGTGAAACGGGAATCGGGTATGAGTCAAAGTGGAGAGAGACTGCTTGTGCTAAATGCTTCCTGTAATATGCTATGCCATATCTTTTTAAATATTTGAGAGGCATACTCTCAAACATACACCCTCAGATAAAGAGCACTTTTTAACAAGGGTTCGATGGCTCAGACACCGATGCTGTCGTAACCACTATTGCGTGAAAAAGTCAACGAAATAAATACTTCAGATTTCTGACTGCTTTTTTTTCACTTTCCTGACGATTGCGGTCGTTTCTTGTTGAAAGCGCCTTTAGCAGTTAGTATGCCCTTTTTGCATCTTTGACACTTGACTTTTACGGCTTATCAAAATACCTTTACCTTTCATTTCTTGGAAATGTAACAATCTTTGGATTCCCAATAGTTAGTATAATTATGCACTAAATCGCAACTTAGTCTATAATGGCACACAACTGTTCTTTTTAGATGTCAGTTGCACTTAATGTATAATTTCACATTTGATTTGAATGAAATGTAATTCAAGGAAGAACAAATAAATGGCTTGATAAGTTATCAGAAGAGCCAACTAAAGTCGGTATACATTATTATAAAAAAACTAGTCATTGCTTCCTGTAAGCATGTTAATTTGAATAATTTTTGTCCAATTGACAAACGAATACATTAAAATACCTGTATATATTTTAATGTGAATGCAATTTCTTGTACTTTGTTTGTCAGGGGGCCATAAGATAGCTGTTATTAATATTGGTGATTTGTCCAGATAAAAGTACAGTATTTATTTTGGACCTTTAAGAATTTAATTTAACAATGCAATTTGCCAAAACAAGCTAAAATCCCTTTGATTTTAGTTGCTAGCTAAAAATGTTAGCTTATTATATTTTTGCTGTGAACAAATCAATTTATATACATACATTGTATATATATATATATATATATATATATATATATATATATATATATATATATAAAATGTATATTCAATGTAGAAACCAGCAACGCTATTAATGAGCAATATGTAATTACACAGCTCTTAGCTTTTTATCTAAAGCTTGTGCGTGTATTCCCTGGAGGTTTATCTATAAATGTACCTTGGTGAGTGGGAGGTTGGTATTTTTTTTTTTTTTTTGGCCTTCTGTTTTTAAGGGAAAATTCCAGCGCTAATGTAATATGATACTGCTTCATTGGAGCCTATGTAAAGATTATCGTGTCCTTAGCCAAATTAAGCTATTTCGTTTCTGAACTCGTGATATTTATTTATTTCAATACCAATTAATCTTCATGAATATTTAAAAAAAAAAGAGAAAAAAGAAAATTGACCTTTTTAGACAATAAGTCGGAGTATGCGTGTGTGTGTAAGAAAAAGAATGACTACCAGGAAAGAATTTTAGAATAACACCCTATAGCAATGGTTTCCAAACTTTTGCAGGCTGGCGCCCCCTTGGCTCCCCGGTAAATTCCTAGCGATAGAAATACCTACCCACCTATGAAATGCACTAGATAGCAATTCAAGCTCTTTAAAATAGTGGTCTGGAGAATTTTCAAAATAAACCATCACAAAATAATGATTTATTTTGACATGTCTTCATAACCAAACAAAGACAACATACCAGCTCAGTAGCCTAGATGGTAAGGCGCCCGCTTTGAGACTGGGAGGTCGGTGGTTCGCGCCCCGGCCGAGTCATTCCTAAGACTTAAAAAGTGGTCGGCGGCGCCCTCTGTTGGCTGCGGCTGCATCGGCTCGCTACAACGGGTCAGGTGCAATCGACATTTCGTTCTGTGTACATTGTTAAACAGAATGACAATACAAGGAAATTATTATTATTATTATTATTATTATCTAACATAAATAACATTTGAAAAAAGAAATAATGAACTCTTAAAAAAATCAAGAATATTTGCACAGTGTAAAAGATGAAATGTACGCACCTAAAATAACCCACACCAAACAAAGTAAACAACAATAAATAAATAAATTGTGCATACTATAAAAAGATCAACATTGCACACTAAAAATAATCCACATACTTTTAAGGCTGTAAACATGACATGTCTGCAATTAGTGCAATATAAAATTTACCATGTGCTACTGCAGCATGTTCATCAGTGCGAGAAATGTATTCAAGTATCAATTCAAACCCACCATTCATGCTAACTTATTAACACTTCTGCTACAACTATTTATTACTCTTATTATAACATTTTACTTATTAACTTGCATAAATAAAAAGTGTTACCTCTAATCGATAATCCAGTTTTGGGGTTGGACACTATTAGGCACTTTTAGCTGGAGTCACAGCATTGGTTATTTCCTTGTGCCTTTTCAAACTTTTTTTGTACGGCAAGAAGGGAGATTTGTTTACCTCCCAGTCCACATGTAGATGCACCTTCTTCATATTTTACTTGTAATCCTTTTTGACATGCCGTGTATTTTAATATGTGAGATTTTAAGGTGCTGGTACAAATTACTTGTTTTTCATCTGGACCTAGCGACTACGCAAAAGCAAATTCTGCAATGGCCGTTTTCTTCTGTTCCACTTCAGCTTCGTCAAAACCAAAATGGGTCCAAACAAGTGATTTACCGCCCTTCTTCGGTGCAAGCTTTGTTTCCTTCTCGTTTGTTGACTCTGGGACTATGTTTACGAAATCCACCATGACACTGAATAAGCTCATATTGTGGGTGTGGCACAGTGCGGTGCTTGCAAAGTTTGAATCGCTTTTGTTGGCTTGCGCCATTTTTAAAACTTGCCTCTGATTGGTCGGCGCCTTTAAAACTTGAACAGTAACAATTGTGGTTGGCCAAAACTCCATCACTCACTACAAAACCTTGAAAAAAATGCAGTGCTTTGCGGTTTCACAACTACACTACGTCACATCGCGATGTCGATTCGATTTCGGTTAATCGTGCAACCCTAACATGTTGTGTAGAAATCGTCAAACAAATGTTCAAACTTTTGACTTCAAATTCTGACTGCCGCCCCCCAGTGGGGCGGTACTGCCCACTTTGGGAACCACTGCCTTATAGGAATCATTAAAGACTAGCTTCTTGGTGGTGCTCGACTACTTCAGGCAACCACTACCTTGTATATACTTTTTAGACGTTTTCATTGTGGATAACTCCAGTTGGTGTTATTGTGTCGAACAGATTTATACATTGTTCCTAGTGGCCACACTCTTTTGTGTTACTTTGTGTCACCGTGTCGCCTCAATTTAAATTGTAGTCAGTGACTCTAAGAGTAAATTTGAGATTTGAGTGGATTTAGGCTGCACATAAGTGGAGAGGATCTCAAGTACAGTTTACAGAAGAACTGATGCTTGGTGCTCAGACAGAAAGTGATGAATGAGGTAGTCCAGCATATTTGCATGATACACTCGGCACATTTATATGTAAAATCAGTCTGCACACACGCAGAAAAACTTTCGTATTTCCCCCGATTGTGCTCATTGAGTTGGCAAATGTGAAATGGTGTCACACTTTTTCAGTGAGCAATGTCAGTATTGCAGCAATCGTCTACAAACAGACATCTTGCACACACACGAACGATATTAAATTAAATACCAAGCTGTGTAAGAGAAAGAAAAATTCTCTATGGGTGAACACAAGGTTTTAGAAGATAAGAAAATGTCTGAAATATTGATGTCCAAGAATTGTGTCCAGTGCATCTTTAAAGACTCATTATACACACACACACACACACACACATACACTATGGTACCTCTTCATATGAGTTTAAATCGCTTCAGGATCCTACTTGACTGTCATGTGTAACAAGTGAATTTTCCAGATATGAAATAAGTAAAAACCAAAAAGGTTCCCGACCTCCCAAAAGCAAGTTAACCCTGGATAGCTCGAAAACATATCTTCTTGATCACTAAAAACTGTTTCATATCGTGATTAAACATTGAAAATACAATAATAAGATAAATAAGATATTAACTAAATAAAATGAGTTTATGTATGGTTGCGGGAAGAGTATGGCATGTGAGAGAGTGTTGATGATACATAAGCACTTACTATGCACTCAACTTTTCTGCAGCTTTGCTATCTCAATCGCCGCTTTCTCATGCCAAACCACTGTCACAGCTGTCTTGTTGAATTTCTCAAACTAACAATGGCAGGGGTTGAAATCCATTCTGGTTTTACCCGAAGATGATTCCCTTCTGATGACGCTGCCGCAAGTTTTCAGTCTTTGTAGATAGACAGCGACTTCTGCTGTCCGTGTTGCTATCACAAGCTCCTTGTCACGCAGCCACAATGAGTCTTTCCATCTCGTCATGAACAGTGGGTCACACTTTTGAATGAACAGTGACGCCCCTGATCAGATTTATAGCTTACATGACATATTTTTGCTTCAATAGCATACATATAGAAGATGATGACCAAGTAATATGTAATTACACGGTACTTTTCTTTTATCTAAAGCTTGCCTGTGTATTCTCTGGAGGTTTATCTACAAATGTACCTTGGTAAGAGGGATTTTTTTTTTTGGCCTTCTGTTTTTAATACCATCATATCCTGCTTCACAAACTATTATTTCCTGCTTTTTTCCAACTGTCATTATTTTCATATTTTTTAGGGGAAACCATTTCCCTTTCTAGAACTGATAACTCGGCCAAAAATAGGAGATGCAATACAATAAAGAAAAGTTTGCTGCGTAATATAAACAAGTGGGCGAGATCATGCGTCTGATAGTGTGAAGCGTATGTGCGAACTCGGACGAGCTTGTGCTGTTGATGAGCGGTCCCTAGTGGTAGCCTCTGGGACTGCTCGTAGGTAGGATTTACCCTCAAACTATATTTTTGGGAGAAAAGACATGCATTTCAGGTGGATTGGCCGGTTCAAATTGTCCCTAGGTGTGAATGAGCGAGCGGGTTGTCTGTCCCTGTGTGCCCTGCGATTGGCTGGCAACCAGTTCAGGCTGCCCACTGCTCGATGATTGCTGGGATGGGCTCCAGCACCACCGCGACCCTACTGAGGATAAGCGGTGCAGCTAATAAGATGAGATGAGATGAATCTTGCTCTGCGTATATAGAAATTCTTGTGTCTAGAGGTGCGCGTATGAACAGGTACTACTGTATGCATATAAAATCTACATGCGCATACAGGAAATGACATCCTTGCCCCTCTGTCTGAATTTGGCCATGTGTAATTGCTCTGTTGTGTTCAGACCCATAAGAGGAGAGGGGTGTTATAGCTGTTGGTTGAATGTAGAATGTTGTGGGTGAGTTATTGCGTGCAAGGATGAAGTAACATTCACACACCGTCTGCCAGCAACAGCACTACAACATAACAAAAAGTAATCATAAACATCTATCATTTACATAGCATTAAGTATGCAATTATGATGTGTACCTTTTGTAATCAGTCATGGTTGAATGAATAATGATTAAATGCAGGGGTCCCCAAAACATTTCCTTTGAGGGTCACATAACTTTTCCCTTCTCTGATGAGGCGCCAGGGTCAGTTTGTAACAAAATTTGACGATTGCAGCAGTGCCTAAATGTGAATAAATATTGCCTTCCAGTAAGCCACAATAAAATAACCTTTCTAGATTATTCACAGAACAAGTAAAAAAATAAATAACACGACTAATACAATGAATAATAACCAAAAAAACACTGATTTACTTGCAGAAAGTCCAAGACTATCAACTATCAACTTTTTGGTGTACTGTGCAGTGTTAACAGCTCCCAGTTCAGTTTAGTTGGCAGAGCACTAGACAATCAGTACCATAGATGACTTGCGAAAGGCAGTAGATTTTATCTCATCATTACACCAATTTTAGTCACAGTACCAGAGACCAATGTTAATTATGTTGTTTGTTTCACTCGTGACAACGATTTTGTATAACAAAATTAACATTGGTCTCTGGGACGTGACTAAAGATCATGTGGTAATAAGATAATACCCAATGCTTTTTCATATATCATCCATATCACTGATATTCCAGTGCTAAGAGATTGGTGCTCTCACTACTGCCGTGACCTGGGATTAAATCCTGTTACAACCAAAAGCGTACACCCAGACTTGGTACATTTTCAGGTAAGAAAAAAAGCATGTCAAAATGCTCTCTGGTGTTGTTCAGGGGGCTGGACCAAATCTGGAGGCGGGACGTTTCTTGGGAACCACTGATTTAATGTCTTAATGTGTTTTGGAAAGAAGCCATTTATTCGCAAGATTTATACTCCACTCATTGTTCAAGCCTTCTGTATGATGCTTTCCTTTTCTGTAAACCAAATACTGAGTAGAATTGGATGGCAGCTGTTAAAAAGACTGAGTAAATAATTCAAGCGTCAAAAAACTGTGTGGATGTGCACACCTCAGTCTCACTCCCGAGGGTGGGCACCTGCAGATGTTCCTCTATTTCCTGTGAAAAGCACGGTGCACAAACACGACTATTGCTAAATATTTCAAATGCAGTTTTGTAACTTGTGTTCCTGCTTTCTTCCCAATCGCCCCCCTTCCTCTCAAAGCAGGTGTTGCAGTGGCCCAGAGAGTCGTGACTGTGCAAAGTGGCCCTCTGATTCGGACTGAGGGCTCCCACGTGACCATCTGGTGCAATGTGACGGGCTACAAAGAAGGCATAGAGCAGGACTTTGAGTGGTCCATGTACCTGCCATCAGCGCCGGACCGAGAGATCCGCATTGTAAGCACGGCTCAACCCAACTACGCCTATGCAGTCTATGCCCAAAGGGTCAACAGCAAAGACATCTACGTGGAGAGGCTCAGTCGTGACTCGGCCATGCTGCACATCACCAAAGTGCAGGCCAAGGACCAGGGCCTGTTTGAGTGTTACACACCAAACACTGATGGTCGCTACCTTGGCTCGTACAGTGCACGCACCAACCTTACAGGTCAGTATCAAATGTACATACACAGTTAGAAATTGCATTATTTTGGAAGAAAAATATCTGATACTGGCCAACAAAATGAAGAGATAAATATGGGCAAAATATCATTGGACAATTTATTTAGTATAAAAAAGTGCAACTTTTTCATGGAAAGCTCAAAATTATTCAGGTGACCCTTTTGAACGCTCGTGTACATGCTTGATTTTTAAGGTTAATTAGACCTGTGCTTTTAAGTTGTTTTGTTTTTTTTGACCCAAGTTACATTTATCGTATTCCACCAGATACATTTTGTAAAAACTGCTCAACAATGTAATTTTAAACCTAGGAGAATAACTACCAAAGAGACCTAATCTGCCAAAAAAAAGCAACTGCTCCCTTTGATCAATTTAGTTGTTTTTGGAACTCATTTCAAAAACTGCACTTGAATTCACCCCAAATGAGCCCTCGGTGTTTGTACAAGTACAGATGCTCAGTGGTGCAGGTTGCCCTATAATGGTTCCCACTTTGGGAAACAGCCTTTTTCCTTTAGATCTTTTTCATGGGATTACAGTCGTGGCACTAGCATCTAGGCAAAATTTAGATAATTGAATCCCTTTTACGGTATGCTGTTGGTCTGCCACACGAGCTTACATATTGTATGTCTAACTCCGGTCAAGCATTTGGCTGATACTCTAAACAAATGTTGGGAGTGTGTTACAAGGATTTAAATCTCATTAACTGTAAACACTTTGCTATACTTGTCGTAACTGTTGTGACAGGATATGTTCTAAAGCACATTGTCACCTGTTCACCAGTCTTTGCCTAAAACGCTATTCTCCAATGTGTCTACACAAGCAAAGACAGCTGCCATAGTTGGAAACTCCCTCACATTCACGGCATCATAACAAAGGCTGACCTTCGTCTCAGGGTCGAAGAGCAAATTAAGAAAATTGAAATGGTAGTCACAGCAAAACTGTGAAAAACATCACAGATTAAACATCAGTCAGGGTCAGACACACAAGTGGAAGGGAGGCCAAGGTTGTTGTAGTATTTGGTTGACATAGATTATCGTCCATACTGTTGTTTGCATCACTGCAGTTTGCAATGAGTTCTGTGAATATGGGCCGTCTGCTGATAGCACGTAGTATTTATAGAGGCGCGTGAGAGAGAACTAGAGGAGGTCCCGTGGGACTTTATCTCCCTTTTTTCTGTCTGTGTAACCTCTTAACCTGCTTTTGGAAGTTGGAGCCACAAGGTCTCACTGTTCTTTGTCAGTAAGGGCTGACGATCCTTTGTGATCCTTGAACAGCTGCATGCCGTCTTCAAGCTCTGTGGACAAATGAGACCTTGACAACCCCTGCTTGTCCCTGCTCTCTACTGTTTAAGCTGCACTCATCTGCCCTTGATTCTACTTCTAATATGCTGTAAATATGTTATGTATATATTCTATGCAGGTATATATATATAACATAATAAACAGTTACCACCGCGCCCACCACCTCTTTGACCGGTTGCCCTATGGTAGGTGTTGCAGGTCCCTCAAAACTAGGACAAACGGCTCAGAGACGGCTTCTTCCACAGGGCCATCACAGCCCTAAACAAAGCTGAAAATATATATTGCGACAGTTTTGAGTTGATTTATCTTTTTGTTTTTACCAAATGAAACCCTAAAAAAAGTATTTACTATTGCGTTGAGTAAAAAACATATGTATATGTGTATTATACATATATTTTTTTAAATTGCTGCTGCTAAATGTTATTGCAGTTATTTTCCTCACACATTTGTTGGAATGTATTCTTCATTGATTACTATTACAGTGGGACCTCGGTTATCGCGGTTTATGGGGACCAAAACCACCTGCGATAAGTGAAAATCCGCGAATTAGCGGCGCACCTTTAAAAAAAAAAAAAAAATCTCATCTCATCTCATTATCTGCACCGCTTATCCTTATTAGGGTTGCGGGGGGGCTGGAGCCCATCCCAGCCATCTCTGGGCAGTGGGCAGGGGACACCCTGAACTGGTTGCCAGCCAATCGCAGCTGCAAATCACATTAGTTCGCAGCTAGCTGCGTTCTTCATCGACGCACGAGCCGAGTGATCCACCGCTAAGAGTCGTACAGCTGGGCGATTTTCCGTCCGCCCGTGACGATCGGAGACAAACCCACGACAGGGTTTATACTTGCGGCGCAGCGCGGGCACCGTTCGGTCGCTCCCGCAACCGAGCTCCTAACACGCGGCGCGGGTACTTTCGGGCGCGATACGCACGACAACGCGACAAGCCGAGCGGGTCGGGCGCTCGGAGCGGAGGCCGGCCCCTGGCGTCTCCTACCCGGTCCCCGGCGTCTCCTACCCGGTCCCGGGAAGGCCCACGCGGGCTCGGGGGAACCTGTTGGTTTAGGGGGGGGGGCGGTGAAGCGGAAGCCGCACCGAAACCGCGCGCCGGGAAACGAGAACGGCGCGCCGTGCTAGGGTCGTTGGCCGGGGGGGATTCCCCAGTTACGGGGGTCCCGCGCACGTCCCCCGCCTTTCGCTAAAAAAAAATAAAAATAATATTTTTTATTTTTTATTTTTTACCATTACAGGCCGAGAAGCTCTGAAACCGCGAACGTCAAAGCGCGAAGTAGCGAGGTCCCACTGTATTTTTATTATTTTTGACATATTCACCCTGATAGAAAGACTTTGAAGAGAAAAGAGATAATACAATCACATGTCTTACCCTGGAGTGCCATGTCTAATCCCGTTGCATACAATGTTTCACAACATTGGTTTCAATGACAACAAAGGCAATTGTGTATGAGTACAGTATGTGTGTATATATGTATGCAATATATATATATATATATATATATATATATATATATATTACTAAATTTTGTGCAGGCTTGGGGAGTAACGGAATACATGGAACGGCAAAAATGATGTTGGCAAGCTGTTTGGGTTTATTTTCATTTTGTTTCTGTCGCATTTTATGTTAGTTTTGCCGGAGATCAAAGAGATCAAAGCCAGGAGAGAAAGCTGACCACGTGTTGTGAGTCATAATTTTATTCATATTTAGTACCTTTTGTCTTTTATTAGCATATTTGGTATTGGAGTAATCCAAAAGTAAGTGAAAGTAATCCAGTTAAAGTAACCCTACCCAACCCTGTAATATAATATATATATATATATATATATATATATATATATATATATATATATATATATATATATATATATATAATTTATGTATGTATATAGATATACTGTATTGATATATGTTAAAATGCATTGAGTTAATTATTCTAAAAATAAGGCATTAGTTGGCATCAAAATGTCTTCAATACAATTTTAGAACATTTTTGAAACGTGAACACGTTTGTTGGATCTATATTTTTTTTTCAACTAAAAATATTTAGTCACATTTATCAATTATATTTGGTAAGCTGTGCCAGGTAATGTGTGTATGATGCACGATGTATTTTGTGCAAGTAATATTTTTGTTTTGTTGTGTTGTTTGTTTCAATCGTGGTTTTTTTTTTTTGGGTCAACTTTGTCTTGAATTTGATTTCGAAATGCATTAAAAAGTCTCGATATTACCTTGCCTTAAGCTGTAGGAACCCTAGATACATATATATCACATTATCTATTTATTTATAATATCCATCAATTACCTGTTCATTCTCACTTAGGGAAAATTTGGACCAGCCAATTAACCTGACATGCATGTTTTTGGAATGTGAGAGGAAACTGGAATGCTCGGAGGAAACCCACGCAAGCACGGGGAAATAAGGCTCGTGTGCCCTACAACTGGCTAGCGACCAGTTCAGGGTGTCCCCTGCCCACTGCCTGAAGATGACCTTGATGGGCTCCAGTATTCCCGTGACCCTAATGAGGATAAGCAGTGCAGATAATGGATGGATATATATTCATGTTTGAATGTGTTAGTGTGCGCTTGTGTGTGTCTCCCAACTAAGCAAGTCTATTACAAAGGGAACTATACATATTGAAAGAAGTACAGAAGAACTCACAAAAGCGTAGGTGTCTGCCGAGTAAAAAACATTTAAAATTATCATGGGAGACCCGGATTAACATTAAACAAATGGTATGTCACGTGTCACATCTGCAAAAACGCTGAATCTTTTCTGGGCTTTTTGTGACACCGTACTTCTATAATGAGAAGACGTGTTAAGAACGTGAAAAAAAACTGCGAAGAATAAGGATGTACGATATTGGAGTCATTATGTATTTCTTGTAAAATGTGAACATTTTTCCCTTTTCTATAGAACTTGGCTGCAACTATAAATTTACTGAAAGTGAACGACTTTTCTTCTGGGCTTTAGAGAAAGTATATATGTGATTTGTGGAATGTGAATTTGGTGTCCCCAGTTTTTTAACTTTATTTTTTGTAAAAGCTAAGTACCTGATTGTTTGTCTGAAGTGAATGCTGTTATCCGTAGCATCCAAGAATCTAAACTTAGATCAATCAAATAAAAATTGAACTGCAGTGCTCAGGCCGCATGCTGCCCTGGGCGGTGCATTGGTAATATGCATGAGAATGTGGCAATTGGCTACCACGGCACAAATGCACGATTATTTCCAGTAAAGGAACATCAATGCTGTGGAAAGGTTACGTTTCACTTTTTGTTTGGGCTTTTGCCACTGAAAATGTTGCATGTTATCCCTGTTTCTTGATTTTTGTCTTTCAGAACACATTACACATTTATTGATTAAATGGAAGAAAAAAAAAACAATAAAAATTAGTTTGATAGCATGCACGAGAGTTGTGAGGGTCACAATGTTCACTTTGCAATTTACTGAAGTGTTGTACCAAAAAGGAATAGCCATCACTTTTGGTTCGCACTGTGTAGAAGAACTACCATTTTATTATTAAGATCGTCTAATAATGAAATCCAAATTAAAAATACCCTACAATTCAGTCAAATTCTGTTTGAGGTCGTATTGCGTTGTACAATTGTGACTAAAATAATAGAAATTGCGTTCACAACCAGGTTTCTTGCAGTCTGGCCCTCAAAAGCCCGGACTTTGGGTTCCTCCGTCTCCTACACACCCAAAAACAAATGATTAGTTTACCTGCAATCTCTGCAAAAGCTTTTTAATGGTATTGAATATTTGATTCAATTGCATTGAAGGAAAGAGACAAAAGAGTCTGAAAAGGGGGTGGTCAGGAATTGGATTTGGAATACTTTAACATTACCTTTTATAATGTTGCAACAAAGCACGCTACCTCACCCGCAAAAAACAACAAATTAATTTCCTGCTATCCTGGAAATAAATGTATTGGCAATGTTCAAAGGGGGATTTGCATATGCAACAAATTGGTCATAAAAATACCTCAGGTCACAGAAGCACAATGATGATCAAACCTCTTCCTTTCTTCATTGCTTTGAATGAATATCCTGTAACGTAACTTGCACCTGAAATATATTTACTGTATATCTATTCACCTTAAGTGTTTTGATATTTTTTTGTTGTACTCTATAATACATAAGGTAAAACAGTGATGTACTGCTCAGTTTCAGTGCCTTAGTGTATTTGTTCACTGTTGGTAGTTAAGTGTCAAAACTGAAATAGGGTCTACAAGACGAGAGGGTCACTTGTACTTCTATGTACACACCTTTGATCTTGAGATCTTGTGAACATTTGTGTCTCCCACAAGATTGACTAAGCACCATCTGTTCCATTCCATTGCTGTTTAAGTCTTTTTGGACTTACTCCCACACATTAGATCGGAAAAGAAAAGGACAACAGGTTTACATGGCCGTCATGGCTCTTCCTATCCTACGCACCAGCCTGTGTGCAAGCAATTCCAACAAGTAACGGGAAACCAAGTAGCACCACGCTACTGCTCTCAAAAGCCCCATTTCATCCTTATGATTTTAAAACGAGAATCACCTACAAAATACAGACTTTTGTTACTGAAAACGTGGGGTGCCCAACCTGTTTTCGTGTTAGCTACTTATGAAATGGCCATGTCAAAATGATCTCCCTACTATAAAAATGCATGTATTCATAAAAAGCCTATTGAGTATTGTTTATTTGTACCATATATGTTCATGTATTTTGCATTACATGCATGAGGCCATATTGTGGATTGCAACTTTTTTGTTGTTACCTTACTGTGATGAATAGCGCTGAATTGAATCAGCCGGGGATGCGTAATCTGGACAGATAGCAAGCCTCAAGCACACTTCCAAATGACCACCAGTCATTGTGAAACGGTATTAGGACTAAAAAATCTTGTATAGAAGAATGCTGACTCGTATAAATAAGTGGAGCCGAGTAATGTAGTTAAATAGGGAGCACATTTCCTCTTGTTGGGGTACTTTTCCTCTGTAAATCCCATAATTGGACTTCAGCTCAATGTCAGCTTGTAGTCTCAATATCTCATCTTCCATTCTAGAAAAGTTCAGGTAAATCGTTGCTAAAATGTTTGATGCCTGTGAATCAACCTCAGAATCATCCTGATAAGGGTAGGCCATAAATGTGGTGACTGTCTTCAGAAAAACAAAGTCTTAGAAGTGTTTTTCAAACTCTGAATAATAGTTCTCAATCTGTTCTTTGCAGCGCGCAGTGTCAACCTGTCCGCATGCCTTCCGTTGCGTCTCTAGCTCTGACGCGAAGTTTTTGAAGATTCCCAAATCAGTACGCTGCAGCTTTTAAGAGAGATGCTGCATTTTTTGTTTGAAACGGTTAACTGAGGGTCTTATACTGATCGCGTTTTTGTCTTTCCAGCTCTACATTAAGATCATTTAGGATGTTAGTCAGATCTGTTAAAAATGCTATGTTGAGCAGCCACAGAATGTCATATTAATGGTAGTACTGTAATTTGCATATTTGGATACACGGAAAAACTCCTCAGCTCCAGTCAGGGCTTTGAATGTTCGTAGGAATTTTCAGCCATCTCACAACAGTGTGTAGCAACAGCTTGGAAACTCTTACCAGATGTGCATGAAATGGCAGTCTTTGAAGAGATCAGGCGCGAATAGAACAGGCGATCTTTGTTAACACATCTATTATCTCTTTCATGTTGAGCATTTTGCGCATAACACTTGCGGGTGTAGCATACACTGCTTGGTAACTCGAAACGTTTTTGGCAGGGTTGTATGTGCATGTGTTGTGACCCATGCGTAACAAATGGTCAGATGTCAGACGAGCTGCCCTGAATGTCAATCAAGTGACATATCTTATAGTGAGGAGATGATAGGATGACGTTTATTTTGTTATTGCTTTGCGCCTCAAGGGGGTGCCCTTCTTAAGTGGACAGGGGCTGCTTCAAGGCAACATTGCGTGACAACCATAACGGAACTTTCAAAGCGTTGATCTGGTTTCTGTCAGGCCTTTCAGAGTAGACACTTGTCTTAGGTCTCCCCACAAACTTCCGACAGAGACGTTTATTTTGAACCATGGCAAAATGTAAATTAAATTGGAAGTGGCTGTCAGACAAACATTTTTTGCCATGTTTAAAAGCTGTTCCAGGTAATGTGTACAAGGCACAATTTATTGTGTGCAAGAAATATTTGTTTTTTTTTTTGTCTTGTGTGGTCTTGAATTTGATTTTAAAAGGCATTAGAAACATCTCTAAAAGTCTTTACCTTAACTTGCCTAATGCTGGAGGAACCCTGCAAGTGTTTTTAGGGCCAATGCTGTGTCGTTTGTGTGACCGATAAATGATGAGCTCTTCAACTCTAGTGCAGTGTGATTGGTTCCACCTTCCCTAGGCATTAAGCGTCGTGCAGCCAGCGCCATATGGCTGCATTTTAAATAGTCTCTGCTTGATGTGATTGCTAACGCGTTAAAGCCCCCCTCCCTGTATGGTTTTCAATTACCTTGCACACATTGAGAAGAAAACTTGGGAAGATGGAAAGGCTGCACATTTCAAATGTACCACCAATGCTGCTTGTGTGATTTCCTGTTAAGAGCTATATTTTTCAAGTAACGCAATTAATTTTCTTAAAATTTAAATTTAGCATCTTTTTGACTTTCATTTTTCACCTAAGGAGTACATCCATTCACATGCAGATATGTAAACCAGTTATAAAAATTCCAAACATTAGCATTTGCTTTTTGCTCTTTCTCGTAAGAGTAGTTCAGCTTCACAGTATTTCTGCTTAGTATTGAGATTAAATATTTGACCATCAAACTTTTTTTTTCAACCAATAACACTACTTGAGTCCAATGTGGTCTGTCATCAGTTTGCATTTTTTTTTATTACAAAAAAACAATAAATGTAAAATCTAAGTTTAAACCATTCCTGATAACAACCAAGTAGAATGTATGCCTCTTTGTTTTCTTGCAAGGCCGCACAGCCTTGAGATGTGTTCATCGATCTTTAACCCCTTGCAATGCAAGCTATTACGATACCCCAACGTATCTCAGTGAAAAACTTAGGTAGATTTGATCATAATATTGTCAACTAATTGATTAAGAACTGAGATTACATAACAGCTGTATCATTGTATAGAAACAAAAAAGAAATGGTACTTGCGACCTCACAAGTATGAAAAGAGTAAAAAAAGAAGAAAAGTTTGATGGATTGATGTTCGTGTTAATTTTCCCTAACCTTTTTTTTTAATAAAAGCTGATTCGATGTTGCATAAAAGTGGGGCAAAAATGCAAAACATCTTGCAGACAGACATATTGTTTATTCCGGTTTCATTCTACACTCAAGCCTTCCTGTGAGCTTTTGTGTTCTTCTGGGCCCAAATACGTTTTCTTTGTGTGCACTGATTTCCTCCCATATTTGCAAACATGAATGGTAGTTTGATTGGCAACTCTAAATTGTCACTGGGTATGATTTTAGCTAAAGGCGCATTTGTTCTTGCGTATCACTAGTATCACTATCTGGCCCTCTGGGGACCCTCGCATTGAACTGCAAAAGTGCTACAGCATCTCCCCAAGTTAGGCGGTGTTGCGACAGCTAGCAATAAATGAAACGCCCTGGTCTCGACGCATTCTTTGGCCAAATGAGGACATTGTTGTACTTCTTTTCAGTAACAATAAACAAAACAAAATGGTGAGTTTCAAAATTGGTTATACAGTACAGTATATAACTCCTCCCAGATGGCAAATTACTTTGGACCATCTATCCATTATCTGCACCGCTTATCCTCAGTAGGGTTGCGGGTGTGCTGGAGCCCACCACAGCTATCTACGGGCAGTGGGCAGGGGACACCCTGAACTGCCTACCACTACTCAATTTTTTTCCTTGCAGGGAAGACATATTCAAAATCTAAATAAAAAAACAGAATGCCCATAAGGGGAAATTTGAAAACAAAGAAATGACATTTCAAAATTACGATAGTATCGCTAGCAATTCCTTTCACATAATACTCAAAGAAACTCTAGATGTAATTATCTTATAAGGCATATTTATCTTAATTATGTTTAATATGTTTTTTTGAATTGATATAATCATGAAACTTTTGTAAGTTTATCGTCTAAATCGTTCAATAAATGAAAACCTTTTGTTGTGTCCTCACCATATTATTCCAACCCCTTTGCCCTATGGATGAATAAATAAATTGAGTGTATTTCAGGATGAGCCCAAACAAGTTAGATGATTGATGACAAATTCTCCTCGTATTACAACGCCTTGCAAAAAGTATGGAATCATCAGTCTTGGATAAGTACTATTTCCGGAGAACAAACACATAAAAATCATGAAAAAAAAATAATGTTTTTAAAAGGTGCAACTCATTGACATTCAGAAACACTAAAAGAAATTAAGAAAGAACATTGAAATGATCAGTATATGCTACTTTAATAGACCAAGCCCAGTGGAATAAATATGGAATCACTCCATTCTGAGGAAAGAAATCAAAAATCATGAAAAACCGACAAAGAAATAACAATCAAAACACATTGCTTGTATTAAGTTGCACCATCTTTGGCTTTCATGACAGCTTGCAGTCTCTGAGGCATGGACTTGAGTGACAAACAATATTCTTCATAAATCTGGTGCCAACTCTCTTTGATTGATGTTGCCAGATCATCTTAGCAGTTCGGAGCCTTGCTGTGGACAATTTTTTTCAACTTCCACCACAAATTTTCAATTGGGTTGAGATATGGGCTATTTGCAAGCCGTGGCATTGACTGGATGCGTCTTTTGTCAAGGAATGCTTTCAGTTTTTGCTCTGTGGCATGATGCATTGTCATCTTGGAAAATAAGTTCATCATCCCCAAACATTTTTTCAAGAAAGCTGTCCAAATTGTCGATGTAAGCTTGTCCATTTATTGCAGATGCTTTCAGAAGGTTGTTTGTCCACTAGCTAACATAGACCGCTACTTTCGACTTTCAACTTTCCACTATTTTGTTTTTCATTTTGTACTAAATTGACTAAATAAATTCACCTTTTAATAAATGTGACCCAAGGTTGTTGCTGATAATACAACCTAATATAAAGATTTCCCAGATGTGACCCTGTATCTGATTCCTTGTCTCTACCTCCATCCAAATCTCCAGAGTCAATTTAGCTGGGCTGATTCCTTAGCCTTAAGCCGGTGCCGGTCAGGTCGGTGTGCAAGTTTGTCGATAAAGCTGATTGAAGCACCTTACAGTGCAGTGACGAAGAGAACAGATGATTGAATAGACGCCTCGATGGAAGAATGATTTGGAGGAAAAATGCTGATAAGCATCTTTGGAAAGATGCGGGAAACTATGTTGACAAGCAGAGGATTTGTATGACAGGATAAAGCTGAAGGGTGGACAGAGGTTTTAGAGTTGAGAGGACTAGACAAGGTAAGTTGTATTCCTGAGTTTATTGCTATTGATTAGGAATCTTGGCCCGTGTGACAGTGGAGCATTTTCTCTTGTTTATCCTTGGAGGGTCACTGCCAACCTCTTTCTCTGGCCTCACCCTAACCTCTTGGTTTCATTTTCCCAATCGGCCTCTTGTAGAGAATATAAGCTGCATGCTAGGCAGGAGTCCAGATGGAAAAAGATTCTTATCGCAGTGCCTGGCTCAACTTCTCTCTCATCCCATCTACTTTCACAGCCAAGGCACTGCGACATCACTGTCACTGGGTCCCATACATGCGACACACAAACACAAAGAACACACATTCCTCATTGTCACACTGCAGCTAGCTGTCAGTCAAAGGACAGCTATCACCCTCATGGATGACTTTCAGATTGTGTAGTCCTCCTTTTGGATTTCTGCTGGGCTTTCTACTGAGGTGGTCCCTGAAAAACTAGCAGATTTTAAAATAAGAGCTATTGAAAACTTTTTGAACACTCTGTCAAAGCAGCCGTTAAACACTAAAACAAATTAATCACCTCCACTAATTCCAGTCCCAACATGATCAACGGTGCTTTTTGCACTTGTTGCTATGTAGAGAATATGCCCCATGCCGACTGCTACTGCCTTGCACAGGAAGTGACCAGACTCTCCAGTTGTATAATAAAGATTTGTAACCCCAAAATGTTGATATGAAATCAACAGATTAATGATCTGCTTCTGTGTGTCATTTAATTCCTGGAACAATGTTCTTTAATTCTTTTGTGTGATTGAATGTTCCTTATCATGTAAAGAAATGTCTCTACTATTTTCCTTCTGGACTGATAAATCATTATCCATATATATGAAATGAAAAATCAATATTTTAAAACTAAAATTACAATATGGTTGGAGTATTGTTTCCTACATGATAAATGCAAGACACAATACGAGGCTATGTCAAATGAATTCGGGTAAGAAACCAAGAGCACTACCTGCTGGCCTAATCGGTAACCACGAAATTAGATTCTGAATTAAATAAATATACCATAGAATTCGGACTATAAGATGCACCTGATTATAACCCACACCCCGTACATTATTAAAGGAACAAACAATTTGTGCATGCATAAGCCGCACCTGACGATAAGCCACCCACATTGGAACATCAGATATTTACAAAGACAGTACACAGAAAGCGCTATAATAATATACGGTATCTTAACCAATTAACGTTCCTCTGGCCCGCCGGTGGGCCACCGGACTTTTAATAAACAAATACGTGTTTCTGTGACATCACCATTCACTGAAATACGTCATGCCACATATCATTGGGAAGCTTAAACTACTGGGATTCAAGATACCATTTCAAAATATACTCTTCAGAGAAACGTCAGGACCAGTCTGAAACACTATACCCGAAAACTAATACTTCCGGCGTAACTCTCAAGTACGTCCCATGGCCCTTCAACTTTCTCGACTGTCCCTGAAGATGGCTTTGTTGCATTAATGAGAATCTATAAAATCCAACCGTGTAAAATATTTACTCCAAAACACACAACAAGGCCGTCAGATAAATAGGAAACCGCCTTAAACATATCTGCTTTGTTGGACGTTGCTTTTTGTAATCTTTTAGTTTTGCCACAAACACTCATAAAATTATTATTTTTAAGATAATAAATCCTTCCCTTTCAATTGACACCTCTTCCATGATGAGGATTTTTTTTACTAGTTTTATTTACACCTATATTCCACTTGTCCCACTCTCTCCCCTTTCCCGCATTGTTGGATAAGCTGCAGGGTTGAAGGCTTGGGAAAGAAGTCGCGGCTTACAGTCCGAATTTTATGGTTATTTACAGCAATTAGTCTACATAGGGTACTTATTTTAACGTAAATTGATATGCTTATACTCTGATCCTTATGAAGCATGCTTTGAAGAAAATTACGCCCCATACATTGCATGCATGTATCTCTTTCAAAATGCAAATTCATATCTGGTTCCAGTGATTCTAAGACGGCGTGCATATATATATATATATATATATATATATTTCATATATAATTAATAGTGTGTGTGTGTGTGTGTGTATAATGCTGAACTCTTATCACTTTGCGCCTAGCTTTGCATACCACGACATAAGCAGCTGTACACTTATTTGGTAACATTGCTATAATGGATAGGTACTTGGTAGTTAAATTAAAATGTTAAATTGATCCGTTTCGGCCTTTTGGTAGTATTTTGTGTGCATTTTAAGGTTTCAAAAAATAAAAACTTGTTTGACTTGTCATTGAACAACAGCCTTGCTTTTGTTTATTATAAAATCTTACTAGATACTTGGACTGCATTTTTGGCTCCAAATATTGCTTCAGTGAAGCAATCAAAGTGTAATACCAGTGTCAAGCATGTTCTGACTTTTCCATGATGACTTTATCTCATTTAGCTTTGTCTAAAACCCAATTTATTTTGAAAGGTTTTGGAAAGGATAAGCGATTTCATTTTTTTGTATTTGTCTGTGTGTGTGTTCTCCTTACCATATGTTTATTATTGTTTGTAAAATGGGTTAAAGATGCCGCGCTGGTCCTCTGGTTGATTAGTATGGTTAAGTTAAGCACCTACCCTCCAGGGCCTGCTGCCTCTTTTTTTTTAGAATGCGAGAGCACAGCCATAGTTTGAATATGAATACAACATGAATATGGATGTGCTAAGAAGTATTTGTGTTCATGCTTTTTAAAACCTGCAAGTTAAGTGTGCAACTTGCTACATAATTGCTTGCAGGAAACACATGGTTGGTAGTCTAGTGGAGGTGGGCTGTTTGTGTATTTTTGACGCTTTGAAGCCTTATCTGAGCACAGCCGGGGTCAGTGAGGTTTTCTATGTATGTGTTGAACAACGGACCTGCAAAAAACATACACACTGAAAATATGCACACGCTCCTTAACATTCACAAATCGGGCTTATTGTATTAAAACACTTGACGTGTTTTGATGCTGCTAGACAATATCCTCTGGGGTGTTCAACCATGTGTGTTGAATGAGAGAACTGGATTTGCACAAGTATAACCTTTGCATAAACAGTAACACTGCAACGTCCACTAATTGGTAGAGCCCCAAAGCACTATTAATGCTGTGGCAGAAACTGCAAGAAAGTCCATAGTTGCCCTGGTATGGATTCGATTGATCGTATTGGAAAGTAGCATTATTGCAGTGCTGTTGGAAACATGAATGGGTGCTAGAGGAAAGATCATGATAGTCGCACGCTCAACTAAACAATACTCTTTCAACCAACCTGTGCCTTGGGGCCTTGTGGACACTGCCTGTATCAGTTTATAGATAAGTAAGGCAGCCACCTCATTTACAGTCTCATGTAGTCCAAATCTCATTGTTTGCAGGATGAAAGAACGTTGTGCTCTAAAATCTAAAGTTAAAGTGGAGATGTTACCAATAAAAGTTTTTGTTATTTTATTTTTAGATAAAAAGTAAAACAAAATAAACAAAAAAAAAATGCTCACTTGGCTTGGTCTCTATTGTGTTGATGGTATGCCTAGAAGTCAGGCTGAAGCAAGGCTATGTTTACACTGACTGGCATCGTTGCCACTGTTTGGCAATGGCTCATTTGCCTCGCCTACTGCTTTATTGGATGGCTTCCCTGTGACTTAACAGTGAACCTTTACTTTTAACTAAGATTTTCAACCCTCTGTTATCTCCCCTTCAATAAGTAAAGCACATTTTAGCAAGATAGATCTTCATTTAAACTGAATTTGTGAAGTTGATTTAAGGGTAGATTCCAAAGGAAAACAGACCCAAAAATTGGAGCGTCTTAACTGTTTGAAAATTTACATTAATAACGTTTATTGATTAGTGTTTATTTAATAATCAATTGACACTCTTTGATCTTCCTTGAGATACAAAGAAACATCCCCAGCTGGCACAGAGAAAACAATCACAGAACTCTCACATATATTAAAAACTTGAACAATAATGTTTCTTCCACTGGATTTCAACAGCAACCCTGCCCTGTAATACACCTCTCTTTTATATTGACTTAACAGTCACGGTTACATAACAGCCAGAGATGATCAGTTCCAAAGTACAATGTTGTTGTTTTGACCACTTCTGCAGTTACAAGTGATTATTATCTTTTGCAAGATCCCCAAGCATTGGTGCTTCTCCAGAAAAACTCTTTGAACAGATAAATGCCTGTTTTTAAAGTTCCCTGCTGTTGACAGATAAGACAAGCACATATCTATTTGACCTCCATGAATACTTACAGAATAAGCATTTTTTAACCCTACCTCTGTTATCTTTGTTTGCAGTAGAGGTGGCCGGCATGACTATTCAGTTTGTATGCTACCTTTCCCTTTATTTAGAGGGGAGGTTTGTGGAAGTGGCATAATGACAAGGCTTTGTGCACTGATTAAAACACAGCAGTATGATTTATAAGGTATATTAACTCGCACACGTGCACACAGGCAGAAAAACGGTCAGATGGCCGCGACTATAACTGGTTCTGTCCTCCGGGAAGTCTTTAATTGGTCACAGTACTTTACCATCTGGGGTTGGTGTGACGTACAGAGAGAGAGATGTAGGGATGCGGGATCCCAGCAAAAAAAATTAGAGGAGAGGAAAAGCAGTGCAGCTCCGTGATAAACTATTTGGGTTTTAATCCTGGTTCCTCGTTTGCAGTGGGAATTGTGATATGCTTGATCAATGCTGTTTATGATGTCACAGCGTACCACTGCACATGTAGCTCCCGTGTGCAATGGTGCAAGCCTTTGGGTAGATTAGTTAATTGCTGTCTTGGGATTTGTCTGTTTTTTTTAAGTGTGTGCATATCAGGGTGAGGTTTCATCTGGATGCTGGCAGTCATTGCTAAATCCCACATGTCCCCAGAACTTCAGGGACTGCAGGGACAAGCGCGGAAGACAAACATAATGCACACTGTCTGATGGAGAAAGTTGTAGCAGGCACAGTGATGCTGAATGGAGGGGTGCGTGTTTTAGGCATGGGGAATAAATCTTTGATGTTATGAAGGATTTTAGTCAACGATCGCTTTGCGCACTGCTCATCTCAAACACTCTGGAAGATTTGTCTTTCATACTCCCACCTCTCCTTACACTTCCCCTCCTCACGCCTTGCCATTTAATCTCCCACTTACTCTCCATCTTTCCAACACACTCAGCCTCATTTCCTGGCTGGGCCTCAGTTAGGGGTAATATCATAATTGTTTATGTACCTGTGTGTGCATGTGTGTGTTTGTACACATTTTGTTAAATCCTCTTTTGCCTTTGTATAAACCGTGTCTCATATATGTGTGTCTTCTCACCACGAATCCTTTTTATCGCAGCACTCAGCCTTATAAATCCACGTACCCCCCCAACACACACACACACACATACACACAATAACAAAAGCCTTGGGCTCAGGCTTCATTCTTTGCCCAGCTCGCTTTGCTGTCCTCCCAATTCATGCCTTTGTTATTCCGTTGGATCTTGCTGTTCAATTAGGAAAGTGGACATATGCAGGACTCCAGACATGAAAATGGTTAAAACTTGTAGGATGAGCAAAGAGCACTTAAAGGGGTGGCATGTAGCCAAGTGGTTGCTTGACTTTTTGTAGAACATTATATTAACTCCTTCACTGCCAGCCTACTTAATTGGAAAATAGTTATTTGGCGGCAATAGCTATTGGAACTGAACATGTTAAACTCTAGCCGGAAGCAGATGCGGGCCATTTATAATATTTTTCTGCTCTCTTATTGTCAGTCTGTCATTTTCAAACCGAACCAAACTGCAAATTTTAGCCCTTAATGGTATTTTATTCATGTTTTTGGACAAATAGACTAAGCTATGCATTATTTTTGTCCTAGAAGACTGTCTAGCCATAATTTCTGAACAAAATGGAAATCTGTAAATGACAGACTAAAGGTTCAATACTTTTGGTATGATAATTGCGTGACATAAGACATTTTGGATTTGTAAAGATTACACATTTGTCATTTACGTGCACCTTTTTTTCTGACTAATGATGTCAAGTTCCAAGTACGGACAGAATGTTCTGCTCAAATTTCACTTGTATATTTTCTTACTCTATCCAATAAACTCTTTGCAATCGATGAAATAATCACATATACTTTCTTATTAGGGATCATTTGATATAAGTTTTTCAGGGTCGATACGGATTATTAGTATTGAGATGAGGCCGATAACCAATATATGGAGCCGATATTCACTTGCCGTGAAAGCTTAAAAATTGGCGTAGGAAATTTTTAATAATGCAAAAAGCAATAATATTTGTTGTAAATTCAAATAAAACTTAATAGCTCTTTATCACTCTTTACATTTAATAAATTAGAATTGCAACAAAACTCACATGATTAATTTTTCACTTAAACCAAAAACTAAGTGCAGGAAATTAAATCAGGTTTAGCAGCAACTCGTATAGAGGTATATAAATAGCTCCCTGATTTTTAAATTAATAGATAAATGCAATACAACCTAGATGACTTAATTTAAGTTTAAGCAAAAGGTCCAAAAAGCAATGGAAAGGTCATCAGAGACTGGGAGGTCGGTGGTTCGCGCCCCGGCCGAGTCATTCCTAAGACTTAAAAAGTGGTCGGCGGCGCCCTCTGTTGGCTGCGGCTGCATCGGCTCGCTACAACGGGTCAGGTGCAATCGACATTTCGTTCTGTGTACATTGTTACACAGAATGACAATACAAGGAAATTATTATTATTATTATTATTATCAGAGGTCACATTGGAACGTGTGGGCTCTCCTGTTTTAGAACCATATTTACGAAATAATGTCATAAGATCTAATTAAACAGTCTTCACCTGAACCTGCTTCCCTTAAACAAGTTGACTACACTTTTTTATGCTGTCCCTTAATCTCAAACACACTTTTCTACCATGGACTTCTGTCCGTTACATTTGTTGCTTTTGTTTATGTTCGTGATGGACCCTTTAATGGAGATGTGACATGAGGGAGGTGACTGGTGAGGAAGTTCGACTCTCAGTCTGTAGCATGAATGAGCATGAGCAGTGGCTAACAGGAGCTCCTGGGAATGTGTTTTTACAGCTTGTTATTTTAATCAGCGACTATGTGCATCTTTGACTACACATAGCGGCATTACAATATTATAAGCGGTTTGGTTTACACTCAGCCATCTCTGGACATGTCAGGGAGTTGCTGCTGTTTGAAGTGTTTGGAATCTGTAAAAGCTTTTTCTTCAGCGTCTCCGTCCTGCTTGTTTACCCAATCAGGTGGGGGGAGAGGAGGGAAGAAGTCAGAGCAACGGAGAGCGAGCCGTGCTGCTTTTGAGAGCCTAAATAATTGGCCAGTCAAATAAATAAAAAACAGTTACCAATATCTGTCAAATTCCCAAATATCAGCGCTGATAATTAACCCACCAGATAATCTGTCAACCTCTAATCCTGATATGGCTACAGGAGTTAAAACTACAATCAGGTAGTGTAACTCTTGTAGTCTACCTGGCACTATACAAATCCGGTTTGACAGTTCCTGGAGGAGTTGATCCAGCGCTTAGTGTGCTTACCATCAGGCCACCTAGGAATCAATCTATATTACAATAATTAAAAAAACATAAACCCTTGTACAAACACAAAACACTATTATAATGCAGTTGCACTTATCTGAATGAACTGAAGGCAAGCGTAAAAGATCTCATGGGTATTACACTGGCTCTTTTAAGTACTATATCAACAAGCATAGCAACCCAATTGTTGAAGGATTTTAAATCTTGGTGAATAAGGCCTCCGATCTACTCCCACTTGATATTGTTTTAAGCATACAAATGATGATAAGAATTGTGATTGTGGAAAAAAATACTACCAGAAAACTGCAATAGATAGATGGATAGATAGATTTTTATTGTCCCCAAGAGGGAAATTTGTTTTCACAGACCTGCCAGATAAACATAAAACAAGGACAAATATGAACAATACACAGGACAAAACAAATGTAGATGATTAAATAAGATTATTACTTACAGTTAAGTGCAGCAATAGCAAAGGGGAAAAAACCTTTTACTGAAGCCTACCCGCTTCCTCCTCAATGCTATGTACAGGCAGCCCGAGGGCAACATGCAAAAGTGATTGTGTAGTGGATGATCTGAGTCTCTAATAATTATCCTGTATAATGGCTTTATGGTTGAGGTGCAAGAGGTCCGTGAGAGGCAGATTAATGATTTTAGTTACTGTACAGTTGACCTTTGTTAGTTTGTTTCTGTTGGTAATGGAAAGCATATTGAAACAACCACAGGAGAAGTAGAAAGGGATATTTTAAATGATATGTGTGTATAACAGTAAAAGAAGATGTGGAGTGACAGAGAGGGCATAGAGTTTGCGGAAGATGTGCAGTCTTTGCCGAGAACGCTGCAATGCCAGAGCTCTTATCTAGCATTTAACAACAAGAGTTCAAAAATGTTTTTCATACTGCAAATTTATAAGCTTCTTCATTTGTTAGCACAACTTAATTTAGTGTGGTGACTCCTAATAAGGTTCCTGCATTAATCGGCCTTGTACGGTGGAAGAGCAGAGATCCCTGTTTTTGCAGTTAATTTGGACCAGAACCACACACCAAAAGTGAAAATCCGCGAAGTAGCGTTTCACCTTCATTAAAGCCCCCAAAGGGTTAAAGTTACATCGAAATTACGTTATTACCGACTCAGTTTTCTTTTGTAACTAAATTACATTTATATATCTACAAATAATAACACACAATACATAATTGCTGTTAAACAAATGGCTTTATTGTCATTATACAAATTTAGAACTGAATTAGAGGGCTTCTCCTTCAGTGTAATTAAAGCAATTTAGAGAGTGTCTGCCTAGCATAAGGTGTCCTTGAATTTAGCCACATCTCCGCAATGACTAAAACTAAACCATTCCGAATGTAGAGGTTTCCCACAAATTGTAGCTCGAGGTCATTAGTTTCATAGCTAATGGATCTGGCGTTGGGAAGATGCAGCCTCTTCTGCGGTGGCTTGGCAGAATTGTTAGCCAAGCTGTTAGCAGTAGGCCAGACATGCAACCATGCTATTGCTTTCGCTTCTGACACTTCAGTTGATTCCCAGGCGCAATATCAAGCCACAGAGCACCCGCTGGCATTTCTTTTACTTTTTTTAGAGTCTGATTTAATTCATGAATTCATTGCAATGTAACGAGTCGTTTAAAGCTACCGGTCCTAATGCTTCCATTTACTCTACGGAGGCAGCGCCCATGCGCTGTTCGATTGGCAACATGCACCAAATTATCAGTCGCACACACTGACAGTCGCACCCACCCCAAACAGAGCTCCCTCCCAATCAGTCCCCTTTATCTGCAGAACACAATGCATGATACGTTTATCAATGACAATAAAGACAAAATCTTTTATTTTTTATCTTTTTTTTTTTTGTGCCGCTACTTCGCAGATTTTCGCTTGTCGCGGGTGGTTTTGGTCCCCATTGACCGCGACAACCGAGGTCTTACTGTAGCTCCTCAGTGGCTTTGCTTTGCCATTGCATTTTTGCTTGCATTAGTTTGGTCTAGATCAGGGGATGGTGTCATAAGAGACGGCTCAACTAAAAAGTCTCTGTAGTGCGAAGTGGAAGGAGAAGAGGACGACGAGGTGAGCGGAGAAGATGAGGTAAAATTTTGGACTATTTGATAAAGTTTCAGGAGCGAGCAGAGAGAGTGGGAAAGGTGAGATGGCACAACATTCATTTGGACAGGTAACTTAAAATTAGTTTTACCTGGTTATATCAGTATCAGAAATTATTTTCCCCCCATTTTATTAACACTCCACTTATTGAAACATAAATATTTTGTTTGTTTGTTGTACATGATTCAATTGTTTGTTTGTTTGTACATGATTCAGATTGAATCGTTTGTTTGTACATGATTCAGATTGAATCGTTTCTTGTACATGATTCAATTGTTTGTTTGTTTGTTTGTACATGATTCAAATTGAATCGTTTCTCCGGCGCCGTCACGAATGGCAGCCACTCCAGCAGCTCCCGTGTTATTTTCGATTGTTCTCAGTTATTTTCGATTGTTCTCAGCTTAGGGATGCTGCTGGAAAAGTGAATTTCTCTTCGGGGATGAATAAAGTATCTATCTATCTATCTATCTATCTATCTATCTATCTATTAAATTCGTAATCCACGAAAGAGTGAACCAGCAATAACCGAAATGCGAAGTAGTGTGGGTTCTCTGTATAATAATTTACAGTCAAGATGTGCAGGCAGGTGGGAAAATGCTCTCAAAACTCTACAAGAAAAATGAAATAATTAAGGCCCATTGCAAAAAAACACTGATTGTTTTTACACACACACCCATACAAAAGGATGAGGCGCTGGTAACATTAGATAACCATGCAAGACATCCGGCAGTTTGTCTTCTAATTCTTGAAACGTCACTATTTATATGAAAAGGATGACAAGCTGTTTTTGATGAGAGGCACTTAGTGTCATTTCCAATTACTCAGATTGTTGCATGGAGAGAAGATTCTGTCAAGTCAAGGGCCCAGGATTATTTGGGTACAGTACTCATTTTAGGTACATTGACTGAGCTAAAACAACACATTTTGGACCATTTTCCTGAGTGGCATTTCAGTTACATTGTGGGTTTTGACTATTCCCCCAACGACTTTGGAACCTGCGTTGAGCTCGGCTGGATTTCTGGGATTAAAGAGGGGACCCAAAATGAAGAAAGTCTTAAAATAACACTTATACTGAAGAGAAAATGGATAGCTGTGATCAAAATACTTCAATAAAGAACACTATGAACTTCAGAGGCAGGCTTTGACTTTGTTAGACGGGCATGAGACATGAACAGATATACCAACACAGCCATGTGCCTGCTACTGAAGTAAAAGTCCCAACAAATGCATGTATTCCTTTTTTTTTCACCCATGCTGACTGACTGATGACTTTTAAAGCAGGGGTGGCTAACCCGGTTCTGGAGAGCCGCATGTCCTGCATGTATTGGAGGTTTCTCTGCTCCAATACAGGTGATTCCAATTACCTGGATCGTTATGAAGCCCTCACAAAGCCTGCTAACAAGCTGAAAATTGGCGTCACCTTTGTTGGAGCAGAGAAACCTCCAACAGGACCGGGTTTAGAGGATGAAGTCAAGTCATGTTTATTTGTATAGCCTTTTATCACTCAGAGTCTGAAAGGGCTGCACAGATCAGACTATTGCAAACTACAGATTATTATGACACCATACCCTGATCTAAAACCCTCATGATGGCAAATAATACACAGATATTGTCAACATAAAATATAGGTTATTTATACGCTATAGAATAGAACCTTACACGTTTTCAGTTTAACTGGACCAACCATAAAATGAATGACTTGCTCTTGTCCTGTTAAAGCCCCAAATAAAACTAGGCACTTATCTTAGTGAAAAGTTTAACCTATTGGGTTGGGGGGGTTCTCGTTTCAGCGCAAGTAAAGCTAATTAACTCATTCAGCCACTTTTTTTGCCATTTTCACTCATTTTTGAAGGCCTACAGAAAATGTGTGCTGGCGCACACTGCCATAAGGTGTCATACGATGGATACAGGAACAAAACTAACCAAGTGTGTTGACAAAGATCTGATCAAAGGCCTTCCTGACATTTAGGGGTGATATATCAAACTGAATCATTCCCACAGGCTTGATACACACCAAATGGCTGCACCAAAGCCCCTAGAATAGTTAAAAACAAAATATTCATACGGTATGGCACTGAATGAGTTAAAAAGATAAAAATGTGCAAAGGATAAAAATGTTTAAAAAAAAAAAATAATATATCATTAATGAGTGTATTCACAGTGTCAGTTGTACAGAACTTTATGCTCATTAATGCTGTAGATGGGAGTTCTTGTTGGTAATGACTTTTGGAAAGAACCTGTTCTTCATTTGTTCCTCGTTTGTTTTTGCTCTTTTGCACCCGAAGTGCCGTCCCGAGAGTAGCAGGTGACACAGCTGGGCACTTAGACATAACCTGTCCTTGATGAAGTTTTGGGCTCTGGTAAGGCACCGAATGGAGTAGTTGTTCATCAGGGAGGTTAGAGGGCAGGCAATGATGCACAGTGCAGCTTTCACCGTCCACTAAGGCCTCTCTCTGTCCGCCTAAGTGTACCTCCCATAGCAGGTGGAGACACAGTGGGTCAGAAGGCTTTCGATAGACAATCAGTAAAAAAGCAGCAGCGTCATGTCTAGGTTGTTCCTCCTGAGGACTCCCAGGAAGTGTAGATACTGATATCAAAGATATATATCACGGTTCATGGCTCCTTTACCCGCCTAGTAAAGATACAACCCTTGACAGTTTTTTTTCACTATTGACGGTTCCTGGCTTATTTTTGGGTCATGGCAAAGTTTGCACTAGTCCGTTCCTTGATGTTGTTGGCTCAGGTTTGTTTATTTTTACTGCCCCCCTTGGACTTTTTTTGCCCAGTCCCGATAATCTTGAGACATGAACATACTACTACAGTTTTGTCCAAACATAGTAGAAAACATTTTAGGGAACAATGCTGTTAGGTTTAAATCCCCAACATTTTTAATAAAACGCTCTGAAATAAAAGAAGACATAGAGAATCGGTCATTGAGAATTGGTTATTTTATTAATCATTATAATGAGAGCGGCGGAGACCAGGCTGTTACAAATCTCCTCCTCACTCTGAAGACGTCTCCGAACCCTCCCTTCTAATATTAAGGTTCTTGGTGAAAAACAACTTGAGTTATGGCAAGCACAGCTCAGGGTGCACCCACTGGAATGTGAAACAGACAGAAACAAAAAAACAACTCATGGCCTTGAAGAACAGCTTACGGCTGAAAACTATACAAAAAGGGCTGAGAACACTTATAACATATTAATGTCAACTGTAGGATAAATACATGTATATAATTCCAACAAATGCTCCCTCTGATGTTTTTGAGCACAGTTTCGTTTGTCAAATGGCCTATGTAGCTGAGGCCTAGAAGTTTCCTGGAGCACCACATCTCCATGGCATGGATCTTTAAATTTGGTGACTTGGATATCATATACGACACATTTTTGGTTCATTTCAAGATTTCTTTGGCCAGAAATCCCCTTAATGCAACTTTACACAAAACATTTAATTCGACTTTCACTCAGTAAATAGTAAGCATCTTCCCTTTACCACTGAAGGACACTAATTGCTCTTCCTGTAGTAAATAATATTGCATTTGATTCATCGGGATCTAAAAGCCTGCATTCTCTGGTTCAACGCATGTTCGCTATGCCTGTGTTATGCCTCTAATTGGTTTAACCTTCAACTTGCTCTTTGGAAAACGGAGCCAAGTTGTTAAGTACTGCCTCAGTCCGATAACCTGCGGCAAGTCAAGTCACACGTCTTGGAAGCATCTGTTGAGTGAGTCAACGAGCACTGCGTCAGTTATTTATACATCTCTGTGGTTTGCTGGATTTCTTGACTTGAAAGCCTTGTGTGTTCGAAGGGGACATGCTGACCAGTTGTGACGCACCTTTCCCGCTGTATGCTTGCAGGTATAATTAGCTGTAAGATTCACAGGGGTCCAGCTGTGTGTCTCCATCCACACACCCAGAACGTGTCTTAATTGCTGCTGTTCCTACTCGTCTTTAGACTGGCCTAAAATAAAAAAGAATCATGGAGGCATTAAACGATTAGTGTCTCAAAATTCAATAAAAACGTTCATGCTGCGTTCCAAGAAAGTCTTTTAAGAGAACGGGCTGATGGAGGAAGTAGACAAAGAAATATGTGATAATTGGGTGCAGAAGAGCTGGTAGGCGAGGAAAGGAAGAGTGCGGGGACAAGGCGGGGGTGCGGAGACAGATGGAAAAAGCTCCACAGTGGAGAAAATGGGGCAGATCCTAAAAAGGGATGACTGTTTGGTGACACCAGAAAGAAAGCTACAGAGACCCCTTTTTGTGAAATGACCCCCCCCTCTCACCCACCACACACCCTTACATACACTCCATCAGAGAACAACATTCTGTTAGTGCAGGACATCCCTCCTCCAAAAATTCAGAATGGCTTCTGTGTCATTGTTCCCTTTTTATTTCACCTAGCTTTACATCTTGCAAATATTGGATGTCTCCTAAAACCTCATTAATCAGACTTTGTATTGGGTGTATGCAACTTTCAGCTCAATGTACCTCATCTATTAAGCATAGCACTAAATCCATTTGTTTTCATTTGGGCCGTTTACTCCATAAACCCCCCAAATTGTCAAAGTTTGCATGATGTTTTTTTCTTTTTTGCTCAGCCTGTGATCTCACATTGAAACTGCTTATGCATTTTTTTAAATATGCCTGATGTTTACTGAGCTGTCTATTTCTCACTTGATTTGTGGAGCTCACTTTGGAAAGATTTTTAATGTTGTTGTGAATTAATGGATTATGAAGTTTTATTGTTTTCAGAGCCCATCCCAGCCATCTCCAGGCAGTGGGCAGGGGACACCCTGAATTGGTTACCAGCCAATGGCAGGGCACACGGGGACAGACAACTCACTCGCTCATTCACACCTAGGGACAATTTGGACCGGCCAATTCACCTGAAATGCATGTTTTTGGAATGTGGGAGGAAACCGGAGTGCCCGGAGGAAACCCACGCAAGCACGGGGAGAACATACAAACTCCGCACAGGAAGTCTGGAGCTGGATTTGAACCCACGCAGGAGGTTCCCATGACATGAACTGTGCCGCACAAGCGCTAACCACTGCGCCGCCGTGCTGCCCCATGTTTATACTTTTGTACCAAATTTTACCTTTGACATAACTTCCAATCATTTCAAATAGTTCTCTTCCTGTGGTAATTAATCCCATATTTCTTCTCAAATCTGAAATGTATTATTGTGTTGATGCAACCTGTAATTACATATCACACATTTTTCCTTTACAGCAAAGTAAACATCACATAGACTTAAAACTAACGACAGCACATGATTTCATGATGTGTTCAATACCTGATGCCATTTTATTGAAATACCAATGTACTGTAAACATGCAATAGTAGATTACAACTTCAGTATATAAGCGAAAACATGCCATGAGCACAAAATGACTGCTCAAAGAGACCGTTTAAATATCTGATGCAGTTGTAAATGAATGATAGGGCTTTATAACCGTTAGATCTCAGCACTGATGCGAGTATAAAATTTACCGAATTTAAGAAAAAAATCTCATTAATTCTTTACTTCTGCAAATCAACAATCGCTACTAGGGCTGCACAATTAACTGGAATCGAACTGAAACTGCGATGTGATGTAGTGTGAGTGTGCAATCACAAGACACTACGGTTTGAGCCTGTGTGAGCAGTCGGCAACCACAACAAAGCGCCCCAGAAGAAGGCGCTGTTTTCCTAAGTCTAAAACGTTTCGACTTGATTAACCCTCGTGTTGTCTTCATGCAAATGTGAATAAAAATAATTCATATTTCTTCTGTTTGGGACCAATCTAGGAAAAGTCATAACATTTTAACTTAAATAAAGATAATTCAAGGGGATTTTTCAAGGTTTTTACCAGCACTCAGCGGCAGGTAATCTTGACCTGAGGAATAAATGAGGGTTATCTATGCTCAAAACAAAACTAGCACATAAAATGTACTTTTCTTATAAAATTGAAAATCGTATTAAAATTGCTATACTAGTCTCAAAAATCAAAATTCGTTTTTTTTCCCCAAAGTCTCGGAGCCCTAATGTCGACATTGAATATTTGTATCCATGTGCAAACTAATAAATCCCCTGTAACACTCCTTACACACTTGCAGTTGACCAAATTATGTACAAGGGTTATTAATGCACTCATTTTTTATTTATTTTTTTGCTCCCCATTGATTTATATTCCCCCTATAACCAGTAAAATGAGCTATTAACATCAGAATGCAATTATCGTAACCTGTTCGAAAAAAACAAAACCGTTTTATTTAGGAACAACAGAAATATACATAGATTTAGACCAAGTATGCCATTAAAATTTAAGTGTCAAAATGTAAACAAATAGTAAAAGCCCTGCAGAGGGAAAGCACTGTTCATTTACAGTGAAATAGTGTAACTTCTCCTTTCTGGACCAAAAGCTTTGATTGATGTTGGCATTTTGCCAGAAAAGATGCTGGAAAGAGCATAAATTCACCGGAGAATATCACACGCAGCATTTTGGCATCTGAGCCCACCAATCATACACGATTCATAATATGGCTGGACGGGATTGTGTTAAATTATTACATGGGGCCTGTGCTTTTTAGGCCGTGTATGATAATTGCGTGACATAAGACATGAGAAGACACCTTAAAAGCGGCAGAACCGATGAAGTGCTGCACTTCATCTAGGCTCCATAAGTTGCCTGGGCTCTTCTGATCATTCCCCATGTGTTGTATTATGGATGTAACCCCTGCTGAGCGAGGACCTAGCTTTTTTTAACTTTTTGACACCAAACTCCCTGACCAAACACATCCCCCCACCCCCCTTTTTTTTACTGCAACGGGTGTCTCCTTTGAAATGGCTTCTTATTAGGTTTACAACTTCCAAGTCTGTTTTGACACGTCAAAGCTGGTGTTGGTTGCAGTGATTAGTTGATGACCTATGGGATTGTCATGTCTCCAGACTAAAATCTAGATAACAGCTACAGAGAATATGCAGTAAATCCCTATCTTGGTGACATTATATTTCATAAGATCCTCATAATATGCAAGATCTGTGATATATACCGTATGTATATATATATATATATATATATATATATATCATCTCATTTCATCTCATCAGCTGCACCGCTTATCCTCAGTAGGGTCGCGGGTATATATATATATATATATATATATACAGTGGGACCTCGCTACTTCGCTCTTCGACGTTCGCGGGTTCAGAGATTCGCAGGTCCAAAAAAATAACAAAAATGTATTAAAGGTGCGCCGCTACTTCGCCGATTTTCACTTCTCGGGTGGTTTTGGTCCCCATTAACCGCGATAACCGAGGTCCCACTGTATATATGACACACACCCCTGACTTTTAATTAACTCATTAAATGCCAAACGTGTCTATCAAATGGGAAGAGCTAGTGATTTCATCTTTTCATAGAATAAAAAGTATGTTTCTATATTTTATTATTGTTTAGTAAACAACAGTAGAACATTGGCCAAGTTTCTTGAAAATATTAGTTCCCCAGAAAACTTCTGAGAAAAAAAACGGCTATTTGTGCTTAGCAGAACTTTCACTTCAGTGCTTTTTTGGGGATTTATGATACTTCCAATATCTCATCTCATCTCATCTCATTAGCCGTACCGCTTATCCTCAGTAGGGTCGCGGGGGGCTGGAGCCCATCCCAGCAATCATCGGGCAGTGGGCAGGGGACACCCTGAACTGGTTGCCAGCCAATCGCAGGGCACACAGGGACAGACAACTCATTCGCTCATTCACACCTAGGGACAATTTGGACCGGCCAATTCACCTGAAATGCATGTCTTTGGAATGTGGGAGGAAACCGGAGTGCCCGGAGGAAACCCACGCAAGCACGGGGAGAACATACAAACTCCGCACAGAAAGTCTGGAGCTGGATTTGAACCTACGACAGGTTCCCATGACATGAACTGTGCCGCACAAGCGCTAACCACTGCGCCGCCGTGCTGCCCCTACTTCCAATATTTAATTGATTAATGCACAAACACAAGAGCACTTTGTTTATAAAAAAACAATTTATTGCAAAAACACTGAAATTATGCATGATCTTTGAAAGAACTTTTTAGCGCCCGATGTTTTCGACGACGTGATCACACGATTTCTGTTACCATCGTTATTGCGTTAATGTGCACGAAACATCATCCCTTTCTGCCCCGATGATTGTGAAGGGACTTTGTTATCTTTTAAACAGAAAGCTTGAAGCGTTAACTTTCTGTACTTTTTCATATCTTCGCTACACACTTCATTTTGAGGATCCAGAAAGCAAGACTATTAAGTGGGGGCTTTGTCTGGATCAAACTCACTCCTGCCATCTAACGGTCATTTTTTATACTGAAATAATTCCCTGAGGCTTGATACTTACTGACGTTCTGCGCAAAACCCTTTATAAATATATGTTTAAAACCTATGTATTTATGTTTTGGCCCTACGGGCAATGCCTCTAAGAATTAATTTATAATTTATGGTACTAATTGAGTTAAAAATTGGTATAAAATTCTGTTTACATTTTTCTCAGCTCAACTAAGCATTGTGAGTAACAAACTTTGTTTCATACTTGCGGCAGCGATTAAAATCATTTATTAACATAAATTATGAACACAATACCATCATAAAATTTACAATGTATTTATGTAATGTCCTTCATGTCCGATTTATTATCAGATACACCAAAAAGTTGTTGCACTCGTCGTGCCTTTTTGGTTTTATATATATCTGCTTTCTCCATTTTCTGAGATTCTTCTTCTTCAGTCTTCTCTGGTAAAATAGTGTACTATGAGATACTATCTAATGCCTTTCTATAAGTCATTCACATCACTGGCGGTCCACTGGTTAGGATTTAGGACTCTTACGGCCGCTGCTCGGGTTCGATTCTCGTTGTATCCAATGTTTTGCGATAGCGGTTAATAAAATGCAAGTTGCTTGTTAAAAATACCATTTATGATGTAGTTCATGTTATGTCATTATTCTTTCGAATTTACAGTTTTTAAAGAAATACACAGGCACCCATTTAGTATAACCAAAGTGTACCTGATATATAATGTTAAAACCCAAACAGTTGTCATACGTAGGGGAAAAATGAGATATGGGCTGTGAATGCTTAACCGAGCTGTAACCTTGAAAAGCAATTTTCCCTCAAATTCCCAGTTCATCATTGCCAGGGGTTGAACCTTTCACAAAATCTAATATTCAGTTCACATCAAGGTTTTGGTCCTATTTTTCTGTTCAGTATGCATTAACTGCCAGAAAATATGTTGGATGTAGCCAAGTAAAATGAAAAGTTCAAAGTATAAAAATAATATCTGACAAGTTGATTTGCCGATTTGCAGTTGAAGGAAACTACGGTTTGGACTGTAAAATGTTTTTTATGTTTTATTACTATTTGCAAAAAACCTTTGTATGTAAATGCTAAAATCACACATTTACTCGTAGTTTAATGCTTGGGAATATTTTGTAGATCACTAGGCCAAAAATGCATTTCGAATACAAAGCATAAAACGTAGTTCCTTAAAGCACTGACTCTTAAATTACCGGTGGTACTTATTTACATTTACTAGCCTCATTATTACATTAACTACAACATTACAAAAATTATTAAACTACTCCAATGGCTCATTTATTTATCTGGCTCGGTCGCAGGTACAACAAGAAGTACAGTATTTTTAATATTTTATAGTTGCATGAATTTGCGTTCTGCTAAGTGCGAAAGTAGTACTGTTGCACAGTTGGTGGGTGGTAAGCGCGCAGCCCCCTAATGCATAGGTCCAGAGTTCAATTCTTACTACTGCCGCCTCCCTGTGCAGAGTTTGAATGTGGTCTTCATGCTTGCGTCGGTTTCCTCCGGGGACTCCGGTTTTCTCCTACATTCCAAAAACATTCTTACAGGTTAATTGGCAGGTCCAAAATTTACCTAGGTGTGACTGAGCAAGTGAGTTGTCCCTATGACCAGTTCAGGGTGTCCCCTGCCCACTGCCTGAAGTCTGCTTGGATGGGCTCCAGCACCCCTGCGACTCTAGGTAGGATAATGCACAGAAAATGGATGGTTAGACAATCCTGTCAACCATACGGTCTGTGGGCCGCATCTGGCCTATCGGCCTATTTAACCCAGCCCGCCGGGAATATATGAGTATGTCATAAAGTAAAGCAATTATCTAGCTAATTTCTAAAGTTGTGATATGTTTTCAATAAATAAAAACCAAATGCTCCCTACCACTACTACAGGGTAGTAAAGGTGCAGTATATTCTCTGCTTCTGTTGTCATTGCTAGTCTTATTTTGTAATTATTTTATAGCAGTATGGGATATTTTTATGAATAGCTCCCACTTACATTTTTTGGAGGGGATATTTATACTGTCTTGGTTCAAATGTAAAGCTTCATTTACTTCACCGTTAAACAAATTGTTAACACATGAAAATCATTTTAGTCCATTGTTTGTAAATAAATGTTTTGTGCTTTTAAGAGATCCCTTATCAACCGGGATTATTTTTTGTAGGGTAGGCTACAAATGGTGGTTGAATGATAAAGCATAGTACTAAAAAAGTGAAGCTAAATATTTGGCGCTGACATTTTTTTTTTTAATAAATCGGGCCACCTGCTAATTGTATTCGGCCCGCAAGGAGAACTTAGTTTGACATGCCTACCGAAATACCTTGGTAAACTTTGAATTTTGTTTTGGTGAAAAGAAATATGTGTATACAAGAATAAACACTGTATAAGCAAACAAATAAGGCACATTTTTGTCTTTCCATGCGGCCTGGTAGCAAATGACCCATGGCCTGGTACTGGTCCGCGTCCCAATAGTTGCCGACCACTGATTTCAGGTATTATCATTTAAGTCTGTAGAGATTCAGATTCAGATCTACTTTATTGTCATTCTAGTACACGTGTATACAGAACGAAATGGCGATACATCTGACCCGCACAGTTTCCTTGAATGTACAGATATAAATAAAATGTTGTATTGAGTTGGAGTATTGAGTACTAATAATATACTAAATAATTATGGCTATGTATAGTATTTTACAGTAGTTCAAAGAGTGCAAGAGGAGACGCTAACCAGATGTGCAAATTGGCAGTCAGGTAAACAAGTCAGGTAAACAGTAACAATAACACTGTAGTACAATAGTGCAGAGGAAAACAAATGTGCAAGGAGTGGCTAGCTATAAAGAACTGCCAGTAGTGCAAAAAAGTCAAACAAAACCAACAGATGTACAGATTAGCAGCAGTTTAGATTTACTATGTGTTTGATTGACCATTTAACAGTCTAATGGCCAGGGGGACAAGACTATTGTGGAACCTGGTGGTCCTGCACCGCACACTGCAGTACCTCTTCCCAGAGGCTAGCAGAGTAAACAGTCCATGATGGGGGTTAGAGGGGTCCCTAAAAATGTTCTTGGCTTGGGATAGGCAGCGCTTCTGGCCAATGTCCTGAATGGAGGGGAGAGAAGTCCCGATGATTTTCTCTGCTGTCCTCGTCACCCTCCTCACACTACCCCAGTCGGAAGCGCTGCAGCCTCCACACCACACAGAGATACAGCTGGTCAGAATACTCTCTATGGTGCCCCTGTAGAATGTGATGAGGGAGGGTGGGGGCAGGTGGGCTCTCCTCATCCTCCGCAGGAAGTACAGGCGCTGCTGTACCCTCTTCACCAGTGATGCAGTGTTCACGGACCAGGTGAGTTTGTTTGTGATGTGCACCCCTAGGAACTTGATGCTGCTGACAACCTCCACAGCCTTGTTGTTGATGAGAAGTGGGGCATGGTTGGGCTGGTTTTTCCTGAAGTCGATAATGATCTCTTTAGTTTTGTCAACATTCAGGACCAGGCTGTTGTCCCTGCACCAGCCCACCAACTGCTCCACCTCCTCTCTGTAGGCCAGGTCGTTGTCGTCCCTGATAAGGCCCACCACTGTTGTGTCGTCCGCAAACTTCACGATGTGGTTTGTGGCTGTCCTGGGGACGCAGTCGTGTGTCATCAGGGGGAACAGCAAGGGGCTCAGGACACAGCCTTGGGGGGAGCCCGTGCTGAGGGTGATGACATCGGAGATGTTCTGACCAGTCCGCACTGACTGGGGTCTGTCAGTGAGGAAGTCCAGCAGCCAGTTCCGCAGGGGGGTGTTGAAACCCAGGAGTCTCATTTTGTCTACCAGGTGTTGTGGGATGATGGTGTTGAATGCTGAACTGAAGTCCAGGAACAGCATCCGCACATGGGTGTTCTTCTCCTCTAGGTGTGTCAGGCTCAGGTGAAGCGCAGAGGAGATGGCATCCCCGGTGGAGCGGTTTGTCCAGTAGGCAAATTGAAAGGGGTCGAGTGAGGAGGGGAGACTGGAGGTGATGTGCTCTTTAACCAGTCTCTCGAAGCACTTCATTATGATGGGAGCCAGTGCAACGGGCCGGTAATCGTTCAATGATAAGATCTGGGGGTTCTTTGGCACTGGGATGATGGTGGCAATCTTGAAGCATGATGGTACAGTGGCTTGGGCTAGCGAGGTGTTGAAAATGTCTGTTAGTACACAAGCCAGCTGATCGGCGCACTCCCTAAGGACCCGCCCTAGAATGTTGTCCGGGCCTGGAGCCTTCCGTGTGTTGACCCTTCTCAGGGTCTTCCTCACATCAGTTGAGTCCAGGAGGAGTGCTCTTTCGTCCTGATGTGGAACCGCTTTCGCTGCAGGGGTGCCATTTTGTGCCTCGAACCTCCCAAAGAAGTTGTTGAGGTCATTCAGAAAGTCCATGCTAGTGTCCTGCACTGGGGCGGTGGTTGGCTTGTATCTGGTGATGGCCTGAATGCCTTTCCACATATCCCTGGTGTTGGTTGTGCTGAGGAAACGGTCCTGGATTTTTTGACTGTGCGATCGCTTTGCTAGTCTGATAGCACGGTTCAGGTTAGCCCTCGCTGATCTCAGCGCCTCCTCGTCACCAGATTTAAAGGCAAGGTTCCGTGCCTCCAGCAATTTGCGTATCTCAGCAGTCATCCAGGGCTTCTGATTGGCACGGGTGCAGATGGTTTTGGTATTGCTGACGTCTTCTGCGCATTTACTGATGTAGGCTGACACAGACATGGCATACTCATCTATGTTTATTTTGTTGTTGTAAGTGGCAGCCGATTTAAACATGTCCCAATCTGTGCATTCAAAGCAGTCCTGTAGTGCCTCCATTGCCCCCTCAGTCCACACCCTCACCTGCTTCACTGTAGGTTTTTCTCTGGTCAGCAGGGGCTTGTATGCAGGAATTAGCATAACAGAAAGGTGATCTGATGAGCCAAGGTGGGGTCGGGGGGCTGCTCTGTATGCTCCTCTGATATTTGTGTAGGCCAAGTCTAATGTGTTCCTACCTCTTGTAGCAAAGTTGACATGCTGGTGGAAATGCGGGAGAATCCAACCTCAGTAAAACTCTGTCCTTGTTCCCGACTGCACCACTAAAAAAATAAGTGTTATACTGTATTGCAGGGGTGGGCAAACTTTGAGTCGCGGGCCGCATTGGCTTAAACATTTTTTGAAAGGGCCAGGAGGAGAAAAAAATGTTGATTAAATTTTTTGTATATAGCAATACAGTCTTGAATACAAACCTCAGCAATACCTGAGTGTAGCTCCTATGCTGTTAGACAAAGGATAGAAAAGCTACTGGACTTGTTCTAAGTTTGAAGAGTGGTAATATTTATTTTGTTAAATATGTTTAATTTCGGGCAGCATGGCGGGGCAGTGGTTGGCACGTGTGCAGCACAGTTCTGAGGTCATAAGATCAAACCTGTGTGGAGTTTGCATGTTCTCCCCGTGGGTTGCGTGGGTTTCCTCCGGGCACTTCGGCTTCCTCCCACATTCCAAAAACATGTATGTCAGGTTAATTGGCCGGTTCAAATTTTCCATCGGTGTGGATGAGCGAGTGACCCGTCTGTCCTTGTGTGCCCTGTGACTGGCTGGCAACCAGTTCAGGGTGTCCACTGCCCTAAGACAGCTGGGATGGGCTCCAGCACCCCCGCGACCTTACTGAAGATAAGCGGTGCAAATAATGGATGGATGGATGGATGGATGTTTTATTTATTTTTCATTTTGATAGCTGCTCATCTTACTCTAATTTTGTTGTTAACCTATTTTTAGTAGCAAAATTTACGTTTATCTGCACTGATGGCGTTTAGAATTAACAATCTACTTTGTGTCAAAATAAGTTACACAGTAATACACTTTGAATTTCAATGACAGTTCAAATGAATGACAAGAAGGTTCATTAAATAAGCAAAGAAAACACATTTCCAATGTTTTCCAGTTCAGGGGATCCAAAATGCATTGGTGGAGAAGCACCTTTTCCGTTACTGGCTCCATCTAGTGTTAAAACTGAGAAGTGCAACAGAGTTGAGCTCAAGCGCCATGTGCGGGCCATTTTCAACTATATTTTCAGAATTTGCTGCGGGTCAATAAAAACGGGCCGCAGTTGGCCCGCGGGCTGTAGTTTGGACTCCCATGCTGTATTGTGACACCCGTTTTGTATGTTTGGTTGCCCAAGGAACGCTTTTTTGTTTCTCATCCTTGTCTTCCCGTTTGAACCTCAATTATGCCATTGTACCTCATCAGCAAAGCTGGGGGTGGAGGAATTGAAGCATGATGGATAATGAGGACGTCGGTGACAAGTGTCGGCGAAAACGGTTGCATTATTTCCCTAATTTGGTTGCGCTCTGACCCGCTGAGCCTTATTGATTCAGGGCTGTCCTGCCTCAGTTAGGAGGATCAGGAATTCGGGCGAGGGATCGCCCCCACGCTCGGTGGTCCTCTCAGCACTTTTCTCCCTTCCCACAAAGTTATTAACATGAATTGCCCTACTGGCTTCACCAAATGGCCGTTTGAGTTGCACGAACACACAGACACTTAACATACTGTTGCGCTACGTAAATTGGTACCCACTTCAGCCGTGTCTGAACATCTGCTGCACTCGCCCCCCCGCGAGCGCTTCTCATGCCAAAATGTACTCATGAGTCAATTTCATTGAGAATTGAGATTAGATTAAACATTTAAACTTCCAAATTTGCTTAATTTTCCTTCTTTAAGGCCCCATAGTGTTGGCATGGTATCCGTTCCAGGGCATTTGTCAATTAGTTAGGATTTAGAACATATTCCTGTTCCAGGATGTAAAGTAGATTGAATTGATTCCTTCAGGCTGCAACGGTTGCCACGATAACCTGTTTTTGATTTTTTTCAGGCAATATTAAAGATACAGTTTGTATTATTTAGCGCGTCCTGGTGGTAAAAAACGTAATTCCTTAAAAAAACACTATTGATTTAGATAATAGGCAAAAATACATGAACTACATTATCAACGTGCGTTTATTTTATTTTTGTAATTATTGTAAATCGTTTTTTACATAACACGAGGGTCACATAAAGGGAGCCCTCATGATTTTTTGCCATCTTGCTAATAATGGTAAAAAATAAATCAATAAAAATCTTGTGAAAGGCTGGGCAAAAAAAGACAAATAAAAATTGTGTGGTTTGGTCACTTTGGGTTTTCGTTGTTTGTGTTCTTCTTTGCCCTTATTAGCACTCGTTTTATGTTTTATAACAAACTAGAAGGAACATGATGTTTCTCGGAAGACGTCTTTGGAAATTGATACTGTGTCTAGCAATCTGCCCAAAAGTGGTTAAGTCTGTCCCTTTGTTTTAAAGGTTTCTGCTGTTTTTAATTGAAAATCAGCTTGGCTTTTTACCAACGGTTTTCCCCAAGTTTGGACTCTTAGAAAAACATGCTTTTTGTGGAATTCAGTTACTAACTTTTAAATATGTTTTTAATAAAAACTAAGATAACCACATACACATAGAGATGACTATAAATTAAGGATCAACCGACTCTTCAGCAGTGAGAACGTTTCTGCCAAAAATGGCCTGGGGATGCGTTTTGGCAGCTAAATACCTTTCTTTTTTTGACTTTAGTAAGGCATGGCAAATATTATATTTCATTTTTAAACTCCATTCCTCCATGAAAAACCTCACTGAATTAGTTGTTCTCTTAATTCTTTATTTTACCTGGTAGTGTGGTAAGTCAGTGTAGGTGTATTTTAGTCATACACCTATAAATTTAAATAATAATTTGTCAGGCCTTTTGTTTTTCAATTTTGAAAAATTTCTCAATAATGTTGTCTTGTTTTCTGGAGGTAAATCTGTTCATAGAGTAGCACCAACCCATATTCTTCTGCTAAATATTAAACACCAGATTATGGTCTCAGGATGATGTTGCGTGACAAGAAAGTATCGGTAAGACTGCAAGTACATTATTAAAGATTGTATGGCACCATCTGACTCACGACTCATGGATTTCCTAACCGCCAGGATCATAGGGGCCCCACTTCCTGTGGTGTGTCTTGGGCAAATGCAGTGTTTGCTCCAACACTGAAAGTTAGCCCTGGTTTCAATAGTTTACCAGTAGAAGGAGAAGCCTCCAGATCTGACTCAGATACAGCACCTTTATTCTCTGGTTGCCGTTGTTTTTTAGTGTACAGTGTCATCCACGCTTCAGAGTTCTGCCGGATCTTGGCAATGGCAAAGGGACAGCGCAGTTTGTGTGACAAGACTGATATTAGATTTTAAATCAAGGGGGAAATACTATTTTGTTTCATAGTTTTGAGTATCACATTGACATGATATCCTGCTTGTTGACATCGATGTTACAAACCCAATTGACGTGCGGAAAGGAAGAGAGAAATAATTTCCCATGTCAAAAATAAAAGAGTACGTTTGTTGCCATACAGTGACGTTTGACTTACTACACACATAAGGACACATTGAACCCCTTTTTTGTAAGTTTTGGGACTTTAAAAACAATTTAAATAAAATGCAAAGAAATAGGTTTTGAAGCTTGGAAATATACAGGTCAGATTGGATAAATAATCTATTTTCACCCTGTCTCATCCTTGCAAAAGTCGTTTTTTTCTTGCATTCCTCTTCCCCACTTGCACATTCTCGTGCATGAACTTAAAAGGGCAGCTTGAGCGATGACGAGCGTCGCACACTTCAGAGGTTTGACTGAAAAAGGAGATGGGCTAGGAGGGAAGATTAAAGCTAAAATCTTAAGAAAATGTAGATGAGGTAAACTAGGAGGGAAGATTTATGGGTGGACTGACAGCTTTTGTGCCCATCAAAAAGACAAAATAATAAACAGTGGGTTTTTTCCCCCTTTCCTTACTCAAAGACAACAAATTCAAAATATGAAGGATTTTTAGGCAAATGCCGTATAAAACTGGAATACAGGAAGAAAAAAACATGGGTTCTTGAATAATAAAATTCTCAATCTGAATAACTTTTTGGGGTTTGGGCCATAAAATCCAAGGGACCATTAATGCTAGTCACAAATCAAAATAAATACCTCCATAGTTATATGTCGCTGGAGGGATCATATAATTTCTCCTAGCCAATCAGCAAAAACTACAATAATGCTAGTAGGCCACATATAAACTCTAGTAGTTAGTATGCTCATTTAAATTATCATTGTAGGCCCTCGACTGTTTATTTATTGGTATTGGTGCAATTTTTGATCAGCAAGATTACTAACACATCAATTGAAATTGTTTTAGTTGTTTTTACATTCTAATGACATCATAAATGTGTTGATTTAGGCATTTTATTGAATTCTTTCTTGAAATAATACCAACTTAAAAGAAGAATAAACAATACGTTGGTAGATCATATAAATTGTTTCCAGAATGCATGAATACTTAAGTAAACCAATAAGAAAGAGATTAGGTTTGAAGAGATATTTCATGGAGTCATTTATAGCAGAGGTCTGCAACGTTTTCTATACCCTGTACCGTTTTAATGTCAATATTCTCGTGGCCTGGCTCAATAATAACGTTCGTATTAATAATGAGGCTAAATCCACTGTGTATTCACGAGACCGCTCCGGATCTGGATGACATGGGAAAGACATTAGATTTTATCTCATTGTTTTTTTTTTTACTCTTGGTGCAAATGTTATACATTGTTGTTTAGGCCTAACTCTTTCTCCTAATGCTGCATTGCATTTATTTACATTTACTGCCTTTTCCCAATTAATCTACAATCCTAGTGGCGAGTGGTTTGGATTTTGCCTTTTCACTGCTGTAATCCGGGTTTGATTCCCATTGCATCTAATGCTGAGCAAATAAAGTCAGCGGTATTTGCAGACCGATCAATATTGCCCAGAATATACCAAGCGTAAAACCTCATAAGCGCACACCCAAACTGAGTTTTTTTCTGGGGTAAAAAAATGCGTGTACACATATATCAATCCTGTCTTTCTGTGTGGCCTGGTATAAAATGACCAACTTCCCGGTGGTTGCCGACCACTGATTGGTAGTACATAAAAAAACTCCGTAGGTAGAAATAAAAGTTTTCCCAACGGTTCCATACGAAGTGCTAAAACCCTCAATGAGTACTTTATTTAGGGGTGCTTTGCCACCTATCTCTTATCCAACAACCCCCCATAATAATTAATAAAAATTGTTCCGGAATATTACATACAGGTAACAGCGGCAATAGGTGGGGTAATCGAAGGCACTCACTAGTCGCCACATTCTCAAGTGACGGTATAAAGTGCGTTTGTGCCCAGGAATGCCCTCTCATTCTGTTCCTAATCCATTCCCAGATTGAGGTCAGTGAGACCATAAATGATATCCACAAACTCACTCTGACCCTCAGAAATGCTGAGATTCAAAAAACCCTGTCTTATTGGTCCATTCTCCCGGAATGATCTGTCTGTAACTGTGATTGGTCATGGTGACTCATGTTCCAATCTTAAATATTTTTTTAAGAAGCCAGGCAATGGGCTTTGAAGCATCAACCTGCCAAGTTCTTTTAGTCTTTGGGGATTTGAAAAGGGGTTTACAATAGATATGAAAGGGCACAAGGTTGCCTCAATGATACTTTGGCTGTTCTAAGAGGCCCCGTTCATTAGGTGGGAAGGTTGCCATGGTGATGCTACGCTGTAGCGTAGGTGTGTTGTGGTGGTAACATTCTTGTGCGGCTATTGCTTGGGCTCCGATTGCTAATCATTCAGTCTTTTGATGCATGTATAAGTAGTTGACAATTTAAGTATTATAACACTCAAGAAATTACAATTACACCGTTTCATGGAGGGCTCTGTTGAGGCCCATTGGACCATCCATCCATCCATTTTCTGCATTGCTTATCCTCAGTAGGATTCTAGAGGGTGCTGGAGCTCATGCCAGCTATCTTCAGGCATTGGACCATTGTTGACATAATATAGAAAAACATATGAAATTCCCTGGAAATAAAAGTACTTTATTTTCTGGACTATAAGGTACACCTAAAAACACCATATTAGGCAAGTACGTCGTACAACCCGGTGTGACTTATATACTGCAGAGTGCTTCGGACAAGATTGGAAATTGGCCGAGTCATGACTTAAAACATTCATGGGGGAAATGCTATGTCTTTGTGAGATCGTTCACATATCCAACTAAAAGGGACATGTATGCAATCTCCTGTGACTTCTATGCATCTCCTATGTGAACGCAACCACATCCATACCTGTCAACCTGTACGGTTTTGCCTTTATGCATTTTAAAACGAGTACGACGTACAAGGAAAATCTGTAAGGGAAAAACGCAAATTTGTCAATGATGGGTATACACCGACTATCACAAAACGGCAAATCAATCAAGTCAAAGGAGTTCGCCGCGGAAGCCTCTATCTCGGTATCGTTTTTTTTCGTTGCGAACAAAGTGAGCGGTTTGATGCTACTGTGCGCATGCGTCTGCCGCCTGGGGATTTCCCATCATGCATCATTCCGAAAAAAAATAAGGTGTACGATTATTTTGTATTTTGTTCGGGAAAATACGACAGTTTGTACGGGCATGGAGCTGTGGAGGTTGACAGGTATGCACATTCCCCGGAAGAGGACACACATGCAATACATTGTTTGCGGAAGCACTCATGGACGCTAATGCTGTTGCGTATCTAGCAATTTGAAAGTTATTGTTATCGTCTTGGTGCTTTCGTTTCATTAAACTGTTATATTTCCATCTGGACCAGGACTACGCTGGCGCAGAAACTTCCAGTGGATTCTAATGAAAATAATACATTGTTGATGCTTGGGCTAATGTGTCTGCCGGGACTATTGTTCGAGGTTTTGGAAATTTACTCGAAAAGTGAAGAGCAGTGAGACCTGTGTAGTGTTAAATACAGAAATAAAAACAGCGACGGAGACTTCGCCTTATAACGCGGTGAGCCCTAAACACGCACACACACAAACACACACACAAGTGATTAAAAACCTAAACCTATCTCGTTTGCTTTTTTGGGAGGATATTTTCTAATACTGTTTTTTTCTCAGGGCCCCTAATACGGGAAACACTAATTTGTGAAACAGCAACAGGATTATATCATACAGATATGCCTCCACTGATATCAACTCACCCAGTGCTAGGACCCATTAAGAGAGTGAGGTTGCCCAGCCAGAAACCATTATGAACAGTCTCTCACTATAAAGACTGGCTCCGTCCTACTTAAAGTCCCATATTAGTAATTGTATCATACAAGCAACAAAGGCATATATCAGCAGAAAAGCTTTATTGCACCCATGACTAATATCGCCATAATAACTCACTTGAGGTGTGAAAGGATTGGATGTGAACATTATATTCAGTCAAAGAAGGGCAGCAAATTGCTCCTTCATGTGTGGCTGGCTGTACAGTAGCATCAGAATGTAGCACCTCATTAGAGGCCTGCTGACTTTGACCCTCAGTTATTGGCCACTTTGTTTTCCTGCTACATCTATTCTAACAGTATTTCTCACTTGAGCTGCACTAACTATGCTATTTTCGTTTCGCCCACTTCTTGTCGATCTCTTTTCTGCGATCTGGCTGACTTTGGCCTAGTTAAACTGTGCTTTTCCTTCTGGCTGGTCCCATGCTTGATGGAGCTCTCAATTTGAACACTAGTTATGTGAACTAATGGCTGCTGTTTGGCCTCCAACTTGAAATATTGTGAAAAATAATAGAAGTGGCGTCATTAAAATAATGGTTTGGAATAACACATTTTCTAATGGTGACGACCCCTTAGCTACATAAAAAATGTATTTGTAGTTTGTATCCATTGGACTCAACAAGAGCTGCATCATAAATTCTTGACTCAGATTTATTGTTTTGTATTTACAAACAGTTGAAGTTCAGGGCTTTTTCTTTAACGGATATTTATGCAGTTTTTTAAAATGTAGTGATAAATTATTTGTCATACCTATCTACAGTATATAGTTTACCTCAATAAATGTGCATCAAATTATGCAGTTATGAACAGAGCATTTTGTTGACATGATGGCTTGAATCGAAACTTGAAAATAAAAAGGTTTGCTCATACATAATGTAGCGTCTTCATGTGAGTAGAAAACAGACCGCAGCGTCATTGACGGGCAGAAAAGGGTCAGGGCCACTGCCTAGCCAATCAGATTGCAGAACACAATGCACAATAAAGATCCGCAGGTAGCAAAAGTGTGACAAGTGACCAATATGATGTCATATTTTACCATGGTTGGATGGGTTCCTCCCTTAACCATTAGGGCCATAGGGGCACCATTTCCTGTGGTGCGTATTGGGCAACTACAGCCTGGTGGCCTCCATCCCCCCCAAAATGGTCTTGCACAGTTTTAATGCGAATGAAGCATCAGTTTCTTCCGTATATCACGTTTCAGAGAATCCTTTAAAGATGCTGTACAGAATTTAAAATTGGGTTACTCTCTGCCGCCGACGTTGAAGCTGTTTTTTTTTTTTTTAAGCACAAATTACTCTCTACTGTTGGTCTAGCTGTGGTAAGATTCACCACACACAATTATGATTTGACATGCATCATTCGCTCAACTAACTCGATGTCACGCTGACTCGACATATTTTACCGTATTTCTATGTGACGTGCCTATATGCAACATGTGCATATCACAGTAATATTTAAAATAAAACTATGCATGTCCGCTGTGCAATACTTTTTCCTATGTGCTGAGTTTTCTCCCCCTTTTCTTATGTATCTTTTAGGACCATATATGCTTATTCATGTATTCATGCAATTCACTAGAGTCTGGTGGTGATGTCAGCACACTATAGAATGTTAAAGCTGAACATGGAACAGAATAATATGTGCGGCACTCTTGTCAGTGGGAGGAAAATATTTGTCTTCCTTCAGTTGGTCGTCAATTAAATCATCCGGCACGTTTATCTTATATTCGTCTATTTTCACTTCATGTAGACATTAACTCAAATCGTCAGCAGTAGTCAAGACTGTCCCTGAGACATGCTGTTCTTTATGGACTGGGACAGAACACTTAAAATAATGGCTCATTCGTTCTTACCTGAAGCAGCCTCTCCAACACATTCAGTTTGATGTGAAGCACTTCCTAACTGTGCATTCCCTAAATAGATTTGCTCATTGTATATTTTGTAACTCTTTGTTCCAACAGGAACCATATTTGGTTGTCAAATGTGAAGGTACATAAAAATTAAGAAGTATAATTCAGTGAGTTCCTTTTTCGCATCAAAAGTAACAGTAGTTATTAAAAAAACAAACAACTAAGAATCAAATTAAAATGTGGCCACAAACCAGAGCGTCCGTGGCTGATTCAGGTCAAGTCGTGTTTATTTGTAAAGCCCTTATCACAAAAAGTCTCAGAGGACTGTACAGATAGTAGACTCTTACAGACATCCGAGTATTATTACACCATCCCCTGATCTCAAACCTACACAAGGGCAGTGAAAAACTCAAATACCTCAACATGAGGAAAATGAAGAAACCTTGAGTAGAGACTGCACACGAGGTAATCCCCATTCCAGATGACCAGGCTGCATTGGATGTTGTTGCAAAGGCATTAACAAACAATACACAGACATCGTCAACATGAAATATAGGTCAATAATAAGCTATAGAATAGGGGCCGGGAACCTATGGCTCTTTTCATGAGTACGTATGGCTTGGAGATATAATTGTTCCCATGCATATATTCTATGTCGTTCCAAGTTACAGCGAGCAAAGTCTATTGTAGAGCACGCAAAACCGAACCGCACAAGGTAGAAATGAGCCTTAACAATCTCAAGTGCGGAAGGGAGACATATTTATTGATATACATATATAAGACTCAAGCTCTGGCATTATTCTTATTTCATAAATTTTATCAAATCATCAAATGTCACACAGTGAAATAAAATGTGCTCAAGAATAAGCTTTTGTCTGCAGTACTGGTTTGGTGGTTTTGTTGAATTTTGTATCTAGTCAAGTCATTTTTATTTGTATAGCCCTAAATCATGAAGAGTCTCAAAGGACTTTACAGATTATTACACTATATTACACAGACTATTTTTCAGCCGACGAGAAGAGTAGGTTATTCATATGCTATGGAGTAGAAGTAAGTTTTAAGCATAGATTTAAACATTTCCACTGAGGTTGCAGATCGGATCTCAGTTGGAAGAGCATTTCACAGCAATGGTGCCCGGATGGAGAACGCTCTCGAACCAGCAGAACACTTCTTTGCTCTTGGGATCACCAGAAGACCGGCACTCTCAGATCGTAGGCTTCGGACCGGGACATAGGGGGAAATCAGATATGAAAGATAAGCGGGAGCAAGTCCATGAATGATTTTGTATAATACTAAGAGAACCTTGAAATCACATCTAAGGCTAACTGGGAGCCAATGCAGGTTAGCCAAAATCGGAGTTATGTGATCGGACTTTTTTGTCCTAGTTAAAAGCCTCGTTGCGGCATTTAGTACCAGCTGAAGAGACATGATTCTAGACTTCGGGAGACCAGAGAGTAGTGCATTACAGTAATCAAGACGGGAGGTAACAAACGCATGAATTATAATTTCCGCATCCGACTGAGACCGTATTGAACGGATTTTAGCAATGTTACGAAGATGGAAGAAAGCGGTTCTAGTAATTTTCTTTACATGCGTTTCAAAGGATAGATCAGGGTCAAATATGACACCTACATTTTTAACTGAGTCACTCTGTGTGATGTGACATTTATCAATGTTCACAGCAGTTTTTGAGAATAAGTCACGGCATTTAGATGGACCAATGACTAACATTTCGGTCTTTTCAGAGTTAAGACGCAAGAAATTGAGTGACATCCACTCTTTTATCTCAATGAGGCAGGCCTCCAAATTTCCACAGTTTAGTGTGGGAGATTCCTCCAACGGAAGATATAGTATAGAGTGTCGTCTGCGTAGCAGTGGAAGCTGATATTGTACTTGCGAATAATATCACCTAATGGAAGCATGTAAATGCTGAAAAGAAGGGGGCCTAGCACTGAACCCTGCGGAACACCACAGGTAACATTAAAGGGCTCAGATGTCATTTCGCCATATTTAACACAGTGCGTCCTATCTGAGAGGTAGGATCTGAACCACGAGAGGACGGTTCCTGAGAGACCAATCCATTTTTCCAACCGTTCTAGTAGGAAATTGTGGTGGACTGTGTCAAAAGCAGCACTAAGATCCAGCAGCAGCAAAAGTGATGAAGTGCCAGAATTCATTGCCAGTAGATCATTTGTTACCTTGATCAGAGCTGTCTCAGTAGAGTGGTTAGCCCTGAAGGTAGGTTTGACACAGGTCTATAATTATATAAGATTTCTGGATCAAGGTTCGGTCGTTCCAGTGTGGGTTTAATAACGGCGGACTTAAAAGCTGCTGGAACTACACCTGAGGAGAGTGATATGTTTATAATATTTAGAACTGAAGGTCCAAGGACGCCAAAAAGACCTTTAATAAGTGAACCTGGGAGCGGGTCGAACTGGCAAGTTGGCGGTTTGGCCGCATTCACCACCTGTTTGAGATCATCAAGTGACAGTTCACTAAAACTGAACAAATTCCCTGGACAGCCACCCTGTCGTGCATCTGTAGATTTCAGCCCTTTAATATGTGTGGTATTATTAATGTCTTTAGCAATTTCTTCCTGTATGCATTGAATCTTCTTAGTAAAGAAGACCATTAAGTCATGAGCAGAGTGTGTCAAACTATCTGCGACAGTCTGTTGCCTTGTAAGCGATGCTACAGTGTCAAAAAGGACTATGGGATTGTTCTTTTGTGACGCAATCACTTTCGAAAGGTAGGCCGATTTTGCTGAGGCAAGGGCCGCTTGATACTTTAACAAGCTGTCACACCAGGTTTGATGGAAAACCTCAAGCTTGGTAGCACGCCATTTTCTTTCCAATTTCCTGCATTCTTGTTTAAGGGTTCTAGTTTCATCAGTAAACCAAGGCGTGCGTCTTATAGGACGTGATTTAAGCTTTATGGGCGCTATTGAATCCAGGACACTAGCCAGGGTAGTATTGAACTCATTCATGAGTGAGTCAATCGAGCCATTGTATGAAGGAAAGGACGCAACTGCTCCAGGAAGGAGTTTAAAGAGCTCAGAAACTGTGCCAGTGCTTATATTGTGTCCGCTAAATCCTTCAGCTTTTTTAGTACTACATTTAGCTAGCAGCTCAAATGTAACTAAGTAATGATCCAAGATAACGGTAGTAAACGGCAACACCATAATGTTTGAGGTTAAAACTCCTCGAGTCAGAACCAAGTCGAGCGTGTTTCCATCTTTATGGGTTGGCAAATCAACCAGTTGATTAAAACCAAATGCATCAATTAGAGACCGAAACGCAACAGTAAGTGAACTGAGTGGGGAGTTCATATGAATGTTAAAGTCCCCCACAATTATAATTTTGTCTGCATAGGTTACTAGTTCAGACAAAAGTTCAGCAAATTCGTCTAAGAAAGTTGTGTATGGCCCAGGTGCGCGATAGATAGTTAATACATAAATTGACAATAGAGAGGACCGCATCACAAAAGCCTCAAACGCCTTGTAATTATTAGAGGTACGAGGATTAAATTTGAGCGTTTTTTCAGAAATTAGCGCGACACCGCCACCCTTTTTCAACGTGCGTGCTACATGGCTACTCTCGTAGTCTGGGGGAGAAGCATAATTTAGCGCTAAATACTCATCCGGGCGTAACCAAGTTTCACAAAGACCGATACAGTTAACATTATTCGTGATTATAAACTTATCAACAAGTAAAGCTTTAGGAGCAAGCGATCTAATATTTAAAAGACCAAATTTTAGCTTTGCTAAATCATTTGACTTAGCTGAAGTCTTTGTAATCTTTGTAGAGATATATGGTGTGACTCTTTCCCAAAATGAAATGTGAAAAATTTTGCTTTTATGGATCTTAGAGTCAAAAAGGTTCCCGACCGCTGCTATAGAATATAAATGTGTTTTAAACCTAGATTAAAACAATAAGGTAAGGTAGTCTGTGCCTGCCGCGGCGGCAACCCTTAGACCCGTTGGAGGTCACCGGCGGTGAGGGATGCCGTCAAGCTAAAGAAAGAGTTTTTTCGGGCCTTCCTGGCCTGTGGGACTCTGGAAGCAGCTGGCAGGTATCGGCTGGCCAAGCGGAATGCGGCTTTGGCGGTTGCCGAGGCAAAAACCCGGGCATGGGAGGAGTTTGGCGAGGCAATGGAGGCCGATCTCCGAACGTCTTCGAGCAAATTCTGGTCCACCATCCGGCGTCTTAGGGGGGAAGCGGTGTGCCATCGACACTGTGTATAGTGACGATGGGGCGCTGCTGACCTCGACCCGTGACGTTGTGAATCGGTGGGCGGAGTTTTTCGAAGACCTCCTCAATCCCACCCACACGTCTTCCTCTTGGGAAGCAGAGCCAGAAGACTCTGAGTTGGGCTCTCGCATCTCTGGGGTTGAAGTCACCGAGGTGGTCAAAAAACTCCTCAGTGGCAGGGCCCCGCGGGTCGATGAGATCCGCCCGGAGTTCATTAAGGCTCTGGATGTTGTGGGCGTGTCATGGTTGACACGCCTCTGCAACATCACGTGGACATTGGGGACAGTGCCTCTGGACTGGGGTGGTGGTTCCCCTCTTTAAAAAGTGTGTTCCAACTACTGGGGAATCACACTTCTCAGCCTCCCTGGTCTATTCAGGGGTACTGGAGAGGAGGGTCTGCCAGGAGGTTGAATCTCAGATTCAGGAGGAACAGTGTGGTTTTCGTCCTGGCCGTGGAACACTGGACCAGCTCTACACACTCTGCAGGGTCTTTGAGGGTGCATGGGAGTTTGCCTGTGTTCCTCGGAAGGCCCTGTGGGGGGTTCTTTGGGGAAATGGGGTACCGCACGGTCTTATCCGGGCTGTGCGGTCCCTGTATGCCCGGTGCCAGAGTCTGGTCCGCATTGCCGGCAGTAATTCGGATTCGTTCCCGGTGAGGGCTGGACTCTGCCAGGGCTGCCCTTTGTCACTGATTCTGTTCCTAAACTTAATGGACAGAATTTCTAGGCACATCCTTGGTGGGGATGGAGTCCGTTTTGGGGGCCAGAGCATTGCGTCACTGCTTTTTGCAGAAGACGTGGTGCTGTTGGATTCCTCAGGCCGTGATCTTCAGCTCTCGCTGGAGCGATTCGCAGCCGAGTGTGAAGCGGCCGGGATGAGGATCACCACCTCCAAGTCCGAGACCATGGTACTCAGTCGGAGAAGGGTGGGCATGCTCCCTCTGGGTTGGGGAAGAGATCTTGCCCCAAGTGGAGGAGTTCAAGAATCTTGGGGTCTTCTTCATGAGTGAGGGTAGTTGGAACGGGAGATCGACAGACGGGTCAGCGCAGCATCTGCCGTCATTCGGACCCTGTACCGGTCCGTCGTGGTGAAGAGGGAGCTGAGCCGAAAGGCAAAGCTCTCGATCGACCGTTCGATCTACGTTCCTACCCTCACCTGAGGTCATGAACTTTGGGTCATGACCGAAAGAACACGATCCCGGATACAAGTGGCCGAAATGAGTTGTCTGGGTGTCTGGGTTCTCCCTTAGAGATAAGGTGAGAAGCTCAGTCATCCGGGAGGGACTCTGTATGGAGCCACTGCTCCTCCGCATTGAGAGGAGCCAGTTGAGGTGGTTCGGGCATCTGATAAGGATGCCTCCTGGACGCCTCCCTCGGGAGGTGTTCTGGGCATGTCCCACCGGCAGGAGGCCCTGGGGGGGACCCAGGACACGCTGGAGAGACTACGTCTCTCGGCTGGCTTGGGAACGTTTCGGGATCCCGTCGGATGAGCTGGAGGAGGTGGCTGGGGATAGGGACGTCTTGGCTTCCTTTTTGAGGCTGCTGCCCCCGCGACCAGACCTCGGATAAGCTGAAGTAAATGGATGGATGGATGGAATAATGAAGTATTTTAGAAAATGCAATACATTTTTTACTTGTTTTTACTTCGGCCTTTGATTCAAAATGATCTGTCATTGTTTGAGAAGAAATTATTTATATCACACTGTACTTGTATCAAACTTGCATTTAATATATATCACGTTTCACGCATCCTTAAACGTGCTGTACGGAATTTAAAATAGGTTACTCTCTCCCGCCATCTACTGGCTATTTTTGCATTTCTTACACATGAACACTTCTTTTTTGGGGTAGTGGTTGGATTGGCATTAAGTATTTGAAACAGGCATTTTATTTGACCTTTTTCATTAACAAAAAAAATGTTATTGAACATTGCATCATTACAAACAATTGGCATGAACAGAAACAAAATTAACATTTTTTAACGAAACAAAAAGTGCTGCAGAAATACAAAGAGTAAAAAATCTGAAAACAAATAAAGTAATGATGACATGTTTCACTCAACACATGGGGCTCACTCTTAATCATATTGCACATTGGGACTGTTTATCATATTTAAAATTTTAACCAAAAAAACAAAATGTGTTGACATTTTGAAAAGTGGGTTTACATTTTTAATTTTTTCTGGCGAATACAAATTTTGCTATTCATACAATATAAAGTATTGATTTCTCTTCATTTGTGCTGTGTATGACAAGCCCAAATGCATTATGATGAAGGTAATAGGAAAAGAGTAACTTACAAATGTGCAGTGGACCATACATCTGTATGTCTTTTAGTTTATTGTTAAGTCATTTGACAAACACTTATATTTGTATTACTTTATTTTGTAGAATATTTGGTTTTGTGAACTATTGTTCTATCTGGCCCAAACGTCCCTATTGGAATAGACGAGCCAGTAATGTTTTTTTAAAAATCTGATTCATCGATTAATTGAAAAACTATTTGACCAATTCATTGATTATGAAAATAATCGCTAGTTGCAGCTTTAAAACCGATTCAGATACAGCACCTTCATCATCTGGTCGGTGTAAAGCACCCTCCCGATCTTCAGGGATGAGCTGTATCTCGGTGTTGACAGGTTTTGGCCTCAGCGCGTATGTCTGCGGCAGCCCGTTGCGGCGCACATTGTCCCCTAAGCCTCAACACTGAATACGATTTTTATTTTCTCATTGCAGTTATTGCTGACTCGCTGATGGTATCCGCTCCGGTCCAGACTCTGTCCAAGGTGGAAGGCGATACACTCCAGCTGACATGTGAAGTTTCTCGGACCACAATGCAACACACTCACTTGTCAGTGGGCTGGTATCTCAAAGCGCCCGATGACGCATCCGCACCACCTCAGGAGCTTCTCACCCTGTCAAAGGACTTTGTCCTGCGGTCCGGGGGTCCGTATCGTCAGAGGATGGCTGCGGGAGACCTCAGGCTGGACAAAACAAGCGCTACATCCTACCGACTGACTATCCACAAGCTGCAACCGGTGGACCAGGGACTGCTTTACTGCCAATCCGCAGAGTGGATACAGGACGCCGATGGCAGCTGGTTTGCAATGACCCGCAAACAGAGTGACAAGACCCCGCTCCGCATTCAGCCCACTGGTAAGTGAAGAGATGGATGCAGATCTGATATCAAAGAATAAAGTAGCTGATGTACATCGCAAATGTGGGCTGCCCTCCTATGATTACTGTTCAGCCTTTTGCACTAAGCTCATTAACTCACTAAAAAGGGCTTATTCAACCTCCGCTGACATCCCACAGATGCATTTGTGTCGCTTTAGTGAGCAACATTAAACCCATAGTCAAAGATGGTGTAAATGGCCTTAAAAGGTGTGAGTGTGCACAGCAGGTGTCAACAGTGGATACTATCATCTCGCTCTAGCTGTGTAATCAGAGCTCATTTATGTACCTTAAAGAAGTTGTCCGCAACCGTGGGTCGTTTGTAACCTGGCAGCACATAATTTAAATAAGATGCCTTATTTTTTGCTTGTACAGTATTTATTTGTATTTTTATAAATAGTAATAATTATAATTCAAAAAATAACTCCAGGATTGTGTGCGTGTATATATATTTGGTAGTATATTAACGTATTTCAACAATGGTTGATCATTAGATAAATATCGGTGACCAGGTTGGCACAACATTGGATGCAACGTGAATTGAACCCAGATCGTGGCAGTGAGAACACTGGCTTTTAATCACTGGACCTGGACGACATGAGAAAAGGCTTCAGAATTGATCTAATCATCACGCTATTTTTACGCGTTGTTGAATTTGTGACTTGAATCATTTATTGACAACATAAACTATGAACACAATGCCAAGATAACATTTACAAGATATTTATTTAATGTCCTCCGAAGTCAGATTTTTTTTTCCCCTCATTGTACTTTTTTGCGTTTATTTATATATTTCAGGGCTGTATGATGACTAAAAATATAGTGTGATAAATAGATAAGACTTAGCTTTTTCCTATGTCATTTACATCCGTAGCATTCTCGTGATTACACAGAGCACATAGGCTTATTTTATTATAGTTGTATTTGTTATCACTCATATTATTATTGGGATGGGCCTCGATAATATTGCTAGACATTACTCCAGTTTGTGGTACAAAAATGGTTAAGGATAACTGCCTTAAATTACAATCCCATAGATCATATCTTGAACATGGATACATTTTTTAGCAATGAATTTGGTGGTAAAATTTGAAGGCATTATGAAAACAGGTGCATTTGTGTACAGCATATTGCTTCCAGGTTAGAAAACTAGGGCAAACTTTTCTTGTGGGTACACTGTGGTTCTCCTTGGAGTGCATTAGTGTGAGGAATTGTGCCGGCCTTCAGCAACTCTGATTGCCCGGACAGTCAATTGTCTAATGGAAATAACAAAGTGGGGAGGAGGAGGATGCAGAAAGGATGTACGACATCGGGTTAAGTAACATGATGGCGTGCCTGATGGCTGTATATGCCTCATGATAATTATTTAATAGGTAGTCAACCGTCCGGCTTGATGGACCAGCCTCAAAGACGGCATTATGGCTTGTCACCGTACCTCATCCGCGACTTGACCTCCTCACCCTTTTACTTGATCTGTGTTCTCCCCCACTCGGAAGAAGTCGTTCTTTGTGTGTGGACTGGAAAGACCCTTACTGCTGGCTGGTAAACACCATTGACATTAGCGGCGTTATCCAGGCAGAACACAGTCTTGGTTGTCTCCAGTCATTCCTTTCAAATTAGACTCATTTTTGGCCTTTCCCAATAAAGTATTACATCCGCTACAGAGCTATAAAAGTTGATAGCGCCCCAGATAGCGTTGGCTGGTAGAGACGGGAGAGCAAGAAACAGAGATGTAAAACATTTTTGGCAGATGACTTCAGGGAGGAGAGAAAAGGCACAGTTCCCCTCTCTGAACCCTTTGCCACTCTATGTCTCTCTTGTAATCTATAATGGATAGAGGTGTTGTTGCATGACAGCGAACACAGCAGAGGTGTGCATATGTTGCACTCAAAATTGATGTGTGTGGTTTCTGAATTTTTTTGTGTTTACTTACCGCTAGGTGAGGGGGATGCTTGCATTCATTTTTCGGGGAAAACTAAAACTACTTGATATGTGTGCGAATTTGACAGTTTGAGAAGGAGGATGTTACTGGGGCATACTTCTGCACCTCCATTAAGCTCCCATCATAAAAGATGGATTAGAAGACAGCCCCATCACGAACTAATCAGCCAAAGCCAGCATCAAAGAGGCTAGCCTTGGACAGAAGCTTGTTTTAACGCTGTTTTAAGAACTTTGATTTTTGCTGCTTCTCTTATTTTTTTTACGATAAACTTTCTCTTGGTGCCACTTTGGTCCATTTTAGACTTAAAAACTTTTTTGTCTGATTTAGATTTTGTGTTTTTTTTTATGTGCTCGTCAGTCGTCACACTTAAGAGGTTCAGTGTAGAGTTTATGATATTTCCTCTTCTTTCCACATATTAATTCATGCCTGTCAGTGCTTTTGAATACATTATCTTTAGGTGGGAATTTGTATTATTCAATAGGTAGGTTTAATTGAATGATGACTCATCCAGGGCATACACAGCCTCTCAAACATTTACAGTAGAAAATAAATGAATGCATTTATTTGTACTTGTTTTGGGTGACACAATAGTGTAGCTTTAAGTATTTGCTGATTTGTTTTTTTCTTTTTATATATTATTGAATGGCCTGTTCACTGGTCAATCCCAGCTTGTCTTGGTCCTATGTTGTTATGCTAAGGTAAGCAACTATCAAAAGTGTTAGGGCAATTTAATGTGTGGAGTCTATTTGAAGTTGGTAAATTAATAAGCCCTGAGGCGCACATTTCACATTTGTGTTATATCTGTTATGGCTATAGTATGAGTCATGATATTTAATGGTGGTTAAGGTGATGATTGCCTGTAAAACTTATAGTTATATAATGGACGGAAAAATGTATTGTTTTTAATGTTTTGACTCTTTGAGCAAGATTCTACTCTCCATCCTATAAGGGATGTCATATTTGAAATTATATTTCCAATGGCAAAAGCCTATTTGTAGGTACTATTTTTATCACCAGCCTATGTTTGAAGCACGTTGAGCCAGTAACCTACATGTGAATTAATTTTTTATCAACTGCTGCTATCTATACATTTAACGATTTGTATTCGGTGCAACCAAATCTCTTAACATTTCAGAAAGCATTGGGGGAAAAAAACATTCACTACTTTTCCTTAGCATCACACACTACACCATTAGAATACACAGTTACTCTGCTGGTCTATCGCATCTTGGAGTAAATTCAAGTAAATAGTTTCACTGTTATTTATCAGTCATATTCAACCGATGTAATACATTGCTCTGCAGCACAGTTTTAGTAGTTGCTTTCCCTTACTGTTTCAAAGCTGTACAGTTCGTGAAGTGGAGTTCATATAATTAAATCAATTGAAGTGCAATTTGATGCTCCGGCATTGGCCGAAAGTAGGAATATGTATATGATATTCCTCTCCAGTACTATTGATTGCTGGGATTTGGGGATTTTGAATGTTTAAAGTATTTAAATGTGGCAAAGACTGCCCACACCACCATCATTCAACATGGCCAGTTCCATCAGACTTGATTAAAATTGAAACATCTTAAAACATGACTTACTTGTTTTCTCTGTTTATAATTGACTTTTTGCTAATATGGTTTGTCTCACAAGTTTTTTCAGAGAAAGCTCAATGAAAGATTGTTTCTCACATTTTAATTGGACCAAACAACCTAGAATTTGAAATGTCACTTCTATTTCATTTCATTAATGGGAGTAATCTGTGCCTGATTATCCTCATCAGGAAGCTAAAACATTGGGTGGCATGATGAATGGCAAGCTGTCGTAATTCCTTACTTGTCGTATCAGTATACATCATCCCTCCTGTTATTGTCTACACTAAAGTTTTGGGTCCGTTGAGAAGAGGTACTGACATTGTAATATATGCAAATGGTTACTGTTATCTATTCACACTATATAAATACTTGTTTGTACTGTTCATTGTCTAGCTGTTATTCATCATTCACTGTCTTTCTGCTGTAACAAAAGAAATTTCCCTATTGTGGGACGAATAAAGGATTACCTTATCTTATTAACAAACCAATCTTATGTTGACGTGATACTGTGAGGGTAGCAGCAAAGCTTTCGGGTATTTTGGGGGTGTGAAGTAACCCCCTCCAAAAAATACAAACATTTTTGAGTCGAAGAATTGATTGGAATGAAAAAAATTTCACAGATAAGATTTACCTGCACAACAACCATTCATTGTTCTGTAATACAGTGTGTACTACATACTGTTTGCATTTTGTGTCATGTGCTTTATTGCCCACGTTTTTGTTGCAGATTTCTTTTTCATATGTAAATATGGATGGGCGAGTACAAATCCCAGTATCTTTTCAAATAACACTCTTTCAGGGTTTTAAAACAAGCGATGGTAGCATATACCAGTATCGACTGTCTTTCAATACTAAGGAACCCCAAAACATTAATGAATGGAATATTGTCATCTATAAATTAAACAAAACTGAGAAAAAATACATTGGGATTTAAAGATGTTTCTTTAAAATATCATTTTTTCTTTGGCAGATGAAATGAGAATTTTATAGACTAACTATGGGTACGTGGTGTCTGTATCAATGACTTGTCAAGATTTGATTAGTGTATTGGTCTGAAATAATTTGATATCAAACATCCCTTGATTTATTTATTCTCTGTTGTTTTGAGCATACTGATAGATTAGTTCATCTTTATTAATGGAATTGCTTTAAATTGGTTGTGAATTGTTTGCATGTGTTTCATGAGCATTTATCATGGGCTCCTCACATTCAAAATGCATTTTATTTTATATTGAGGCAAAATTAACAAAAACAAAACCACTTAAAACTTGTCTCTCTCGAGCAGTTACCTAAGACCAGACGGACCCGGCACTCCGTTCCTCGAGGGCTGCATGTCCTGCCTTGTTTTTAAGGTTTCTCTGCTCCAATACTGGTGATTCCAAGGTCCTTTAGCTTGCTAATAAGTTCCTAATTTTTGTCATTTGAGTCGAAGAAGAGAAACCTCCAAAATCGAGCAGAACATGCGGTCCTCTTGGACCAGAGTGCCCAGGTCTGCTTAGTACCATTGAGGCTCATTTTGACCATCAGCTTGTCGTAAATAATGGTTTCAAAACAAGGTGTGAGCAGAGTTCTCCGCCCACCCCTACCGCTCACCCAATCCAATTGGCTGCATTTTTCGAGTGTTTAACAGTGTCTGAACAGTGAGCATAGATTGTTTATTGAGCTTACATGTTAAGGATTCTTTAGACACGTACAGCCAAAATCGGGTCTATTGATCTAACACCTTGAGTGTAAACTGTCTGGAAAACTGGTGTTTTTTTGCTTCGGCTTCACATACACCAAATTTGGAAAGTCACAGAGAGGGTACCTGTGGCCGCTATTTCATCTCCGAGCCAGATGTACCTATGAAAAGAGCCATACCTGGCTCGCAAGCCATATATTCCCTACCCCTGTGTTATTTTTTATTATCTAAAAAAAGGGATTTTAAATTTTAGCAAACACTGGACTTGTGCTATCCACGGTCCTGGGTGCACTCTGAATACAAAAGTGAATCGTGTGGAATATTAAGGGGAATCTTGGGGCACACGACACTAAAATTGTGTCAGATGCAGCCACAAAGAAGATGCCGAGAGACTCGAGAAGAGGAAAGGTTGGGGTCATGCTGTGCGGCGATGGATACAAAAAAATTGCTGATTTGTCAGAGTGCTGCGCTCGCCCTCCCCTCGTCTTTGCGTTCACCTCAGCAATAAAAAATAAACCTAATTAGAATTCTCGCTTGCAGTGTGACAGCGAATCAAACGCCCTCTTTCACTTCTTTTTTTCTAGCGCACACACAGCAAACCTGGTGTTGTTCACTCGGCTTCTCCTTACCAAAATTACGCTCACTTTGTATGTGAGTGTGGAGGAGGCAAGGAGGTGGGCGCTGGTTTTATTTGCCGTTCTAATTTGCTGATGATGAGCGCAGTAGGTTTGGTGTCTGAAACGGCTGCTTGGCCTCTCAGTGTTGGTGGTAGCCTCAAGCTGTAATTACGACAACGAGCGCAGGTCCTGACAAACGCTACAGTGTGGAAATGTTTGAAGTACCCCATTTGGTACACTGTTGTGATAAGATGGAGCGTACAAAAGAAAGGCAGAGGGGTTAATAGCAATATGCAGCCTGTCATTATGTATTGCATGTTACTTACTGTAAGGTATGGGTAGGCGATACTCAGGTTTTTGTTATCAATCCAAATTAAGTGACCACAGGGTAGGATTGATCGATTCCGATACTTTTTAATTGGAAAAATATAATGATCATTGAATAGTTGAACTCTTCTCCCCTTGAGTTAGTTTATAATTACGGTAAAACAGCCTAAAATTGTCCATTTATAATAAATAACTACAATGCAAACCTAAACAGTAAAGTACATATAATTATTTCTATTATAAATGATACGGGACAAAAGTCAAGAGAGTCAAACCAAAGGAAAAGCAGCGTTGTAACAAACATACACGTACAGTATAACAAAGCCAACATGACAAGCACAATACCTTCCATTGCACAATATTTTGAAAATAAAGTCAACCTTTATTAAGTGTAAACACGGTTCATATGGGTGCTTAAAATCTGTGAAAATGTTTTAATTTTGATGTTGTGTTTTCAAAGATAAAAGTGCTTGAATTGTGGGTGACGTGCTCATAAGTGCTTGAAATTGTCGCCATGTTTCTCTACAGATTTGGCTGAGCTTTCTTTTTCTCTCATGATTAACTGCAGCTATGATTAGTTTGGAAGGCATTGTCCTATGAAGTGACATCGGCCCCTTCTCCTGCACAGGCCACTGGGTGTATGCAATGTTTAGATATCAGTCATGAACCTTTATTTTAGGCCATTCAAAAAATGAAGTTAGAATTTCCCAGTTGTAAATTTGGAAAGTGCTTCCTGCAACTAAAAATGTAAGCTACTTATTACTGTCTTGTTTACCAAAACCTGTACCGAGAGAGTTATGTTTAAAAAAAAAAAAAAAAAAGATTTTGAATATATTTTTAGCAATTATGATCCAACAGTTCCAACCCATTATTCATTGATATATAAAGCTTTAGTAGACGTTTTCAGTATTAAATATTTTTCCTAAAGTGTATTTTATTAGGTGTTAAACTACGATGCAAAATTATTCACTGTTAGACAGCCAGTTCTGTGGCTTTTTCTCCTGCTGTCCAGTTAACATGTATTTTGTGTTCCCTTCAGATCGTGACTTTAGCATCCAGGTGAGCACGGAGCGACGGTCCTTCACGGCCGGTGAGCCGCTGGAACTCCGCTGCACCATTGAGGCGCAGAATGTCCCCGAGCGATTCTTCTCGGTGTCGTGGGTCTTCAGCAGCTCACCGGTGGCTGTGGTGGGCCCTAGTGCCGTGCCCGTCCTGGGCCAGGACTACATGGCCCGTGAAGCTGCGGGCCTAATGACAGTGCGCAAAGAGAGCCCAAACGTGCACCTGCTTAAGCTGCAGCACCTCCGCCCCGACGATGCTGGCAAATACATCTGCCGCGTAACAGAGCGAGAAAAGACACCCACGGGAGACTTCATCGACCGGAGCAAGCGTTCCCGTAACGTTCAGATCACAGTGCTGCCGCTTAGTGAGTATTAATCCGGTCACAAGGCAACTGCATTAGTTCTTCTGTCTTTACTTGTCAATTACTGTAAGAATCATGAGCTATTCTCAAGAGCAATTTTTGTGGTATTTAATGTCCCCACCTCTCTCCTTGTGACATGACAGATAACCTCTATTGTTAGCGGGGAGTTAGTACTGATCGCATAATGCTCCTCTTATTCCTAATGTAATTTCCCTTCGAGTGGATTGCTAAAGAAGTGTAATGCAGAATAATGGGTGCTTCCCAGAAAGGGGGTTAAGGGATGGGTGGTAAACGAGGATATTGCAGAGCTGCAGAGTCTAGAGTCTAGACTCTAGACTCACAGAGGTTGAACTTAGAGACATGTCATGAGACTACAAAAAAAGAAAAGACTCAAAGAAAGACACATGACTTCACTGAGGGTTCCCAGCCACGATGATTGCAGGTCGACTTTACCTTCTGTAATAAACAAAGGCTGAAGGGTTCATCAACGTCATCCCTCTTGTCTGTTTTGACAGCAGTGTTTTCGGTATCCAGTTGTGACTGGTACAGTACAAAATAAGAAAAATTCAAACTACCAATCCCCCAACTGCAGGCAACCTAACCTGACCTTTTTATGGGCTTCCTGAAAAATGAGATATTCAAAATTGCCCCTATCCAACTGAAGTCTCTGGTGAATTGCCTTTTACAGTTGAGTTATATTTCTGACAAAAACCTTAACGCCTTATAAATGATGTTTGTAAAATTTACACGAGTTAGGGACAACCTTAAATGGAGAAAGACGTAAAGCTGAGGTTCAGGCTGCAGTAGTTCGAGCGCCCATTTCATGTTCAGACATTAATTCTAACATGTTCTGCACCAAGTCAAAAATGAATAACAGTGTGGAAGTCACTTCCCAGCTGCGATGGTCATGTTAAGTCAATGCAAAAGTAGAAAAGAACTGAAACATCCATATTAATTTGTATGTACTGTACTACTATAGCCCTTGTGTTTTAAAGTCATCTCAGATATTGATATATTTTAGTTGGGGAAAAATGCCAAAAAACGACTTCTAGGTTTCACTGTGTGATGCTAAGAGGGGTAACACAATCCATATTTATACTCGTCTCATGGTTTTTAGAAAGGAAGAACTGAGTTAAGCCCGAGAGAAGAGAGAAAAACCCTTAAGCGATATCACTTGAGTTTTTGGGTTAACTGGAGCTTTGTGATGTTTTTTGAAGCGAAGAGGTTGTCGTTAAGCGGGAAAAGCAAGCAGGAAAACCCAGAAGGACTTTTTTTTATTTAAAACCTTCCTCTTCATCTTAGACTTGTGATCTAATCCTTCTTAGCTTAGTGAAGAAACAATTGCGGGCTTCTAAAAGGCTAACAACTCGATCCTGTACACAAACTCCGACCCTCTGGGGCCTGTGTACTTGCCGTCAGCTGGATGCGCCTCAAGCCAGAAGTGAACCTGCAATTTCAACCTCTCGCGCACATGGGCTAAAATTGCGCTACACTTAGCATCAGATACTGTTATTGTACTTCAGGCTTTATAAGTTGTTTATTTGTTCAATCATGTTCTTATGGATATCAATGTTTTAGTTTAAATAAAAAAAAAATGGAAGTCTTTATATATTCTTGTGCTGACCTTTTGAATGTATACTGTTTTCCTTACAGAGAGCAACATCACCGTCTCCTTGTATAGCAACTCCTCTGAGGTTCTGGAGGGCAACGTGATGCAGTTGATCTGCTTGGTGCAGTCCACTGCCGGTCCTTTGTCCGTTGTCTGGAGGTGGACGGACAAGCAGGGCAACGAACCAGCCCAGACCTTGGCTTCTCTGGACAGAGACGGCATCGTCTGGCACAGTGATGCCTACAGAGAGCGCTCCAGATACGGAGAAATACGAGTGGAGCGATCGCGAGCTGACTCTTACTTGCTTTCCATCTACAACGTCTTGCCGGAGGATGAGGGACAATACAGCTGCACTGCAACAGAGTGGTTTCAAAGAGGGGCTGGAGCGGAACTCAGTTGGGAGGAGATCGGAGAGAAGTCAGACACCAAGACGATCACCGTCAAGACAGTTGGTAAGTGAACTGGAGAAAAAAAATTAGATTTGGTTGTGTATTTCTTTAGGACTGTCAAGTACTTTATTACCATTTTTGTTAACTTGGAATTCTCCAAGGCGCAACAACAACAAAAAATAGTGTATTTTCCAGAACACAAGGCACACGCAAAAACAACACAATTGCATAACAATGGTAGCAACTGTAGATCCAACCAAATAGCACCGAATCCTAACCACTAGGCTGCCAGGGACATGGTGTTGGTTCACAATTGCATAGCATTCGATGCAACTGGAGTCAAAGAGTGCTGGTATCCTATCGACTGGACTACTAGAGATACATATGGAAAGGCATTAGCTCGTACCCCTAAATCAATCTATTTTTAGTCACGGTACCAGTCAAAGCCCTGCAACCTTCTGAAAAGGTTCCATGACCCACTTTTGGGTCCTGACCTACCAGTTGAGAAACGCTGGTCTAGTGAAGAGGGTACGGCGCACACCACGCTGCGACCTGGGTTTGATTCCCGCTGCATCCAATGTTATGCAACTGTATGTAGTTGTGATCAATGATGTATTCCGACTGATCCATCAATGCACAAATATGGCACTATTTTATTTTTTGTGCAACCCTAACCTTGACATTATTGTTAATTTCATGTGTTATGTAGTCCGGTGTGCCTTACATTACTTTATGATCTGTTGTCCCTTATAGTGTATAAATTATGGTAATTATATTCCGCAATATTGCCTATTCCTTTTTGTTATGGCGTCTAGTGGATCGAGCAAGATCTAGTGTTTATAAGTCCACATAGATTTGTCAATCATAAACTTTAATGTCTCTGCTACCTTTTTGTTGTAAGCAATAAATCTGACGCCTGGAGCACCAAGCACACATTGTCAACAACAGGGTTTCGGAACCCCCCTGCACTCAAATATATGGTCTTGGTAACATTGAACGTGTTTCTTGGTAAACCTCTTTGCCACTCTTAGCGTTACTTCTATAAGTATGAGGGCCTGCAACATTCAAATCAGGAAGAAAAATAATGATCTTAATGATCTTAATCGTTAACTTTTATACCTGAAATATGAAAATGCGACAGAGAATAAAGAGAGCTGTCAACGAAATGAAGAACATTAAATGCACAATTATCATGTGACAAAGAAAAATATGCACACAATCAAAAACCACATTGATCTTAAACTGTTAACATTTGCCATGACTACCAGCGTTTTAGGCCAAAATCCTATCAAATAATAATATTAGGAATGTTTCACTTTTGGGTTGATGTTTGGTTTAAAAATGAGTTTTGCTTGATCAATTTAGCTTGTAATTTTTTTACAATGTGCTATTAATTTAATTTCTTTACATTAGCATTCAAATTTAAGGCACTTAAATATAAGAAAAATAGGAAAATGACAAATACTTACCTAACATTTTCATTGTTATATGTGACCAGCCCTGGCCAAAAGCTAATGTTTGTAGGAATCAATTCATGTCACAGACCAAAATGCATATGATGGTAAAAGGGTGTCATTTTTATTACACCAAAAATATTCTCCTTTATGCCCCTGTTTTCATTTCCCTGACGCCCAAACATAAGATATTCCTGATTTTTAACTGTGCAGCATTGGAAACACTTATGTGCCAAACATTTAGAATTTCAACACAACAACATTCTTATTCCTATATCTACATCTATTATTCACATATCTCTATATTTTGTACATCATTCTAAAGGTAGTTAAGTGAATAAAATAATTATGAGAGCATATTTTGTTTCATTTCTTGACATAAATAATGATAGCAGTAAGGAAGTGAAAAATATTGTTGGTTTAAAAGAAAATAATACGCAAGATACGCTTGAATGAGTTTGGCCCCGCAGAATTAAAAACCTAAAACTCATCAAATATGTCCAAGATGAACTAGATGAGACATTTTAAAGGTTGTGTCAAACTCATTGCCCGAGCGCCAATTGCTGCCTGCCTCATCCTTTTACATGGCGCACAAGACATTGCAGAGATGCTCAATACAAAAACAGGGGGTCAAACAATGACTTCCAGTTTTAAATATGTCCACTAGATGTCACCAAAACTAAGAGCCACTCCCAAAACTGCATTTGCTTACTACCAATAATCAACCAGAGAACATTGAGCAAAACCCATCCTGATATTATTTTACAGTTAAACATTTTCATGAAAAAAATGAGAAGCAGAAAACTTTTTAAATCATTAGTGGAAATTAATTCAATTGTTGTTTTTCTATTGTATTTTTTACAAACTCTTGTTTGATAAACATAATAGATGAAATCATAGTGAAGGAAAAAAATATTAATCGTTTTTGTTAATTTTATTATCTTTCATGTATTCATTTATGCATATTTATTATTATTACATCTAATATTCTTGAATCATAATTGAATTTTGCACGTCCTAAAAGCCCCCCAGTTATCGCACGCTTTTTATGCCATTCAATTTACTAGTCTGGACCCCGTAAAAAAATCCTACCGTGTGGTCACTGAGCTAAATGAGTTTTACACCCCGGTTTATGGATACGCAATCTTTTTTTTAGGTAAGTCTTCCCAAAAGAGTGCAAGCTGTTCTAGCTTCATATTTTCAGAGCAATTTTTGTATTTACTGTAGGTGTAATGACCACACGTCCCATTACTTATGTCCATGGTGAGTCGAGGAACACTCCATGATTTATTCATGTGCTGCCTTTAGCTAAAGAACTATTAGGACACATTCTCACACCACCTGCCACATGTCAAATGTTTCACGCCACAGTGACAATTATTATGCTGTCACACTCACATGCACACTCGCACACTCGCACACTCGATCTTGCTCACACAGATTAGGAGTATTCTTTTTTAGAATGGAAAATCAGCACCCAAGTGTTTCACAGTGTATATGTCTGCCCTCAGTCGGTGCAGAGTTAAGCAGAACATTTTGAGTACAAGCTGAGAAAACCATTTAAGCGAAACTGCAAGGAGCTGGCAGGTCAAGAGCAGAAGGGCTCAATATTGCACGCACACATGCATATAAACTTTCTACATAGAGGAGATGTCCCTTTTTAAGTCGTTGTTAGTTAGCTTGAGGCATAGCCATTAATTTGAAGAACAAGAGGCCTGTTATGTAGATTGGAGAAAACAAGTAAAGAGCTTCTTCCCGTCCTGTGTTTGTAGATGAAAGTTGTGTTCTTGTTATGTGCCGGTCATTTTGTTTGAAATGTTATCTTCTATTAGTTTGGAGTGAGAAACCCTCTTAGCAAAACTATTACTGGATCAAGATCAGTGATGTCAAGTTCAGTTTGGATCTAGACTTTCTTTTCTCAGGTGGGCTTGAAAAATAGGTAAAAGAACGTCATCTCCAAATTTCTAGATTTGTTGTTCAGTAATATGCTCCCACCTTAGTCCGTGACCCATTCCCCCTCTGTACCATCACAGTCCGGCTGCCCTCAGAACCTAAACCCAGTGGCTGGGTACACAACACTAAGCCCCGCGCTGGTGTAGTGTGGCTTTAAAGTCTGCGTTTCATATTTGGATGGACTCATTTTGTTGCGATTTTCCTATTTCCTTGTAGTAACTCATTCAGTCTGCATGCTAGAAATAGAGAGTATTTGGTTTGCATTTATTTAGTGCAATCGAAATGACCTATTGACTTTTTCAACATACTCAGAAATTTAGGGCGGGCTATTTTTATTCGTGTATATGTTTATTTCCCCCCAAAAGAAAATCAACGTTTGGGTATGCGTCCTACATGAGTTTTTTTTTTTTACCGTATTTGAGCAATGATTGATCAGTTGACAAATGCCACTGACCACCTTTGTTCAGCGTCAGTTGCAATGGGAATCGAAACCAGATATTGACCGTAACAGTGCCAAATCTTACCCTACCTTATTATTGTTATTCTTAAGAATGTTATAATTGGGCTGGGCTGCGAGAATTCTGTCAGATATGAAAGCGGTCCGTGGTACAGAAAAGGTTGCGGACTACTGCTCTTTGTGACATGTCATTTGTTCTGTTTTGTTATAAGGCTTGCTGGTTATTTTTTTTCTTTCTTTCTGTCTTTTTTTCTTCCTAGACAGAAAAAAATAATTTCCTTTTGTGGCGTACTGGGCACAGAATGGGTCCTACTCTGACCTGCCCTTTGAATCGATTGAAAGCCTAATGCTCCAGATATAGAGTATGGCCACAGTAACCTAATTGAATTCATAACTTCCTAATGGACTCCCGCTGCCTGCTAACAAAACCCTGGAGGGCATCCTAGAAAGACGTCCTCTGGGAAACTTTTCATTTGTTTGTCACAGTCAAGGCAAGGCCAGGAAAGCCGCATGGCACGGTAGCTGATTTGTTTTAAATGTACGCTCTTTTTTGTGGGAAATGACCTAACTCAAGTTACACATCTAATTTATTTTTCCCGTAGGTTATTCATATTGATAATATATATCATATTGCTTGGCTGCTGAACTCATGGTAACTTTGTATATATCGATATACAATATGTTTGAACAAAGAAAATGGCTAATCTGATCTAAAGTTTTTCTTATTAGGCTAAAATAGATCAGTTCTAGGGTTACATGAGGGGATATATCATTGGAATTGGCTAACAGGGCAAACAGTTTATATTTCAGTCATAGTATATGTTGAAACACCGGTGTATACTATACAACTTATCTGAAACATGTTTTTAATAGCACAAAGCTATGTACATTGATCACCTTGTGGACTAATAAACAGAAAACAAAGCTAATAACAATGTCATTCTACATGGTCAATTTTACAAAATGAGGCTCCGGAATTCAACAAAAAAAAACTCTATCCTTTGCACACGTTTTGAAATTATTTATAAATATGAATAAACCCTTTATGAATGCATATCTGGATTAACTCCACATAGCCTCCTCAGTGTCACAAAAGCCATTTAATTAGATCAGGGATGTCAAACTCTGGGTTTGGGGCTGTTCTCAGGCGGGCCCGATCGTTAAAAGAATGTCAACTCCAAATGTTTAGCTTTGTTTTTCAGTCTTGTGCTTTATCATTCCGCCTACATTAGTAATGTATGAGACATATTATAATCATGGATGACAAACACAAAACATGTATTTACAAACAATGAGAAAAACAAATTCATGTTTCGTTTTGAATGTGTTAAATGGTTTATGTTAACAGTTGATTTCAAGCAGTTTTACACCTGGATCAACTCACTGCACCATACAAAGCCCACACTGCCCTCCAGCGGCCAAAGAGAGCATATGGTTCCCATTTATTTGACAAAATTGTAACTTTTGATGGAGATGAACTTGAGACTTGCTTTATAGGGTATCCCGCAAGCTGTCTGTTTGACATGCTGAATTAGATCAAACATGAGTTAAATCAAAATAATCACATTGTCGTATTAATCTTCAAAATTATTATGATAAGTGAGGTATCACCTGGGTAGTACTTTTACTCTCTCAGTAATTATGGAATTGTTCTTTCATTCATCCACTGATGACACAGCATCAAGGACTGCCAACTGGTCAACACATTGTTCTTTTTTAGACCGTTGGAAGAGTTTAAGTTATAGTGTAACTAGTTCAACATGTTATGATGTCTTTGTATTGATTTTTTTTTTTCTTCTTGTGTATTGTGAAGCAATATAAATGAACAATAGCTAGTAAGGGCTAGTAAGTTAGTGATCTAAGTTAAGGATCTGTAGCTAACGTCCAAATGTCTTCACAGACTCTGGAAAAACATTTTAGCAAACCATAACAAATAGAAAAGCCACATTTTACGCTGTAAAATTGTTCACTTCCAGGGAAAGCTGCAGCCCAGGTTTTTGTCAGTTAGAAAATGGAGACCCCCAGGCATCTTCTGCTGCACGGGTTAAGTAGACCGAACTGAAGCAAGCCATTGATTACACACCCCTAAAGGACAATGGGAAGGATGGCTGTTACCAAAAGAGATGTGAAACTGAGAACAGCCTGAGAAGCGAGTAATCTTAGCTAAAATATATATTCCTATTTCCTTAAATTGTTTGCTTTAGACTTCATCATTGACATTACAACACAGATAATTTTAGGATTTATTCCCCCACCCCACCCCCAGGTATATTTTGACCTTAATTTCTGGCGATGATGGAACGTTTTAGCCTAAGAAGGACAGTTTACATTTGGCAGCAGGATGTGCGAAGATTGAACACTGGTGCTTAAAATAAATCTCTCCCTTGTGTTTGCTTTGCATCACTGTTAATTTTGAGGCGCTGTGTATGTTAGTGATGCTGTTAAAAGTACTGCAAGACTTACATCTGAATCAATTCAGTCCATTTATGTTACTCTGTGCCAGCCATTTTCACAGATAAGTTCGCAAGGGCCGGATTTTGACACATTGTCCCAGAACCACTGAATGTGTTCGGTCAGTGCCTTTGCAAATCCATCATAGATTTTTCCGTCACTTAAAAAAAAAAATACTATTTAGGTCATGGAATAGAGCATGGAAAGTTTCATAATTCTATATCTCTTAATCCAGAACTTTTTTTAGAACGTCAGGTAATTGTATGGTATATTGAAATTCCTTATTTGTTTTAGTATAAAACACCTTAACTATTGTGGCCCAGAAATTCCTCTCACCACTTCTGCCGTCATTAAAGTTGATCTCCAATCTAAATTAGAGGTAATCCCTCCCCATATTGGGGCATTCTTCATCACTCGCAAAAAGCCTCAATGACACTTACACTGATACTTGTAAAGAAAATTACAGATATTAGGCCTACTTAAAAAAAGAAAACTCACTCTGTGGTCAAAGTATGCTGAGATGGGTTTTTGTATCCACTAACCTAAATTTGGACAACACCTTCAATTGATTTTTTACTGAGTAAAATTTACAGGGCGAAATCTTTTTGGGGAAATTAATAAATCATTTGGTCAACATACATTTTCAAATTCTCAATCTCTCAATAGTAAGTATTCTTAGGTTTCTCTACTTAGTGTTGAATGAACTGTTATAATCGTTAAAAATTAAATTAAGAATTTTTGCTGCTTTACATCACTGATCTACATTTTAAACTTTTTTTTAATCAATTTCCTTGTTGATTAGTTGAAGGTCAACTGAATGATAAACAAAGCACATAATGCCTATGAAATTTTGTGTTTTTGTTCACGGATCTATTTTTGTACAGAATGTTTTACAATGAACAAGGCTTATTTAGGCACAGCACTTAAAGGAAAAAAGGTGTCAACCGCTAATTTACAAAGAGAAACAACTAAATAGTTTCACAAATCAGCTGAACAATACAATAATATCATACATAAAAATAGTGCCCAAAGGGAATAGGCTGAAGCGGAAGCTTTTAAGTGTCCACCCCTGTTACATGTTATCCCATGGTATGGGAAATCTTTATAGTTTTCTTCTGTAATCAAATAAGCAATTCTATATTGCTCTTATATGCTTTTCACCACATTTTTCTACAATACTTTTCAAAACTTGTTAAAAATGAGGCGTAGAGAGGTTTCTGCTGAAATGAATGGGTAGCCAATGAACAGAGCAATCATCGTCAATAAGCTTTCAATTATCTAGACTTTGTCTTTTTATTTCTTGCCTCTTTCCTCTCTTGGCAGATCATAATAAAGCTGTAAAGCCCAGGGCAATCGCTTCTTTGACAATCATGTCATGTTGTTTATGGTTCAATAAAAAATGATAGGGCAAGTCTGTGTGATTCTGTGTGTATTTTATCACTGTGTCTTTTGTTCTCTCGCCACTAGAGTCTTCCTTCATGGTCTCTGCCTCATCACGGACTCCATCTGTAACCTATGGTGAATCCTTCGATCTTCTGTGCTTGGTCAAACCACGCCACAACCCTCGCGTCCCCACCTCCGTCACATGGCGCTTCATGCCGGCTGGTGCAGAAGCCTCTGATAGGGGAGATGGAGAGTTCAAAGAGTTGGTGACCTTTACCCGGGAGGGCACTCTGCAGTGGGGGGAACAGTTGCTCGGCTTGGGCACCCGCACAACCGTGGACCGCTCGCACTCCAACACCAACTTCCGGCTTTCAGTGACACGGGCGGGTCGCCACGAGGCAGGCAAGTACCAGTGTACCGCTGTCCTCTGGAGGAAAAATTACGACAACAGCTGGAGCCGAGTGGCCAACCGCACTTCTAACCTGCTCGGAATCAGCGTCCTTCAGCCAGGTAAAGTGTTAAATACTCATCACAGTATGCAGGGTTTTTACAGGTGCTTGAAATCCCTAAAATTGCTTGAATTTTAGTGCTGTGTTTTCAAGGATTGACATGTGCTTGAACTTTGGGTGAACTACTTGTAAATGCTTGAAATTGTTGCCATGTTTCTTAAAGAGTATGCTCTAAATCTATGCCAGCGCTGCTCTCTGGTCACTTTGCCATTGCATTTCTTCCCTCTCATGATTAACGGCAGCTTGCATCAGTTTGGATGGCATTGTCTTATGAATGTTACTTTGCAACGCGTTACTCCCAACACTGGCAGAGCTCGCATTATGCCATGTGCTCCTTTATTGCTCTTTGTCTCTAGTTTAGCAACTAATTGGAGTGTTTGTGCGTGCGTGTGCATGTCTGTGCACGTGTCAGGGCTGGGTCTCTTAATGGAGCTCGGCGAATGGATCGCTAAAGATCCCACAGGAAGGAAGAATAAAGTGAAATGAAGGCAGGAAGACGGGAAGCGAGGATCCAAGACAGTTGGGTCAAAGTGGGAAAAGTGTGATAAAGAGAGCTAGCCATCTCCGTTTGATCTTGTTTTTTCTCAGTGGAGGCATTAAACTGTCCACTGGACTTCTGTGCCAAACCCACACTCCCAATTAGTGGCTAAAGTCAAACAAAAAATCGGCACACAGATACTCGCTCGCCAAATTTAGCACAGTCTTATATGGCTCAGCCTCATGCATAATTCATAATGCAGGTAGGGGAAAAACCCCTTTGGTACCTGAAGAACCAATTTGAAGGTAGAATGAATGCATTATATGGTTCACTGTTGCTGTATGCATTAGGTTCAGCAATCATCTGAAAGGCAAATTAGTGGTGGCTAATGCAGTGTGTTCTTGCCAGGAAATATAAAGATGAATGATTTAGCATAGAAATGCAGGCTCTCTATAATATTGAAGGTTGTCACCAGGACACCCTAGGCTCCAGTTTGATGATCGACTTTGTAGTTGTTACTTTGGACTTGCGGGCAGATGTTCTGGACACTCAGGTGAAGCAAGTAAGAGCTGTCAACTGATCACCACCTAGTGTTGAGTTTGCTCCAAGGGTGGGGGAATATTCTGGTCTTACCTTGCAGACCCAATCTTGTTGTAAGGGTCTGTTGAGAACATCTAGCAAAATCTCCTATCAGAAAGAGTTTCAACTCCCACCTTCGGCAACATTTTACCTTTGTCCCAAGGGAGGCGGAGGACATTGAGTCCAAGTGGACCGTGTTCCGTGCTTCCATTGTTGAGACAAATGATCAGAGCATTGGCCATAAGGTAGTAGGTACCTGCCGTGGCGAAAACCCTTAGACCTGTTGGTGGTCACCGGTGTCAAACTGAAGGACTCTTATCAGGCCCTCCTGGCCTCTCATTCTCTGGAAGCAGCTGGTAGGTATCAGCTGGCCAAGCGTAATGTGGCTTCAGCAAGTGCCAAAGCAAAAACTCTGGCATGGGAGGAGTTTGGAGAGGCCATGGATCCCATTGAATGAGTTTGAGGAAATGGCTGAGGCTAAGTTTGCACAAAAAAGCAGGTTCTTTATTGGATTTAAGATTGTCTGACATACCGCTTCACAACATTTCACCATGTTGCGAGAGACAATAGCCTTTGCAACCATGTTTAAGCATTTTAAGAGCAATAAAACTATATTAATTTTTTTTTACAGTAGCCGTCTCCAAATGGGTCATCTGGTCATGGGCATCACTCATAATTAAAAACAAAAGACTATGAATGAACAGAAATGCCGTTCAAAAACAAAACATATCCACGTTAGTCACAACTCGCTGTGTTCCATTTGTGTTGTGCGTGGCAGCTCTTAATTGTTCCCGTTTCTTTACGCCAAATTTGAGCTTCACCCGTGCAGCCAAGATCCATCTGTCTATTTCTGCGAGCAGGGGAGGCAAAGCACATTTGTGTCGGACCTCCCGGCCCTTTTTTTTTCCATTCTGTCCACCAAAAAGTGAATTGCACTTGTGCGGCTGAGATTCGTTATCCCCAATTGCGTATTGCTGCAAATCGGCACCGGTAACTGTGCCGTTCTGTCCCGCCTAAAGTGGAAGGGCTGGTTATGGCCGTGATCCATTTTCTGTTCTTGACTATTGCTGAGAACGAGGCGGAGAGCCAATTTGTGACCAGAGTGGCACCTTTTTTTTTCTTTTTTTTTCAAAAATAAACAGCACTCGTGCATCCACAATCAATTACAGTGGGACCTCGCTATTTCGCGGTTCAACGTTCGCGGGTTCAGAGCTTCGCAGGTCTAAAAAATAATAATAATAAAACAAAATGATACTTTAAAAAAAATTCTTCTTTTTTTTTTTTTTAAGCATTTTTGAAGGGGCGTCGCTACTTCGTGGTTCCACGTTTGCGGGTTCAGAGCTTTGCAAGTCCCAAAAAGAATAATAATTAAAAAAAAATATATATATATGTATATATATATATTTATATATATATATATATATATATATTTATTTTTTATTTTTATTTTTTTAACCATTTTTGAAGGGGCGTCGCTACTTCGCGGATTTTCACTTTTTGCGGGTGGTTTTGGTCCCCATTAACTGCGATAACCGAGGGATTACTGTATCCCCAGTCGACCTTTGCTAAAAGTGAGGGCTGACAAAAACTCAAGCCGCCTATCAGAATAATTGTGTTGTATTGTCTCTTAGTGACGCCTCCATTTATTTGCTACATGCTCTCCGCTACAGGGGAGGCTGGTTACACAGCCTACCAGCATCCCTTTTATGCACTATTTTGTAAAATATCACAAAATTCTGCAAATGAGGATTGACGTATATACCTTTGATGCAAATGGTGTTTCTGGGTCTTTACTTTGTTCTGTGAATTTTCATCACAAAGCTTCTCAACAGTGAACCTTAATGGTTTAATGAGCTTCCATATAAAGAACGCCTTATTGACGTAAAGCCCAAACAGGGTCTCTTGGTGTGACATCTAGACTGTAAACGCTAATCGGGAGAATGCTCTTTAAATACTGGACCAAACCGTCCGTAATACTTCCGATATGTTGGCTGTGCGCTTACTAAATCGTCTCTGCTCTTGTCAGAATTGGAACGTTGTAGATGAGATTTGCATGAATAGAATTTTGTCTCCGAGCCATATGTACCTATGAAAAGAGCCATATCTGGCTGTTGAGCCATATGTTACCAACCCCTGCCTTGTACCTTCATCATGTAAGAAATGGTGGTCATAAATATCAAGCTTGCATATATGACGTTTGTATGTTTGATTTAGTACTTTAGTACGACTCCAGGGAACATTTATCCTCACAAAGAAGGTGATCAATAAGTGTTTCACGAGGAGATGAAGGAATGTAGTCACATGAACAAACTTGACCGTCTCATTGTATGCTATCGATCCCCGTGCACCAACACAATCACGTGTACAAAGAAATAAGGAGGAGGTGCGCACAAACACGCTTGCCCAAGCACGTTGTTGCAAGATGGTACTGTGTCTGCGTGGTGACCTTCGCCATCCACACTGAAGACACCGCCTCGACTGGCCTTTCAGGAGTTATTTGGAGATCGCCTCATCATCCTGAAAGCTCATTTACTTTCCCCAGTGGGCACTTTACGTTTACTTTAACCCACATTGTCTACTGGAGGAAATTTCTTCAAGGTCCTTTTGTGACTTTTTTCTTTCGGACCAACATGTTCAACTGTGCTGCTATTCCATCCGTGACAATGATTTTGTGATAAGCTGTCAAGTGCAAGTCAGGCATCAACTGTGGCAAAGCAATCATCATGTACTGCAAATTTCTTGATAGTAGGCAAAACTAGAATGGCTGTGCGCCATTAGAGCATCATGTGCATTGAGATACAAAACCATTTTTGGGTGTTATTTCCCTTGTTGGCAGGGTCATTCACCTTTGGAGTGACCGACCCGATTGCTTGTGAAATATTGTGATCCTGGCCAAACTGGTCTAGGCCTTTTGAATAATTATAATTGTTGACTTGGTCTAAATATAGAGCACATTGATTTACAGGCCCCATCCGACTTGTGTAGAGGAACAAAAAACACTTAAAAATCAGATACTTGCACAAAATATGAAAATATTTGTCTGACATGAGAGTCTGGTTGTTTTCTATGCCAACAAATAGCATCATCTTCTATTTTGTAAAGTACCAGCATCCTTTTTATGCACTAGAGGAAATGCAACTTGTGTCCAACAAATTTTCATTTATTTTCATTTTTTTCCCCTAAATAAATTTGTATTTTAAGCTAAGTGTGACTTGTAGTCAGGAGAATACCGTTGCAAATACAGTATTTGGTTGAAAAATGTGTCTCTTTGGGAAAGCCGAGTCAGCATAACTACTTTTTGGGGCAGTTTTCATATCCGATGTTACCTACCTGACAGCCTGTAAAATATGGTGTTGGTATTCATTGTCATTCTGGCCTGGAAGAGTAAAATTTCTTTCTGGGAAAAAAATCAGAGTCAACAAAACCAAAAGTGCTGCGTCAGCATTTTGGCAAATTTTAACATCCACCCTAACCTACTTGACTGCCTGTAAAATGTGATGCTTACATTCAATGTTGTTCTGGCCTAGGAAAGTGGAATGTCTTTGTGGGAAAAAATGCTAAGTCAATAACTCAAAAAATGCCAAGTCAGCTTTTTGGGGGGATTTTTTTCAAATCTAGGTTAACTTACGTGTTTGCCTGTAAAATATGTTGTTTATATCTAAACGACTTCCCCCTTTTCTTGGGTGGAAAGGCACACAAACAAACAAACATTTATGAACATACTTATATCCCAAACAAAAACATCCACCCTCTCTTTGCTCTATTTGATAAAAATACCGCTTAGTCTTTGGCACTCCATGTCCCTTACTCCGGGAGACATTCGTTCATATAGATGATTTGTTTCCACTTCTTCTCTTTTTTCCCTGAGCGTTAGCAAACCAGGCCAGAGTAGTCAGTCCCTCACAAAAGCTGTGTGTCAAATGAGGTGTGAGCAAACACAGCGAATGACCAGATACATAATTGAGCAACTCTAAATTGCACTTCCCCTGGTAGACGCTCAATATGCATGAGCTGCCTGGCCTGTGCCTTGTACACATCGACATGTGCTCGTATACGTCCTCACTCTCGCATGAACGGCTAGGCTCACGCGTCTTCCCCGCTGTGTGACTCTTAGAGCATTTCCCTAAGCTTGCTTTGCATATTCGCAGCAAACCCCAGCAACGCAGGGCTGTAGTTCTTTCTTTTAGCAAGCTTTCCCCATGCTTTATTCTGCTAATGTATTCAATCTAAAAGGGAGCTTTTATTAAGTAAGTCCTACTTGGTAACATCATCTACAGACAGATCCTTTGAAAAAAGAGTGATAACGCTTAAATTAACCAAAAAGTGTTTTTTATTGTTAGTTTATTTATTTTTTTAACTTTTGGAATTCTGGTGAAGCGGTCATGCATTCATTCATTTTCACTCTAAGGCAAGGGTCGGGAAACATTTTGAAAGCATCACCATATATTTAAGGACAAAATTCAACAGAACCCCAAACCCGCTTTCCAGGCAAAAACTAATTGTTCAGCACATTTTACTTATTGTGTGAATCTATGGAATAATTATAATTCCAGAGCCTGTGTCCCATATCAAAAATATACCACTTAAGATGTGTCCCCAATGTTTAAGATCTTTACTTAAACCCTGGATTGTTGTGGTTCATTTTGATCATCATTTTTGTCGGGAATAATGGTTTCAAAACAAGTTGTGAACAGACAGAGAATCCTTTTGTAAAAATTCCACAAACTACTGCAAATGAGAAGTATACAGATATATTTAGAGGAGCGTGCTATGTGTGCAGTGATCCGCCTACCCGATTAAATTGCTTGGCTGGCATTATCGGGTGTTAGAAGTTTGTTCCGTGGGTTTTATTAAAAAGTGCCCCAACAGTGACCATAGATTGTTTAATGAGCTTCCCGAAAAATGATTCCTTCGAGACGTACAGCCAAAGAGGGCTCTGTTAGTGTAACACCATACGTGTAAACTGTAGTGGAAACTTTACCCTATATATTTTGGACTGAACAAGTAATGAATTGCTTTGGCTTCGCATATACTAAAATTGGAAAGTCGCAGAGAAGATTACTATGGTCCACCTTTTATCTCTGTGCCAGATGTAGCCTACTAATGAAAAGAGCCATATCCGACTCACGAGCGTTACGTTCCCGACTTCTAGTCTAAGGTCACATATCAGCTAAATTTTTACCATATTCTCATATTCATGTTATCCTTGGCATAGTATTTCCGAATGTTCAGTTCTGTTCACCACAAAACGTATTGCATAAGGTGCAGCCTACATTTATGTGAACTATGTAACAAGTCTGTCAGAAACATTCATTTGGATTTCGGAAGGTCTGAATTGTAATAAAATTTCACTTGCGTGTTAAAAAGGTGTGGTTTGACTGTGTTTTTGAATAACTACTATATTTTTGGACATAGGTTTTACTTTATTTCATAGGTTGTTTGCTCATGCCACAGGAGTGACTTGTACATTATATCAATAAGAACAACAAGAATTTCATGGACTGCTCTCAGAGACATGCAGACTGTTATCTCTTACTTTTGTATAATTATAATTGTAGACTGGGTCTAAATATAGAACAAATTGTTTTTCTGACTTGTGTAAAGGAACAAAAAAATCTTCAAAATCAGATACTTGCACTAAATATGACATGCTTTTGTGTGACAGCAGAGTAGCATTGTTTTCTATACTAACAAGTAGCATCATCTTCTATGTTGTAAAGTACCAGCATCCTTTGTATGCGATAGAGAAAATGCAACTTATGTGCAACTAAGTATGCATTCTAAGCTGTGACTCAGGAAAATACAGTTGCAAATACAGTATTTGGTTGAATTGAAAAATGTTTCTGTATAATGGCTTCACCTTGGTGCTTATTGTTCTGTTGGAAGTCCTACCATGATCCGTGAAAATCTTTTTGAACCTTTTTGATTTATACACCCGTCCAATCGTTATGATAACACAAGTCGTATTCGCCACCTTTGGACTAGCTAAATGAGCATGAACCTGTAAACCCTTTTTCTTCATTTCTTCATTTCTTTTTCTGGGGGTGACCCGATATTTTTGTGTTCATGTGGCTGTGCCTGCTTTAAACAATGAGGTGCCAGAAGCCTTGAGTCTACTTCCTGTCCCAAATTGCATTAACAAAACAATCTGGTGGACTATTAGTTTACTGTACATCCTGCTTCTGCACTCATGTACTTCATTCCTATTTAGCTTGAATTATCCATCACAGGCTGCAAGCAGTAGGTGGTCTATTGCTTAGCCCCATCAATCTAATGTTTGCACGCAACATGCAAACATGGGAGGGAGGGTGTTGATGGGGGCTGACCTCCCATCACCCAATTCTAATTTTCTTGGAGGATCTCCCCAGATCTAATCCCCTAAAAAGGCATTAGAACATGTGTATCATTAAATTTCACCTGATTGGGTTTTCTCTTGCCGCAGCGCATTAAAGTCAAACACATGTTCGGCATGGCAGCTCAACGTCTAGCCTCCTTGGCACAAACTAATATCATCATAAAGCAAACCGCACAAACACCCATATACGTTCCCGAATTTTGCAAACACACACAAATAAGGATGCTGAATATTCCCTAATGGATGTGGAGTTTAGATTAATGATGGTTTGGGGAGTTCAATAAATTATTCTCATCATTCTAGCTCGCACGTGTCTAGCATGAGGAGTAGGACATTAAGAGGTTATTGGCCGGGCCAGAAGGATGATGGGGACATTGCCTGGGGGAGGAATGAGAGGGGAGAAGAAAGAGGGTTGTCCCACTTTAGACTGCACTACAAATGAACTTTTGACGAGATTTCCTTTGTCGACCAGCAGGTAAATTAACAGTTAATTGGTTTGTTGTCGTTTATGGGACACATTTGTCGTTTCCATGTTTTTTTCATGTGGATTGAGAAAGTTTACAAACCCTTTACTGTGAATTCAGGACTACGAGCTTGCCAGGGTACCAGGAGAGGGGCATGATAATGCTGGCCTACTAGTGATCCCCAGAGCCAAGAAGAGATCCGCAGGTTTGAGAGTGTTCTCCATTCAGCCCCCGGTGCTGTGGAATGCTGTAACCCCCGAGATTTGATCTGCCACTTCAGTGGAACTGTTTAAATCTAGGCATAAAACACACTTCTATTCAATAGATTATGAATGACCTATATTTCACGTTGACAATGTCTGTATTATTTGTTATTGTAACATCTGTTGCAGCCTGGTCATCCTGAAAGGGGGATTACCTCATATGCAGTCCCTTTTCAAGGTTTTTTCATTTACCACGTTGAGGTTGAGGTTGAGGTTTTGAGTTTTTCCTTGCCCTGGTGTAGGTTTTAGATCAGGGGATGGTGTCATAATAGTCTGTAGTTTGCAGTAATCTGTGGTCTGTGCAGCCCTTTGAGACTCCTTGTGATAAAGGTCTATACAAATAAACGTGACCTGACTTGACATTCAGATAGAAGATTCCGTCCCTACCTTAAGCCTTCCTCCAAACCCCCCTTTTTATTAAATCTTCAAGTTAACAAAGATCAGATCAGCCGTAAATGGTTTGGAAGTCAGAGAACAATAACATGAATGGCCGATAGCGACAACGATGTAATAGTAAAAAAAAAAACAACAGTGAGTCAAAATTAGGAACTGCCATTCCATGAAAATCTCCTTTCACTCAACCAATCGTTATACTTTGTGATTACTGTGGCATTCAATTTTATCTCTTTATCATTTTTTATTCATGTGCCAAAAAAGTAGTTTGTAGAATGGATACAAATCAGAAAGTCATCCTGAAATATAATTAAACGATAAGTCCGATTTAACATCAGATACACAAAAGATACACAAAATGGTTGTTTCCCCTCTTTTTTTGCAGGACCACTTTTGGTTTTATTTGCTAATATTCATTTCTGGCACTGTGAGTAAAAACAGTGTTATCATGAGATAAAATGGAATGCCTTTTTTGCTGTCATCTGTATCACAAGTGCTGTATTAGGTTTTTTTGGCGCTGTAGCGTATTATGAACTGACCGATAACGGATAATGGATAATGAATAACGAAGATAGAACAATAACCCTTAAAAACCCCAAACCCCCCCGGCCCGGTTTTCCCCTATACAATATTTGCGATTTGCTTATACAAAAATAAGTATGGTAGCTTTTACTGTGGTTTTATTTCGATGCGCCTTATAGTCCAGTCTGCTTTTTATGTAAAATAAAATACATGACAAAATACTTATTTGGGGTGGTGCGCCTTATAATCCGGAGCGCCTTATCGTGCGGAAAACAACGGTATATGCTCTGGAAAATGATTTGAATTAAAAAAACTTGAGACCAAGGTAAATCCTTTTTAAACTTTTAGCATGCTGACAGCCTTCCTGACTGATATTTCTTTCATGTTTTCAGCAATTTTGGAGGGACATCCAGTTCTTGGTAATGTCACTGACATATTTTCTTCCTTTGATAATGTCTCTCTTCACTTTACTTAATGGTTTATTTAATGCCTCATAAACTTTTTTTGACCCTTATAAAATAAGATGCCTCTTTTGCTGCTGAAGTCCTTTGTCGTCGACGGCTTCTGTTCGAAGATATGATTCTTCGAATGTCAAGCAAAAGCCTTTAAGAAGAGTTGAAATTGTTCTGGGTTCATTAGACAATTTTGATGTCTGTCGTTGTGTACTAAAACAAACTTCATATGAATTTATAAAAGGAGCACATGTACCTACCTTTTTTGTTTGATTGTTTTTCAAACTGGGGTGTAGAGGTTATTGATCTATTTTTGTGGGGGGAAACGCTTTGAAATGAATTACTTGAGTCCAACATTTCGTTCCAATTAAAAGTGGCTTTGGAAACTATGTGCATTTTTTAACTTATATCTTAGTCTAAAGTTGCATATTTTTAAAGGTGTGATGCGTGAGTCAGTTAAATATTTTCTCTATTAAGTATGTATTAACAATGTCCAACTGAGTTCAAATAACCTTTCTGTGTTTTTTACTGAGCTGTGCTATGCTTTCATCTTAATTTTAGCAGAGCTGCTTGGGGCGGAACACATTAGGTTCGAGGGATTGGGGGCTTAGGGGATTGCTGAAGAGTGGCGTTATGATTGTCCCCGCTTTTTTTTTTTCCTATTTGTCAGTGTAGCATGAAAATGGTGAAAGTAAGAAAAGGCCTGCTTCAAGTAGTCCAAACGCAAAGCCAACCACGAGAAAAATGAAAAATGAAGAGCTTATTCAAACGCATCTAAGAAATGCATGGAATTGCACAGCCATCAGAAATGAGCTAAGTGAGGCTGCAATGATGACACGAGCAAGATAGCGGCTGGGTAAGAAAGTTCCAAATTCTGTACAGTTATTTTAACATCTAATGATCTTAAAGACAAAAAAACCAAAGAGACTTATTTTGGAGAATCAACACATACAAGTTAGCGATAGTGATGTTTTTGGGGGTTTTGCTTTTTCTTTTTCTTATTTCAAATACTTTACTCTGTTAAACCTATATTTCTTTTTTTGAAGTCTGAATTTGAATCATTTCACGAATTAAGTTAGCACATTTACCTAGCATGTGAAAGGTCCCCAGGTTGAGACCAGATTGAAGCATTTAATGGCCTGGAGAGGGATGGGCGCCACCAGGCTGTACTTGCACAAGACACACCACAGGAAATGGTGCCCCCACGACCCTAGTGGTTAAGGGATCCATCCCTCCATCCGTCAATCCGCATAAGTTGAGTAATGAAGTACAATGTTCATTGTACTACATTTCTTTATTAGGTCTCATATTGAGCTTATTTATCCTATTCCAGGTAAAACCTTTGACACAAGGCAGGCTATAACCTGAATTTGTCTCTAAAAAATCTTAATTGCTTTAAAACCTTACGTTTACGTATTCATCATTGTACCAGTCGGCTGCCTCAAAATATAATGAAATCCCTAAAATAAGCTCCTAGGTAAACATTTCTTTCTTTTCTTAAAGAATAAATCAAGCATTTTGTTTAAAATTACAGAATTTTAATTTGGGAGGCAATATTTACCTGTTGTGCTTTTTTTTTTTTTTCATTCCCGATGCTTGGCTATTTCGAAGCTCTGTGACGAGTGATGACATCGAAGTTGGCCACAGCTCAACAACCAATCACTGTTCACCTGCTCTCTGAAGCAGAGCCACAATTAGTCATTGGCCTAAAGCCCCAACTTGGTTATTCAAAGATTGAGTTTGTTTGTAAGTTACAAATTTAAAACAAAACGTTTTAATAGTAATATATACATAATCCAAATATTTGGGTCATTGCACCCAGTGTCACGAAAAAATTGAAAATTGTATATTTGTGATATAAGTTTTGCACGGGTGCGTCAGGCTTGTCAACACTCAATGTCTCATGTGTTATCAGACGTTAATTTTCTGCGCACCTTCCCACTGACTTGGCTACCTTTTCATTCATCTCATTATTTCTTATCTGGCTCTTGTGTTGCGTTATCATGTCACAGCGCTCAGTTTGAGGATTTATGTCAGCAACTCACAGCAACTTAATCGCACCCTGTTTGCTCTCTCTAATAGTTCTCTGGGGTTATCCTCCCCTTTTTTAATATAGGGTGCTTCTGACAGGTGCCACAGGCTCTCCTTATTTCAATGCAGTGATATACTCGCCACTGGTTTCTTATTGATAGCGACAGCAGCGATCGGAGGTTCTCACTGATCGGGCCATGAATACAGGGAGTGCAGAATTATTAGGCAAGTTGTATTTTTGAGGATTAATTTTATTATTGAACAACAACCATGTTCTTAATGAACCCAAAAATCTCATTAATATCAAAGCTGAATATTTTGGAAGTTGGAGTGGGGCTTTTTTAGTTTTAGCTATTTTAGGAGGATATCTGTGTGTGCAGGTGACTATTACTGTGCATAATTATTAGGCAACTTAACAAAAAACAAATGTATACCCATTTCAATTATTTATTTTCATCAGGGAAACCAATATAACAGCTCAACATTCACAAATATACATTTCTGACATTCAAAAACAAAACAAAAACAAATCAGTGACCAATATAGCCACCTTTCTTTGCAAGGACACTCAAAAGCCTGCCATCCATGGATTCTGTCAGTGCTTTGATCTGTTCACGATCAACATTGCGTGCAGCAGCAACCACAGCCTCCCAGACACTGTTCAGTAAGGTGTACTGTTTTCCCTCCTTGTAAATCTCACATTTGATGAGGGACCACAGGTTCTCTATGGGGTTCAGATCAGGTGAACAAGGAGGCCATGTCATTAGTTTTTCTTCTTTTAGACCCTTTCTTGCCAGCCACGCTGTGGAGTACTTAGATGCGTGTGATGGAGCGTTGTCCTGCATGAAAATCATGTTTTTCTTGAAGGATGCGGACTTCTTCCTGTACCACTGCTTGAAGAAGGTGTCTTCCAGAAACTGGCAGTAGGACTGGGAGTTGAGCTTGAGTCCATCCTCAACCCGAAAAGGCCCCACAAGCTCATCTTTGATGATACCAGCCCATACCAGTACCCCACCTCCACCTTGCTGGCGTCTGAGGCGGACTGGAGCTCTCTGCCCTTTACCGATCCAGCCACGGGCCCATCCATCTGGCCCATCAAGACTCACTCTCATTTCATCAGTCCATAAAACCTTAGAAAAATCCGTCTTGAGATTTTTCTTGGCCCAGTCTTGACGTTTCAGCTTGTGTGTCTTGTTCAGTGGTGGTCGTTTTTCAGCCTTTTTTACCTTGGCCATGTCTCTGAGTATTGCACACCTTGTGCTTTTGGGCACTCCAGTGATGTTGCAGCTCTGAAATATGGCAAAAGTGGTGGCAAGTGGCATCTTGGCAACTGTACGCTTGACTTTTCTCAGTTCACGGGCAGTTATTTTGCGCCTTGGTTTTTCTACACGCTTCTTGCGACCCTGTTGACTAATTTGAATGTAACGCTTGATTGTTCGATGATCACGCTTCAGAAGCTTGGCAATTTTAAGAGTGCTGCATCCCTCTGCAAGATATCTCACTATTTTTGACTTTTCAGAGCCTGTCAAGTCCCTCTTCTGACCCATTTTGCCAAAGGAAAGGAAGTTGCCTAATAATTATGCACACCTGATATAGGGTGTTGATGTCATTAGACCACACCCCTTCTCATTACAGAGATGCACATCACCTGATATGCTTAATTGGTAGTAGGCTTTCGAGCCTATACAGCTTGGAGTAAGACAACATGCATAAAGAGGATGATGTGGTCAAAATACTCATTTGCCTAATAATTCTGCACTCCCTGTAGAAGCTGTCCGTCTTCATTATGGCCCTCCTCCTCAGCCCCTCAATCTCTGTCTTTCTGCATTTTTTTCTCACTCTCATACGTCTCTTAATGTCTTCCCGGTCCCCATGTTCTCACTTAGCAGCATGCTCCTCTTTTGCCTCAGCCTGGTTCACACGCTTGTGATTTTTCAATATTTTATAATTCCCTGATTCCCTCCTCCCCCTCATAATTCTTTCCATTATGTTTACATTTTTCTTCAAGCAGCTTTCTCGCTGCTGTTTCATGAATAATAAGGGGCCGGTGTTGCGCTTGCCGTTATCATGGGGTTATTGTCACCGACTTGGTGGTAAATCTCAGTCTTTGTTTTTCAGCTGTGTATTTTGCTTTCCCCTCGAGCTTACCTGAGGCGGCACTCTGCTGCCTGCATGCCAGTCAGCGGGTGCTTTCTACTGCCTGTTTACCAACACGCAAAGCCGTATTTGTGCAGGGTCATAACGGGTGGCTAGTGACGAGTCTCCTGGCCGTGCACTGGAACGGAAAATTATTTTATGAGAGCACTTTAATTTGTCACGCTCATTTCAAGACGCTCCGGGTCAAGCTCGTCGTTGACGTCCTTTAAAGAGCAAACTCGTGTACTGAAAGGGACACGCACAGGGTTACGGTATTCTGTTGAATCCCATTCGATTGAGGATTTCCTAACAGAGTTGTCTTTCCATCTCTCTTGAGCATACTTTTTTGTGTGTCCTACTGCAGCAGCTGTAATTGAAGTCGTAAGTCAGCGCCAGCTCGCTACTGTGATGCAGAGCAAAGGCTAAAAAGCAGAACAGAGCAGTTTGAGCCTTGGCCCATATGGATGACTGCTTTTTGCTAATGAGCACAGGTTTTATGCTTATCGGAAGAAGCGTTTCCTTACACAAACACGCCCGCGGGTCAGTTTGATGAGTCTTTTTGCTTCCTGCAGCTTGAGGCCTATTCATCTTTTGTACATCAGCTTCCCATCAGGCCATATTACTATGTACTGTGGTCTTGGTCAATTTCTGAGTCCATGAACGAAAATGGGCGTAAGATGAGAGTCTGGTCCAAAAATGATTGATTGCAAATAAGAATCCTAGTTTCTTTCCTAACCAACTCATGTGCTATTTTTCCCTGCCAAGCAGAGTGATAGATGAGAAGGTCCAACTACATGAGGGTTGCTTTGCTGTACAGTGGTAGTGACATGCAATTTTTCAAAGCTGTTAACTGGCCAGTGCCTGCAAGGTGCAAATCAAGCATGTGCATTTACCAAAAATGTAAAAACTCATGGCATTTGTAGCCGTCCCGAATCCATGTCCAACATAGCCAAATTCTTGCAGGATTTATATGTTTTCCTCGTTTGACCCTTTTTCTAAAAATCCGATTCATCATTATCCCTAGTTCATATTGACTACACAACAAATGTTGTGCGTTCCCCAGATAGCATTTGTACGGGCTTGAATTCACATCCAAGGCATTATGAAAGTTCACTTAGCTTAGCTCAAGTCGTTGTAACAACAACTGACATATATTACAAAAAAATATACTTGTAAATAATTGCCTCTTTATCTTGAAATACAGCGGTATCTTGTTTTAAGATACACCCATCTTACGAATGTTTCGGTATCCGGAGTTCACTTCAGACTAAAATCATCTTCGTTATGCAATTAGTTTTCCAGTATCCGAAGTCAGTGACACTACCATTAAAGATTCGTTCAAGTACGCACCAACAGTGTCCTGCCTGGGTTATCAGCTAGGTGAGACCCATGCAACGCCCCTGCATTAATTGCTAAATGATTGGGCTAACCCGGTCCTGGAGAGCAGCACGTCCTGCATGTTTTGGAAGTTTTTCTGCTCCAATACAGGTGATTCCAATCACCTGGATCGTTATCAAGCTCCCACAAAGCCTGCTAACAAGCTGAACATTGGCGTCACCTGTGTTGTAGCAGAGAAACCTCCAAAACATGCAGGGCGTGCGGCTCTCCAGGACCAGGGTTAGCCACCCCTGGTTTAGTCCATTAATTTTTTGGTTGCAGTCACCAGGGCTCAGTTCCTTTTCACCATTTTGTTTTTTTCCATCCATGGGTCCTGTGAAAATAGAAAGAAAGAGAGTCAGGGCTTCACTTACGTTCAAAAAGAAGCAAAATATCGCATAACTTGAAAGTAGGGGTAAAGCATGTCCACAATCTCCACCATCTGAAGACAAAAAGATTGGTCAATGCAGCATCGAATTTTGTCAACTTTCGCATAGGGGCAAAAATAGACATAAAATGTGATAAGAAAAAAAGATGTGATAATTATTGTGCTAATTATCAATATTGACTGATAAGAAATATTTTATTGGGATTTTTAGTCATATCACCCAGGGCTACGTGGAACGGATTTATCCGGTTTCAATTTTTCAATGGGAAAACGTGTTTTGATTTACAACTGTTTCATTATGCTACGTGACTGCTGGAACCAATTAAATTTGTGATCATAGTTAACAGGTCAATTCATTTTAATTTGTATAGTTTTTACTCAAGAAGTGTCAATGGGCTGCACAGACCAATGACTTGTACGGACTGCAGAATTTTATTACACCATCCCCGGATCTAAAGCGTACATAAGGGCAAGGAAAAACTCAAAACCTCAGCATGGGGAAAATGAAGAAACCTTGAGAAGGGGCAGCACATGAGGTAATCCCCCTCCCAAGATGTCCAGGCTGCAATGGATGTTGCAATACACAGACATTGCCAACATGGAACGGGTCATTCATAAGCTATAGAATATAAGCGTTCAAAGCCTAGATTTGAACAGTTCCACTGAGGCTGCACATCGAATCTCAGAGGCCAGAGCATTCCACAGCACCCGAATGTGGATCTAGATTTGGTTGTATGAAAAGTTTTACGCCTTACTCAAACAAATGGCATTCTTTATAGCTTGTTTATTCCAATGATGATCTGGATGTGGTGACAAAAATTTGAATGAAGCCCCAGATCCCATACACATCCCTACCATAGCTTCAGTTTTGCTTGCTGATAATCCTATTTAAGTATTTGAAAACAAAAAAATCTAAAACCTGTTGGTCTCTGGCTTTTGAGGACTAAAATTTGGAACTCCTCGATAGCCTTGTGGAGGGTAATAGCTTTATTTTGTTGTACAATTGTTGATCCTCAAAATTAGCCGGTCTCAGAAATGTTGTTGACCTGAGTAGTTGCATCCCTCTGACATAATAGGATTGGCGTATTTTGGTAATTTCTGTAAAAAGGAGTCTCAAGATTCATATAAAAAATTTGAATCAGGGCTTTTGAACAGCTCTCATCCTCCCCTTCCCGTGGTGTGCTTTGGCGGGTTTTGTGCATGAGGGATGAGGTGGCATTGGCGAAGGGCAGCCAGCCAAAGTAAGATGTTGCACAGGGGATCAAGTCATGTCTAAGGCTTCAGCTCTGACATGCTCAAGAAGGTCCTGGCCAGGGATTAACACTAGGCCTTGCTAATGCTAATGCTAAAGGCAAAGTAGACTGCCTTTAAAACTAAGTAAGAGCTCTAAAGGCTGTCTGCTCGCTTCCAAAATCCTTTCCCCATCTCTTACCATGCACTCCCTGGGGCATGTTATCACATTTTCTTACATTTCTCTCATCGTTGTCATCTTTCTAATATAAAAGCCATTTCACTCTGAAAGGAAGTGGCATGAGAAGACTGACAAACTGATCAATGATATAGCAGAAATGCCAACCTCAAAAGCAGTTAATCTTGGAAAATTGATCTAAAGTTACTAAAGAAGTATGCATTAAATGTATAGATATTGGTATCATGTCTCCTTAGCCACCCAAAAAAAGATGTTTTCTTCAATGGTGGCTGGACTCGCGAGAAAGCTGCTTGAAGAAAAATGTAAACATAATGGAAAGAATTATGAGGGGGAGGAGGGAATCAGGGAATTATACAATATTGAAAAAACACAAGAAATTAATTGTATTAGATAAATAGATAGATAGATAGATACTTTATTCATCCCCGTAGGGAAATGAGATAATAGCCAAAAGGACACATAAATCCTTATCTTTAAGTAAATCTTTTAGACTCTCACCTTAAGATGGCCCACCCATATGCATTGTTTTATGTCGCTAATTGGCAGAGATACAAATGATAAATGGCCAATTTGACTTTTTTTCCAAATTTCAAATGGTTTTACTCAAGACGTACAAAATCTCGTACATTACTTGCCACTTGCAAATTTTATTCAAGTAAAACTGTCCATTGAAGGGTACTTCTACTCCAGTAACTTTTTTTTCTTTGCTTTATGACATTTATAAGTGAAAGCAATCTGTCATTTGGACAATCTTTGATGGGTCACAATCTGCTGTTAATAATTGTCATCTGATTAATTGGCCGTGCTTAACTTAAGCATACGTGAACTTTTTTTATTGAGGCACCAGACTGATCTGTGTCCTCTGATTGGGGACAGAAGACAACATTAAATGCATTTTAGGGCAAATCCCCATTTTCCATGAACCATACAATAGATAGAGAACAGACTTGTGCTGTTGTTCTTTTCTTCCTTGGATTACAAAAATTAGTGCAAGTAAACCGTACACATCTGCTGCACCTGTAATACAATCAAATCAGCCAGCGGCAGCTTTGCGCAGTCAGAATCGACATGGAAAATGTTATCACTGTTAGCCGTAAACTTCCATCTCTCCTCTCAGTGATAGAGGTACAGCACATAACTCAACTAAGTGCCATTCATCTTTGGAAAGTTTTACATATTCAAAAAGTGCATTCCTGATGATAACTAAGCAAGAAACTCATAACAGAGTTAAAGCTGAAATTCATAACAGAGTTAAAGCTGGCCTTTACTTTGACAAGCTGCCATACATTTCAGCGGCAAATGTGGTTTCCAGGGCAACCTCGTGAACATAACGGCATGGCCAAGATAACTTAAATAGGACCACTGGGATTTGATTTTCCACTGGAAAGCCACGGCAAGGATTAAGCAAGATTTAATTAAAAGTGTGATTGTTGCGCTGCGAATTGTATTAAAATGTGTCATAGGGCCAAAATGGAGATCTAACGATATGAAGCGTATCCCATTTGTTCCTCCTGTGGTACAACAGCTCTACTACCTCAGCATATTTCCTGGACCCGTACTGTCATTACAGTTTACACAGGCACACACAAATCAACGCAGTACAGTGTCTAATTGGCTCATTGAACCCTCATTTCAACCCTCTCTTGTGGGTGCCAACTTTGTCTCTTAATAGCAGCTGCAATTATCTGTCCTTACTCTTTTTTTTTTTGTCTTTTTAAGGAGCTGTGATAGCAAACTTAGATACCAAACCCCAAAAGCAGTGCTACGCAAGTTTAGATTTTCAAGCTATACAACGGGGTAGGGAACGCGGGGTTTGCGAGTCAGATATGACTCGTTTCATAAGTACATCTGGCTCGGAGATAAAACTAGTGTCATGCTAATCTTCTCTGCATTGTTAAAATTATATATGGTCGGCCAAAGCAACATAATAGAGCTGGGTTCGGTATAGAATATATAGGGCTTCGTCCCAACTACAGTTTACAGTCAGTGTTACGCCAACAGACCCCATTTTGGCTGTACGCCTCTATGCAATCCTGTATATGGAAGCTCATTAAACAATGTATGTCCACTGTTGAAAATGTTTATGATGAAAACTGTAAACACCCCAAAACGCCAACCAAGCACCCAGAGCAATTTGATTGGGTGAGTGGTAGGGTTGGGTGGTGGGAACTCTGCTCGCAGACTCCATCTCTCGCTCAGCGCCCTCTGCACCAAAGGTAAACACATCCTTATCCTTCTCGTTTGCAGTACTTTGTGAAATTCTTACAAAAGAGCTCTGTTTGCACCTCTTTTTGAAACCATTATTTATGACAGAAATGGCGGTCAAAATGAACGTCAATGATTTTAAGCAACTGCGATAAGGAGAACATGTTTAAGTGGTATATTTGTTGTTATGGGACACAGGCTTTGGCATCATTATTATGTTATATCTGTCAACCTTTTCCCCATATTTTGTACGTGTTTTAGATCATTTTTAATACGCCATGAAAATATTTTTGTACAACAATTAATAGAGCGATCTCGTCTTGCCCATCTCATCTCTCATCTCATTAGCTACACCGCTTATCCTCAGTAGGGTCGCGGGGGTGCTGGAGCCCATCCCAGCAATCATCGGGAAGTGGGCAGGGGACACCCTGAACTGGTTGCCAGCCAATCGCAGGGCACACGGGGACAGACAACTCACTCGCTCATTCACACCTAGGAACAATTTGGACCGGCCAATTCACCTGAAATGCATGTTTTTGGAATGCGGGAGGAAACCGGAGTGCCCGGAGGAAACCCACGCAAGCTCGGGGAGAATAGAATAGAATAGAACATACAAACTCCGCATAGGAAGTCTGGAGCTGGATTTGAACCCATGCAGGAAGTTCCCAAGACATGAACTGTGCCGCACATGCGCTAACCACTGCGCCGCCGTGCTGCCCATCTTGCCCACACTGGTAGCAGAGGACAACGTCATTGTAGATTGCTAATATTGTCACGGTACACTAGTGATTGTTATCCTCGATCAAGCATTTATTCTTTGTGCGTATTGTTTACACAAATTCTTCGTTCTTACTCAACATAGTATTTCTTGCTGTGAAAAGATATGTTGTCTGCTGCGTTGTGTTTTAAGCTTTATAATTGCTTAACGAGGGTAATTAAAATCATTAAGGGAAAGCAAACGGTGGAGGTTGACAAGTATGTCATTTCATAGATTTTTATCAAATCATCAAACATTAAATAGTGAAATAAAGTGTGCAGAATAATTTGATTTTTGTCTGGAGAGCGAGTATGGCTGTTTTGTTGTTTTCTTCAATTGTATGGTGTGGCTCTTTAAAGAAAAGAAAAGAAAATATTTTGTTTTCATGGCTCTTGAGCTTAAAAAGGTTCCCGACCCCTGCTCTACAACAGAAGTAGGATTTAACGGGTAGTGGATGAGGACAACTCATCACTCGAGAAAAAAATCTAACTTTAAAGAAGAAGAAAGAAAAAGAGGGGCAAGTATTTTTAAGTAGAGGATGCAGCTTGACTCTTCAAATGAGGACGGAATGGAACTCTATTCCAATCCTTGTCTCAGCTCCATGTGGAGTCTTTTAATACCTGACAGGCTTATCTCCCATTTTCCCCTTCGTCAAAACACTTTTGACCAGCCATCGCCCTCCCTCTGCCGGCTGTTACTATGATTTACATGTCTCCTGATCAAGTTGTTTCTAATCACCTGACAGCAGCTTCATGAATATTCCAGAAACCTCACCTGTGCTCATGAATATGAATGGCCCCTTAAGTCCTCTTCCAGAGGTGCTGGCAGGTCTCCCTTGAACATTTTGGCTCTTATTTAGATATACTTATCTAATATGTACTTAATGACTGCTGAGCTTCGCACCTTTTCCTATGGGCAGCCAAAAGCAGAAGAGCGGGCGAAATGTTTATTTTTTTATGGCATTACATGAGAGAAAAGAAAGCAGTCTGTATTTACTTCTTCGACGGACAGATATGTTCCTCAAATAAAATCTGTGATTTACTGGAAGTATGAAAACTGATACAGCAGGGCAAAGCTTTTAAAGTGTCTCTCCAGTATATTGTCTTTGTTCAACTTTTATTTTCTAGGAGAACAGTGTAAAATGTGGGAGTGGCAGTACGAGTTTTTAGAGTTGCAATTTACATAATCAACATACCCATCTCTTGTGTATACGAGGAAACACATTTTAAGGAACACATTTTTTTTGCAATTCCAAGAAAGAAACAAATATTTTTCAAAAGCATTGTAAAAGACTGGCTGCAAGCCATTTAAAATTTTGACTGGACCGAGGACTTCTTTAGAACTGTCCGTGTTTGTGGTGCCCTTGTCATATCTGGTAAGTTAACATGGGTGACCTGCTTTTGATTTATTTGAAAGTCAAATGCCTTTAGTAAGTGTACATGGCTTATGTGCAGGGGAAATGCTTGATGTTTGCTACCAATGCCTACTATAGACTGCAAGTTTTCTACTATTGCTGCTAGCTAGTTGATCTTTTATAATAATATTTATAACAATAATCATTAAATTCTCATTTGTTGTCCGACAAACCCCAAAAATCATTTAAGGTGGCTTTAAGCCGAGCATTAATCAATGAAAACAATATATTTAAAGTTTAACGTATGTGTAAACTAAGCTTTAAACTAAGCTTACTCGTTACTCTCCCAATTTGGACCGGCGTTGTATACGAGGCGAAAATGTCTCACACAAAAGCACCACAGAGTGCTTTGCACACTCTGTGTGCAGTGCTGATCAAAACCGTTGTTGACTTTGATTACTAAAGTAAAAGTTGCCATCTCTCTGCTTGCACATACCTTATTTGAGATGTGCCTATCTATGATCTACAATTGTTATCTTTAAATCTGCTGGTATAAAATGACATGTATTCTGCCATTTTGCCTCAATAATGCTCGCGCAACTAGGCTACATCACACTGGAAAGAGCTCTTTTAATGTCAATATATTTAAAGATATCAATTTTATCACACTGGCTTACGTTTTGTTTTTATAGCATCATTTCAGATCATGTAATACATAGTTTTATTTGCTGGGTTGTGCTGAGCATTTCAGAAGGATACAATCAAGTCAAGTCATGTTTATTTGTGATGCCCTTAATCACATGGAGTCTCAAAGGGCTGCAAAGATCACAGATGAATGCAAACCACAGGCTATTATTACACCATCCCCTCATTTAAAACTTACATAAGGGCAAGGAAAAACTCAAAAACCTCAACATGAGGAGAAAAAAAAGAAACATTGAGAAGGGACCGCACGTGAGATAATCCCACTTCCAGGATGATCAGGCTGCAATAGATGTTACAATAACAAAAAATACACAACTATTGTCAACGTGAAATATAAGTTATTCATATGCAATAGAATAGAAGTGTGTTTTAAGCCTAGATTTAAACAGTTCCACTTAGGTTGCAGATCAAATCTCAGGGGAAAGAGCATTCCACAGCACCGGGGCCCGAATGGAGAATGCTCTCGAACCTGCGGATCTCTTCTTGGCTCTTGGTATCACTAGTAGACTCGGCTTCTCTCTTCTTTTAGGAATAGCCTAAGGAGAAAAATCTCACAAACCCCTGGAGCTAGTCTCACACCTCTTAATGGACTAAACCAGGGGCGTCCAAACTTTTTGGAAAGCGGGGCAAATTTGTAATGCTGAAAATGTGTGAGGGCCGTCTATTCAGCCTGGCATTTTCTAAAGCGTCTTTCATAAATTCACCCTTTGTAAAAGGTTTGCTCTGCCTCACTGAGATAAGAGTGGATGTCACCCAACTTCTTGCACCTTAACTCTGAAAAGACCGAAATGTTAGTTATTGGTCCATCTAAATGCCGTGACTTGTTCTCAAAAACTGCTCTTAACATTGACAAATGTAAGATAACCCAGAGTGACTCAGTTATAAATGTATTTGTCATATTTGACCCCGATCTGTCCTTTCAAACACACGTGAAGAATACAACTAGAACAGCTTTCTTCCATCTTCGCAACATTGCTAAAATTCATCCTATGCTGTCTCAGTCAGATGCAGAGATTATAATTAACGCGTTGTTACTTCCCGTCTCGATTACTGTATTGCACTACTCTACGGTCTCCCGAAGTCCAAAATCAAGAGCCTTCAGCTGGTACAAAATGCTGCAGCAAGGCTTTTAACTAAGACAAGAAAGTTTGATCACATTACCCCGATTTTAGCTAACCTGCATTGGCTCCCTGTTAGCTTAAGATGTGATTTTAAGGTTCTCTTGGTATTATACAAAATCATGCATGGACTTGCTCCCTCAAATCTTTCAGATTTAATTCCCCCCTATGTTCTGGTCTGGAGCCCTTGTTCTGAAAGCGCTGGTCTACTAGTGACTCCAAGAGCCAAGAAGATTCGCGCAGGTTCAAGGGTGTTCTCCATCTGGGCACCGGTGCTGTGGAATGCTCCTCCCCCTGAGATCCGATCTGCAACCTCAGTTGAAATGTTTAAATCCAAGCTTAAAACACACTCCTACCATATAGCATATGATTAACCTATATTTTTTGTTGACAATATCTGTGTATTATTTGTTATTGCAACATCAATTGCAGCCTGGTCATCCTGGAAGGGGGATTATCACATGCGCGGTCTCTTCTCAAGGTTTCTTCATTTTCCTCATGTTTAGGTTTTTGAGTTTTTCCCTCCCCTCATACAGGTTTTAGACCAGGGAATGGTGTAATAATAGTCTGTGGTTTGCAATAACCTGTGCAGCCCTTTGAGACTCTTTGTGATTAAGGGCTATACAAATAAAAATGTCTTGACTTGCTTGGCGATCAGCGTCGCAACCTCTTAGCTTGCCTTTGTAGCATTTTCATTTTACTCACTGGGCTTCGTGAGAAAGCGCTCCTGTCCTTTTTAAACAGCTTACACTTGCCTCGGCTTTTCATTTCAAGTTAGATTTTTGCAGTTGGCATCTTTTGTCTGGCAGTGCTTCTTGATATACTTTGAAAACAGCCACAGTCACTTGGCTAATTAAGCAGACACAATTGGCTTGGGTTTCGGTGGAAAAATACTACAATTTCCACTTGTTCTAGGAGCGGCAGCCCTCATAGTCAACTTTCTTTTTTCTTTTTCTTTTTTTTTGATCATGGGCCGCACTTTGGACCTGCCTGGACTAAACCGCTGCTAACCTCCTACAGCTCGGCCTCTCTGAATTGCATGATCCGGGTCCCCCGCCTCTTGCTTCCCCCTGCTTAGCTTTCAGTAACACCAGCACCATAAGCCAACTCCAGCGTGACATTTTTTTTCCATCCCCATAGATGGATTATCTGATGTCACCACTAGATGCCACTATTTTTTACAAAAAAGCATATTTACAGTTATCTCTCGTTTTTTTGCGCTGGTTGCGTTCCAGAAAACCCGCAAACTTGACATTTTTATTTAAGTCTGAATTAAACCCTGCCCGCACCTAACAAATAAAGTACTTTACTTTTAATCACTTTTTGTTTGTTTACAAATAACCTGTACTGTTAAATTATCGTTGTAGAAATAATGTTGCTGTTTTACTGCTTGTATTGAAATGAAATGAAATGATCTGCATTTCTATAGCGCTTTTCAAGTCAAGACTTCCCAAAGCGCTTTACAGTGTGCTTTACATTTCCCAAAAGCGGCCTTGCAGCCATGTAAGGCGCTAACCTGCTTATTGGGGGTATTAGGGGTTCAGTGTCTTGCCCAAGGACACTTCCACATGTAACACGGAGGAGCCGGGATTCGAACTGTGATCTCATGATCCCAATATGAGTGCTCTACCTCCTGAGCCACTACCCCCACTGTATTGATTGACTCTATACACTTAACATGATCCTTTGTTGCCATCATGTGGACGTTATGGAAAACTGTATTTACCGTCTGGTCGGCAACCCGAAAGGGCCATATTGGATCCGATTAAGATATCAGGAGTCTCTAAAAAATAAAGCCTTATATAAGGTTTATAATAAAGGAAACGCATACTGTATCTATCTTTATACATTGGGAGACATTAGGAATATGTCCCGTTTTGTCCTACAGAAACCATATGTATATTTCCTTTATCAAACATTTTGAAAAAGAGCCAAGGACCCGCATGTGCCTCCAGGGCAAGTTTGGCAGGTGGAGAAGTTCAACTTTATTGGTGATGTCTCCCTCTGCTTTTTGGGCCCTACCGCAGCCGGTCCAAAGCGTTTTGTTGACATAATGGCTTTAAGAGAAATTGAAAATGTAATTTTTTTTGTGCATAGATAATGTAGGTTATTCAAGCTGCTCTACTCATGTGTACAACTCAGAGCGCAACGTCAAACACTGGGGCATCCGTTTAGACAATCAGAATGCAGGACACAATGAACAATAAAAATTTGCTAAGTACCAAAACCGGGATAAGTAAACCGCAATAAATAATAATAATAATAATTTCCTTGTATTGTCATTCTGTGTAACAATGTACACAGAACGAAATGTCGATTGCACCTGACCCGTTGTAGCGAGCCGATGCAGCCGCAGCCAACAGAGGGCGCCGCCGACCACTTTTTAAGTCTTAGGAATGACTCGGCCGGGGCGCGAACCCCGACCTCGTCAGGGATTACTGTTATTTGTTTTGTTTGTTGGGTTTGCTGTTGAGCCCCACCAGCATGCTAATAAACGCATGCTATATAGAAAAATGAAAGTTAAATATTTTCTCTATTAACAAAGCCCAATTGAGTTCAACACGCTCTTATGCATTATTTTCCACTGCGCCAATCTGCTTTAATTTTACTGCCAGCAAAGCTGTTCGGGGCGGAACGTACTAGGTAGAAAGAATGGGGACGGGGGTTTTGCCATAGAGTGATGTTATGCTCATCCAGAAGGTTTTGCTTTTCTTTGTTAGTGTAGTATGAAAATGGTAAGAAGAGTAAGTAAGAAAAAGCCTGTATTGAGTAATCCAAACGCCAACCCAAACCCCAAGAAAGATGAAAAAAGAAGAGTTTATTCGAGCATGTCTAAGAAATGCACGTACTTGCACGCAAATCATTATCGATACTACGGAGGCTACAGTCGTAACACAAGCCAGGAGATGGCGGCAGCGAGGAAAAAAGGTCCTAAGTCCGTACAGCTCCTTTAAAAAAAAAAATGGAGAAAACAAAACATTGTAAACATTTTATGTTGATACACACTTTCTCCAATAACACTTTTAAATTCTGACCCTATTTCCCACATGCTGGATTGGTCGATTTCAAAGTGAAGCAAACCGTTTACTTTATAGGGAATAGTTGACAGTGTTTTCTTGCATGGTAAGTGGCTAGGTTTATGAGACTCTTGCTGGAGGCTGTGATAGTCATGAAGCTTTAGTTCCACACTTAATACATTCATGATTCCACTTGAAAACATTTGGAGGCTGTAGGGAGCCTGAGCACGCAGCATTATACAGCCTTTACATGGCAAAAATGGATAGTAAATGTTCACAGACACCAGGGGCGGACATCGGGATATTCTACCAGTCCATTATTGGGATTCAGGCTGTTGACGTACGCTGATAAAAGATAAATCTGGCAATCATTCACAACCCAATGTTGGTAAATATTATGCTGCCGTGATTTAGCTTAAGTTGGGAACACATAATTATATATGTGACAGCTCCCTTTTATTTTCAATGTACCGTATTTCCCGGAATATAAGGCGCACCTAAAAACCGGACATAAGCCAAACATTTAGCCTTATATCCCGCTGAATTTTGTGGATAAGATTGGAAATGCATGCAGTATTTAAAAGTGCACGCTATTATACAAAGTCTATTTGATCAGTGGTTGATCAATCAATAATCAAATGCAATGGATTTCAAACCTGTGTCAAAAATCCCACAGTTTAATATATATGTATATAAAAGAGCTTGTATAATTCTTTGTTGAAATACTTTCCGTATTATGTTTCTGTCTTTTCGAAATGTAACTAAAATATGCTGTGACATTATAAAGAGCCCTACAAGCATACACAAATAAACATGTCAGCTCTTTCTGTAGTCTCAATTTCATACTGCAGTCTCAATTCCATGCGCCTAGTGTATAAAATTCATATTTTGGGGGGAAGAACCTCATCTGATTTACCTTAGCATGCGGAAAACGCGGTAGAGGTAAGATATTAAGCCCGAGCACATCTCAGGCCCACGCCTAAAATGTCAAACATTCCGTTCAGGTTTCAGGGTGGGTTTCTCTATCCGTGACTTTTTATTTTTTTTATCATCCACCCGTCATTGTTCTTTGTTTCTTTTTCTTTCTCGCACGAATCCGTGGTGAAAGATTCAGTCCCCCCTCTCGTGCTCGCAGCACATGTCGCCGTGAATCGGGTCAGGATGGATTTTCTTTAGGCCTGATCTAAATTCCAAAATATGGTAATTCATTTATTAGTTTTTCATTCTCTTCTATCGATATTGTTAGCTTTTCTGGTTTTTACTATGTCGTATTTTGGTATGAAAACGGTTGTAGAATGTAAAAGCTGCAAACGTGTTTTCTCTTGTGTCTAATCCCAACTAAACGACAAACCCACCTGGATGAAAACACAAACCCCTTGGCGCGGGTAATAAAACAGGTGAGCGCGGCAACGCACACTTGAAGTCTGAAAGTCGACTTAAAGCAGAACAGAGGAAATGTTGACGGTCCCGTTTTGACGACGTCCCCTCGAGGCTCATTAAGGGAACACTGCCGTTGCGGGCTCTCCTCTCTGTTGGGGATAGGCATACAGACAAAATCCTGCCTTGTTACTTTGTGATTTAACTGAATTCCTGAATCTTTAGCACCCCTACCTGCTATTTCCCCTCATCAGTAAATAGCGGTCCAATGGTCTATTGTCTACTGCTTACTGTACTTGGATCATAAAGATTGTGATTTTTTGCCATTTGAAGTGTGATAAAGAAGGAAGCTAGAAGAGCATTGCTCTCTGCGGGAACGGACACGTGAGGACGCGAGTGGCTGCTCTGTGAAGCCGCTGCTCACTTAATGTCGCATTTTACTAGCGAGGGATTTGAAGGTTGTTTTGCAATAGAAGAGGTTGCATTTTTGCTTTCTGGTGCCCTGTTTGTGGTTCCTCAGTCTCGCCTCTACTTGGGCTAATGCATAATTATAACAACTTGTAATAGCTGGCCACGCTTCTTAATAGGGCTTGAATAATTAGCACATTTTGTCTTTGAAAAGGAATTTGTGTAAACACGGATGTAGAGCGCACGCTTTTCAATCCCTTCTTCTTATGAAAGTTGAAATGAGAGCAGTTTTTCCCTCCTCCTGTGCCAACCCAATATTGCATGGTCCTCTTTTTGAAAGTTCAGGGGTAATTCTACTTCCTCTACAGGAGAAATGATTGCCAGGATTTTTCAGGGAACTTGCAGTCATTTTGCGGGGAATGAAGCTTCCTATGTAGGGCACATGTGGAGGTCATGGAAAGGATAAGAAACACAGGATAATGTTCATGTTTACGTCCATGGGTAGTTATTTTGACCAAACAATTATAGAAATAGTAATGTATGTTGTTCAATTAATGGGCAGACTCGCCCAGCTTGTTTGTTAAATTCTACCCCTGTAATGGCAGATGCGTTAACGGTGATGTTGCATTTTACTGGGGCGGCAGTGGCTCAGGAGGTAGAGCGCTCGTCTTGGGATCAAGAGATCGCAGTTCGAATCCCGGCTTCTCCATGTTACATGTCGAAGTGTCCTTGGGTAAGACACTGAACCCTTAATGCCCCCAATAAGCAGGTTAGCGCCTTACATGGCTCCACGGCCGCTATTGGGAAATGTGAAGCACACTGTAAAGCGCTTTGGGAAGTCTTCACTTGAAAAGCGCTATATAAAGTTATAGTTATAGTTTCTCTTATTTTGGTCAAAAACCCCAGTCTTCGACTCAGTTTTTGAGGGCGAACAAAGACAATTCTAACTGTAGATTAATATACGATCGCAGTTTTTTGCTGGATATGCGAACATCCAGAAATCCAACGCTCATTTCTACGATCACTCTGGAGTGTTTACTTAGCCTCGGAGTGCTACGTCAACAAGACCCAGCGGCCTACAAAGCAGCGAAGAAAAGTGGAAAGAGGAAGCGCTGTGACCGGGGGAGGAAACGAGGTTGTCGGGCCGGGCTAACGGCTAGGCTGAAGGCTAAACCCTTCAAAACGCCTCTCCCATCTATTTTCCTCTCCAACGTTCGCTCCCTGGACAACAAACTGGACCATTTACAAGTGGAACTTACATCGAACCGCGAGATGACGAACTGTTGCGCTATAATTCTGACGGAGACATGGCTAAACTCATCTATCCCGGATGACGCTGTTAGCATTGTGGGGCTAACTGCTTTCCGCGCTGATAGAAGCGGCGAGCTCACTGGTAAGAGCAGGGGTGGCGGACTATGCATTTATACCAACAACAACTGGTGTAGAAATGCTAAGATAATCTCGAATCACTGCTCACGAAACATTGAACTTTTGACGGTGATCTGCAGACCCTACTACCTACCGAGGGAGTTTAGTGCTACCATCATTACTGCCGTGTACGTGCCACCCAGCGCTAATACTAAGGAGGCAATGGACGTTCTCTACCGAACTGTGAGTGAACTGCAGCATGCTTACACAGAGTGCATTTTCATTGCGGCGGGGGACTTTAACCAGGCCAACATGAAAACAGTTATCAGGGATCCCTCTCACCCCCATCATGGACTGTTCACTCAGCTAGCCTCTGGGAAGAGGTACTGCAGTGTGCGGTGCAGGACCACCAGGTTCCACAATAGTCTTGTCCCCCTGGCCATTAGACTGTTAAATGGTCACTCAAACACATAGTAAATCTAAACTGCTGCTAATCTGTACATCTGTGGGTTCTGTTTGACTTTTTGCACTACTGGCAGTTCTTTATAGCTAGCCACTCCTTGCACATCTGTTTCTCTGCACTATTGTACTTACAGCGTTATTGTTACAGTGTTATTGTTCTGTTTACCTGACTTGTTTACCTGACTGCCCATTTTGCACATCTGGTTGGCTACTCCTCTTGCACTATTTGCGCTACTGTAAAATACTATACATAGCCTTAATTATTTAGTATATTATTAGCACTCAATACTACAACTCAATACAACATTTTATTTATATCTGTACATTCAAGGAAACTGTGCGGGTCAGATGTATCGACATTTCGTTCTGTTTACACGTGTACTAGAATGACAATAAAGTAGATCTGAATCTGAATCTAAATCTGAAAAATGCAGATCATCATCATAGAGCAGCACAGCTTCTAAGTAAAGATTAGAGGGGAGGTTCAATGGTCTCGGATTTTAATCCGGTCAAGTCTAGGTTTGTCGTACTTAAGCAGAGTCTGGTCTAGGACAGTGTTTCTGAACAGGTCTGACTTGAGGACCCATCATTCCATCCTAATTAACGTGACCCAAATCAAGAAAACATTTTCACTACTCAATTTAAATATGGCAGTTTAAACAATAAATACTAATATATACTCAATTTTAAAAAACATAACAAAATTATGATTGAAACCAAATCAATACTCAATAAGCTGTGTTCCTAAAGAAATCCAAAATGCTTAAAATACCATAAAAAGCATAAAATAAAAGAAATGTTGCCGTGATCCATTATCCATTGACAGCCTTGTAGATGCTTGGATTTTAACCCCTAACTGTTGCTGTAACATTCGCCAAAAATCCCATTCCAAGATGTACCCACAGTAATCTGAATGCTGTTCTTGAACTGTTAAACTGAACTGAAAAAACACCGCAAGTGCTACTAACATTGAGTAATCTGAGTTGGAACATACAGAAATGGAAAGCTTTCATTCTCGTTTATTTATTTATTTTCGCAATCAAATGTCTGCAGATGAGTGTAGCATGGGCATCTTAGCTGGAAAACTGGTGAGACAATAGCCTGAAGCCTTACATAGTACCTTTTCAAATTCAATCAAAATCGGAATATTTAAACATTGTATTTTACACATTTTTCAAACGGTAGGTCTAGGCGTTTCCATTTGTCTCGAAAAAAGATGTATTCGCGATTGACTCAAGATCTAAAAACCAAATGTCTTGATCAATGTACACGCAAGATTAAATATGTCATATGTAAGTCGCATATATTTTTGTGGCTCTGCAAAATACATGAATCACACCAGATTTTTCTTCTTTCAACGGTACTTGATCAATTGGAACATTGACTCTGAAATTCTTTTAAAAGTGCTTGAAAAAAGTGTACGAGATCTGTAAGCAAAGTGTGGTCCAGGAGAAAAGGGTCATGACAGTGTGAATAGATATTTGAGTTAATGGTGTGTTTTTTTTTTTAAGATATACTCAAATTTTTATATGTTGAACATTTGCTCATAGTTATTCTTCTTTTGCCCTTCTTGTGTCCTCCGATTTAGGTCAGAAATGCAGATTTTGTTTGATATGCAAGTTGTCATTCAGAAAATGTTTTATTAATTATATATCATATAAAATAACCAAACACTTTACATTCATGTAAAGGTTAATATGATTAAGGTTTGTTAATATATTTTAAAGGAGGCCAAAAAGAAACACAATTAGAACAACGTTTTACCAAAATCTTTCAATTTACACCACTACTTTTTTCGACAGAGTAGATTTAACAATGCTTTACTGTTGCAGTAGCGAATCGCATTGCAGTCCGATGCATAAGCTGCATTGCGTAAAGCCAAATCAAGTAATGCTAATATTAGTGCGTGTCTTCAACTCTGCAACGTCGTAATTGCGCGTATCAAAGTCATTAGATCCGGCTTTGATTATTGACTAATTGCTTCAACTTCTACGCGTGCTTCCAATATGTTATTTTATTTGCATTAATAAAACGTAAATGGCGTGCTGAAGTTCAGAGTAAGCGTGCTTCATTATTAACCATAATTGTAGCCTGAGGGTTTTGTGTCTTTACAAATGGCTATAGGGGATTAAACAATGGAAACAGAACATTAACATAATGAATAAAGAATGGCAATTGTAAAGAATTCACTACCTATCGAATTGCATTTCTACACGTAGATTTAGACAAGTTGTTACTAGGATAGTCATATTTTTAAAGCACAAGGAACATCCTTTTCTATTTTCTTTTTTAATATAATTGTTTTTAATCCATGTTGGAAGCAATGTAGCAAGATTCCTGTTCGTTGGGGCACTGAGTTCAATTTTTTTTATGCTTTATGGAACAAGAACAAGATACAAAGAAATTTCCAGACAAATTGTGTATATATTTAAATATATATATATATATATATATATATATATATATATATATATATATATGTAAATAAATTACCGGTATTTGATTCCACTTGTTATTTTCACACTATGTTGCAAGACAATAATTTATTCATTGCCGGTGTTGTGCGGAAAAATTTCCCCCCCTGCCTGAAATGCAAGTGTCACTAAAAAGCCTTTGTATTCAATTTTTGGGGGAAATGTGATAAAAACAGTAAAGCACAAAGCATTTATTTTTATTTTTTGTTTAAAATTGCCTTTCAAGATGTCATGTATGTTTTTGGTGTTTGATTTTAGCAAATACATTTCCTCCTAAAATGCGACTTATACTCCAATGCGACTTGTGTTTTTTCCTTCTTGCTATTTCAATCCTGAGCAATTTATAATCTGAAAACACAGGTACATAAAAATGCGTTAAAAACATTTACACATACCATTAGTTTTAATGACCGTCTGTCTGGTTTGGGAAAAGCTTTAGGTACAAAATATACAGTTTTAATTCTCATTAAATGTCATATCAAATTCTCAAACATGCCAAATGAGAGGAAAGAGTACATGTACAATTAATTGTATAAAATGTATTCATATTTCATCAGTTTATTACAATTACTTTCCAAGATAATGCATTTGTAAACAGCCTGTCTTGACTTTCTGAGCTGTAACTTCATTCAAAGAGCACTCTAGCCAGTCGCCATATCATTGTACGTGTTAATAATTTGGGGAGGTTACGAATGTGTTAAACAAAGTTTTGTTAATTTTTGTTAAGAATACCTAGGTGTTGTGTTGCAATCGGATTCAGTAATTCTGCAACAAAAAGCGAGCAGCAAAAAGGGGGCTACCTGGCAAAAAACACACGGAAAGCCGCCAACCGGGGCTAACAGGGAGCGATCAATTAAAGGCCCCCGCAACCTCGTCAGAAAAACACAAGGCTGGCCGACCAGAAAAAGCCAGGCTACCTGGGAACCAACGACAAAAAGTTGCAAAGGCTATGGCATTAAACGCGTAGCCGGCCCGGAGTAAACCAAGGGACATGGCAAAATCAGCGCTCGCGCTGGTCAAAGAACACGTGGTGAGCACCCAACGAGCACAAACAGGGAGCAAACAAAACAGTTAAGCCCTCTGCAGCACCGACGCTGATAGGGAGTGACACATGTGGCGAAAACACAAACCAAAAACGCAATTGCCTACCTCCAAGCAGAAATGAGCGGTATGCAATCGCTGTTCACTACAATCTCTGACTCTTTGGGACCTGGCTCTATGTGTTGTATTAATGGGTTTAGCCATTTTGAAAGTGTGTTCTGTCAGTCTTTACAGCAGTGTCTGAAATAACGTCCGCCCGGACGCCTGGGGCGTGCATCTTTTGCGTCAGGCGTACAACTTACAAAACGTCTCCGCCCGGGTGGCTGACAACTTTTTCAAGGAAAAAAAATGAAATATTTTTTTTTCAAATCAAATGTTTGCTTTATTCCAAAATCCTCGTTCGGTTTGGAAATTTCGGAATTTAGGTTCGTTTGGCAATTTGCATACTCTGCAGCCTGCATCGTACAACTTCGTGTTTCCAGACTCTCCCCAGCATTATAAGGTCATGCATTTGCATATAGACGCACAGAGAACGCAAGAAAAAATGGATAAGTGGTTAGGAATCAAGCCAAAACCTCAGCCCCAGAAGAAAGATTCAAAAGAAGCTAAAAAATGTATGATGCTACAAAACGTAAACGTACATTAAAAGCATTGTGGAAAGATGAGTTCAACTTTTCAGAGTTGTCTGCCCTGGTGTCCGGTAACTTTTTGTCATGAGTTTCAGACACTGCTAAGGCTCTACAGTAAGAATCCCCTTCGCATGGAATATATTGCAACATATTTACATAATTAAAGAGAAGAACACTAAACCTCCTGTGCTTGATTTTTTTTTTTTTAATATCTGTTTGTATATACGGTACTTTTTAAAGGCAAAATATTTTTTCTAGCTAGGCATTTGCACTTGTGAATGTAGAAAGACCTCTGCTCAGTTGTCAGTGATCCAGGGGAGTTGTTTTTTGCACCCCAGTGGCGGAAAAACTGCACAAGCAGCTTCACTCAAAGTAACATATACTCCATTGATCAATGTGTACTGAGAAGCTCAATAATATTGGTTATTTAATTTGGAGCGTACTCTAACAAGTATTTACCTTTAATACCTAATCGATGAAGGCCGCACATAGCTGAATTGTAAAAGATTGAGATTTTTTCTTTTATCAGTTCCCTCCACGATATTGAGTATACCCGCGTTTTTTTAATGGCTGATGCCTCGCTTTGATTGACAGGCACTGCCAGGTGCACTCATTTGAACAATATGTATCATATGGTACCTGGAACACATTTCATCCTGCAGCTAATGTGACTGTGACCAATAATGTCACAACACTGACATCATCTCCTCCCTCCCTGCGCTATTCTGACATTGTGACAGACAGGCTGGCATTCCCTCTTGTCTAAATAATATCCGTGTGCTGTCCTGTTACAAGACCTTTTTTTAACACGTTTTCCTTCCACCTTTATTTCAGCAGCCTAAGCAACTTTGAGACGTCTCGCGTGTTCTCTTCCTCGAGTCGTCGGCGTATCACCTTTCCGCCATCCGACAGGCTGTTATGAATGTGTAATAACTCATCGGAGTCGTGGATGTTCTTCAGCCCTACAGCAAGATAAATGACTAAAATTCAGACTTTGCAGAGAGGAAAAAGCTGGTAAATGTACGGACTTCAACAATACTCCAATTTTTCTTGGGGCCTTGCAATAAATCGCATTAATTAACTCATTCATTGCCATAACTTATTAATATGTTCAGAAGTATTATACCTGAGTGCCAAAACGTAAACATATGTTTTTCTTGTTATTATAAAGGGCTTGGCACTGCTCATCAGTTAGTATCTAACGTCTTAGAATGGTATCAGTATGAAAGATCACCATTAGATGACTGTAGTGGCTTTGATAAGATTTTTGTCCACACATCAATTAAGCCCAACTTCCTATTGTTACTTTCTTTTTCCCGCGAATGAGTGTGTGTAAGCAACCACATATGGTGAGTAAATGTTTGTGGAGCAGTGTAGTGAGTCGCAAGATATGGACCAATATTATTAGGTTGTTAACCCGTTTTATGTATAATACAAATTTCTTGGCCTACATTTATTTTAGAAAATGTATGTTTATACCACAGTCATGTATTTTGGCTTATTATTCAAATTCATGTTTTTACAATTAAGTTTTTTAAGTTTTTTTACCACTAGGGAGTGCCTAACAATATTTCCTTTTAAATAAATGTGTGTTAATTATTTGTTTTTTTGTTAAAAATTTAAAATCGGAATCTCCAGGCAGACTGATGACATTTAGATGTTGTTTTAGGCCTACATCACTTGAGTGTTTGTGTCAAGCCTTTAATTATAAACATAAAATTGCATTTTCCTTAAACGTCCTATACCAGCGAAAAAGGGAAAGAGTAGCACAAGAGAAAAATAAGTCATCACATCAGACAATGACCTTTAGTTTTAAATATGTCCACTGGATATCGCCAAAGTTAAGCACCACTTGCAAAATAACGCTTTGTTGATTACCATTGACCAATCAGAGAACAATTCGAGGAAACAAACCATCCCAATGTCATTTAAAACATAATCAAAGTCACGGATGTGCTGTTTAAAGCAATATAATTGCCTGTGTCCCTTTGTGTAGCCCTATAAAAAAAAAATAATTGGCATTGACATTTAAATAGCTGGCTACTTTTTGCTATACTGTACTTTGCTTTTTTTCCTTTTTTTTTTTTTTTAATTAATTGCAATGCCGTATCACATGGGGTTTTTCAATGCAAATGATCAAATTTACTGCTTAAAGGGGCACATATTACTTGGGTTATACTTTTGATTAAAGTTTTGATTTAAAACTGATAAAATTATTTGCATATTTTGTCTGCTGCAAAACCAAACGGATGCAATGGTCTCTTTACAGACGGACAATGAAACGACAAGTGCAGGTAAATGCAAATGAGAAAAAATTGATTGGTTTATGTTATCTTATTTCTCATATTTTGCAAATGTATCAGATTTTCCCGATATGTAATAATTAAAAGATGTTTGGTCTGTTCCCGGTCTCCCAAAATAATCAAAGCTGACCCTAGATATCTATCAAACACATGTTCTTGATCTCTAAAAACACTTTCAAATAGTAAATAAACATAAAAATACAGTAATGAGTTAAGATGATATTAACAAAATAAATGTGAGTTTATTATCAGCACATACCTTGAAGGAAGTCGCCTTAACGGCGTCGAGTGAGTGGTGAGGAGTGACTTCACACAACTGTTGACGATACAAAAGCCTCCATTCGGGCCCGGTGCTATGGAATGCTCTTCCCCCGGAGATCCGATCTGCAACCTCAGTGGAACTGTTTAAATCTAGGCTTAAAACACACTTCAATTCTATAGCATATGAATAACCTATATTTTATGTCGACAATATCTGTGTATTATTTGTTACTGTAACATCCATTGCAGTCTAGTCATCCTGGAAGGGGATTACCTCATGTGTGGTCCCTACTCAAGGTTTCTTTATTTTCGTTATCTTGAGGTTTTTGAATTTTTCCTTGCCCTCATGTAGGTTTTAGATCAGGGAATGGTGTAATAATAGTCTGTGGTTTGTAATAAGCTGTGGTCTGTGCAGCCTTGACTCTTTGTGATTAAGGGCTATACAAATAAACATGACCTAACTTTATTGTACACTGAAAATTAAAATTACTGTAACTTTAAACGAATAAAAAAACTTATGCTGCAAAAATGTTTGTTTTTACATTTTTTTCCTGTAGTTTGACTTTAGTTCTGAAAAGTCCTGTTGGCAGGAAGCGTATCCGCAAACTGAGGCAAGCTGATGCCGGCGGCGAGCAGTCTCTAGTGGTAGATAATGGAAATGCTCTTAATTTGGATTTTCGTTTGTATTTCTTACAAATAAATCTTCATCCATCCATTATCTGCACCGCTTATCCTCATTAGGATCGCGGGGGTGCTGGAGCCAATCCCAGCTATCTTCGGGCAGTGGGCAGGGGACATCCTGAGCTGGTTGCCAGCCTGTCGCAGGGCACACGGAGACAGACCACTCACTCGCTCATTCACACCTAAGGACACTTTAGACTAGCCAATTAACCTGACATGCATGTTTTTGGAAAGTTGGAGGAAACCCACGCAAGCATGGGGAGAACATGCAAACTCCACACAGGAAGTTTCGGTCTCATGACTTCAGACTATGCGCTAACCATTGTGCTGTCGTGCTGCCCCCAAATAAATCTTGTTTTTCGAAAATTCTGGTGATTAGTAGTGCTCAGATATAGAGGTACCACTATACATCAATCTTTTCCTTTGGCCCGACACATATGCAAATGTTTTTCAACCAAATGTGGCCATAAACTCAAAAAGTTATTATATGGTATTGATGCCATCTTTTGTGTACTTTTTCTTTTTCAGATAGTAAATTGCGAGTGCAAAAAAACAACCAATCTCTAGTCAACACAGAGAATAGCCGAGTCCGCATCAACTGTTCCATCGCTTCGCAGACCAGCCCGGACTCGCGGTACGCCGTTCTGTGGTACGTGAGACGAGCCGGCGGCGGCCAGGAGGCCGAGGAGCTCCTGCTGCGAATCGAGCAATCGGGGGCCCTGAAATACGGCACGTATGCCGATGAGGAACTGTTGCGGCGACGCGTGCAAGCAGAAAGGCTCTCCCCTCACCTCTACACGCTGACCCTGAACAAAGCAGAAAGCGCAGACTCGGGAACCTACTACTGCCTGGTGGAGGAGTGGCTGAGCGACCCTGAAGGGGTCGGATATCGCCTCTCGCGGGATGCTTCCGGGTTCACAGAGGTTCTGGTTAGACAGCCAGGTCAGTATTTTTTAAAGATTATCCCAAGTCTTAACCCCTTATTGTCCCGACGGCTCGCTGGCAGGCTGCCTGACTCTTGATTTTTTTTTTTTTTTTAAGTGTCTGTCTGATGTCACCAGTCACTAAAATATGTCATGCCACTTATCATTGGAAAGTTTAATCTCTTGGAAATTGGGATATAATGACCATTTCAAAATATACTCATAACAGAAACATCATGATCATTCTGAATCTGAATAACGCCAGCGTAACTCACCAAAGACGTCCTCTTGCCGCCATCAAATTCAATGAAAGTACGCAACCATGGCCTCGGTACATCCGCAAGATTGTAGTGAAATATTAACTTCAAAACGCATAATAAGGCCGACACATTTTTTAAAAAGCCCTAAAAGCATGTCTGCTTCATTCGACATTTCTTCTTGTAATTTGCTCGTTTCGGTCCGAAACTCCCCTTTAAAAATAAAGACCCATTAAATTATTCCCAATATGGTCTTTAGCTTGACCTTTTGATTGACACTGCTCTCGGCCAATAGTAGATGTTTGTTTTTTTTGTTTTGTTTTTTAACAATCCACAGCCCGCCTTAGCTTATATGGGCCTGTTTGATAAACTGGACATCGCCTCCTGTATCTCTGAATATCTTCAACCAGTAGTAAACGATTCGAATGATGATCCACACGTTACATTAAAATTCAAACATAATGTCATACCAATTTCCGGGGTTGTATTCAAATCACAGCTGAAAATAACAAGCACAAGGCAATTTGTTATTCATTTTTACGCGTGATTTTTTGTTCACAATCATTTATTGACTTCTAGAAAGATCAAAGTCTTTAGCCAATAGTGATTGGCTCAAATATGGATTGAAACACTGTTTAGCCAATGAAATTCCCAACGTAATTTTAGGATCTGTATTGGTCACTTTTGGAAATGCCAAAACCTACCCTTGGAAAAACGTGTAAAATACAATGCTTAGTTTTTCCGATTGTGTTTAAATTTGACAAGATACCAGGTAAGGCTTTAAAATATTGTCTCACCTGTTTTTCAGCTAAGTTGCCACACTCATTTGCAGACGCGTTTAATTGCAAAAAGAATCTGGCAAAATAAAAACCTTCTTTTTCTGTGTGGTCCAACTCGGATTACTTTATGTTAGTAGCACTTGCAGTGATTATTTTAGTTTGGGACACAACTTCAGAGGCTTATCTCTCAAAAGAGACCAAACCCTCCATATTATCCAAATGGTCAAGAACACTATTCATTTTACATTTGGTACGTCTTTGATTGGGATTTCAGGTGAATTATACAGGAAAATTCAACATCTTAGGAAATTTGTGCCGCAAGTGGATGCAGTAATGGTACAACAAAGGGCAAGCAGTCAAAGGAGGCTAGCTAGCACAAATAACACACGGAGAGCGAATTTGGGCTAACCCGGACCGATCAACAAAAGGCAGCTGCAGCTCGACGGAATAATACGAGGCTGTGGAAACCAAAAACACTCAGTAAGCAGCCGGGCTAACTAGGAACCAAAAACTAAACACAGCCACAGCGACTAATGCAAAGCCAGCCTAGAAAAAACCAAGGGACACTTCAAAAAAACGGTGCTTACACCTGGCTCGCCGGCCAAATTACACACGGCGGGCGGCCAATGAGTGCCAACTGTGAGCAAACCTACCAGGAACCCCTTTAGCAGCCCCGAAAATACCGGGGAGCTAGCCGGTCAACAGTGACACACTCATGAAAAGCGCAAACGAAAAGCCACAATCGCCTACTTTAAAGGCGGCAGGGGCAAACAAGTAGCACAAGCTGTGACTGCAGCAGGTGAATTTACCCAACACCGCTCAAGAGGTCCAAGCACATTACTCTGACAAAACAGTCACAAAGCTCTCAACAACAGGGTAAGCAAAGTTTCAATTCCTCCGAGCAAAAATGAGGATCGCTGTTCACTTCAATTACAGATAGTTTCGGAGCTGCCTCACATTTTGGAATTTGCTACTTTAAAGGTGTTCCTTCAATGACGTCACAGATCTAGAGGAAAACGAGCCTGATGGGTCAACTTTGAGACTAGATTTCTCGAGTCCCTCAGGCATGGAGTATTTTGCAATATATTTGCATAAGTGTGGGGAGGAACACTACACGTCCCGTGCCTAATTGAAAAAAAAAAAACCTGTCTGGGAATACCTTTAACGAGGTACTTCTGTTATTTTCTCCCGCGTGAGGAGATAGCAGCTGTCAGGTTGGCCTCACATTCCGGCACTTTTTTAGACTTATTATTATTAGATTCGTTTTCGTTCCAAGGGGAATGCGGCTGATTCAAAGTCGTCCAGCCTTCGCAGATATTTTTGCATGCAGAACATAAGTCAGTTTTATGTGGTTCAAATTTAATGGATTATGCTCATTACTGAGGGCGTTTCTAACAATTCTCAAGGGACCAACATTAGCTGATAAGTCTCCTTCTTCTATCATGATCCCAAAGGATTTCCGAACAAAATCAGTTTCTACAGACCCCGTTCATCTAATTTTAATAATGTTTGTAGAATAGAAATTAGGGAGCAACATCCATCCATGTATATCCTCCAAGGGTGTAATTTTGCTATTTGCTATCCACTAAAAGATACCCAGGCTCAATGACCAATCACAATTCACCTTATTTCTGAAGCAGAGAAATGGTAGGTTATTACTTTACCTACAGTTTCGACTAAGTTTTTGACCTTACACAAATGCACAAATAAATGTAATGCTACTGTCAGAGTGGTAGGTACTTAGAATAGACAAATGCATTGTTAGAATTGATTTGCGTTGATGTTGAAACGCATAGAGGGACATTGTGTATTATTTAGCGTCAAAACCTTCAATCACTGAGTAAAATATTCATTTGATTAAAAGGCTGAACTATCATTTAACCTGGTTATTTTACAAAAACATGTCCATTAAGAAATTTGTATTTGTTTTGCACATCATGAGGCTCACCTAGAAGGAGCTGATATTCTTGTCCGCCATCTTGCTCCACTGGGTACACCTAAAACCAAAAAACTTGGAAAAGGCCGGGCAAAAAAGAAGAAATATGAAAAATGCTGTGATTTGGTCACTTTGAGTTTCCGTAATTTGTATTCTTTCTTGTGCTTCGTAGCGCATGTTCTGGTTTCACACAATACATTGTTGTTGTATTATGTAGTTGTCAGAAATGACATGGTACCCCTTTAAGGATTATCAGATTCAGAATTGTGATTAATGTATTTGTTGTTTCATAGTAGTACCACTTACCAGTATAGTTCTAAATGAATTATAGAATTAAACAAGGTTAAACTCCTGTTTGCAATGTCAAGAATCTATATTTTTTTTTATTATAATTGTGTTTGTAAGAATGCAAATGATACTCAAGTTGATTATTCTGGGACCTCAAAATGTCCTCTCTTTATCAAGATAGATATGGCTACTGTTTTCCAAGCTTTTCATTATTGTGTCTGAAGAATAGAGAACCTAGCGATGCCAAAAGGGCCTTTGCAACGCCTCCTACCTAGCTTTATTAATAATAAAATAATGTTGTTGTTTGTGTGGTGGTGAGGCACAGCATAAAAAAGATGCCCACAGAATTAGACAATACCTTCTGCATAATGCAATGGAGTCCACCGCTACTAACCACCACAACAACAATACTGTCCATCAAAACGGGAGCCGGTTCGATTAGGGACCTGCCTCAATCTTTAGGATGTATTTGTAATGTATGCTTCAACTTGACAAGTTCTTTAGAAAAAGGAGTTCATGATGTGTAGTTTTGGAAAATAACTGCAAGTTACACAACTTTCAGGAAGTGTTGCAATGTGCACATAATAGAAGCTTGCCCTCATCATACCATGATAGCAATCGCAACCGAGTCTAAATGGAACCCTTTGCCATTGTCCAAATTAGTAATCCCTCACTGTATTGCCGTTAACTTTTGGCGGGTTTTTTTTTTCATGCATTGTGTTCTGCTGCAGACAACACAAAACAGATGCTATCACTGGGGCAGTTGGTAGAGGGGTGAGTGTGTGTGTTGGGTGGGCGTGACTGTTTGTGCGACTGTGAAAGGCTGCTATATCCTGTCATTCAAACAGATGGGTGACCGCACGAGTCAATGGGTCAACACAAAACAAACTGCAAACGGCGCCGACTAGTTTACCCTGAAAAAATGTACCAATTAAATCAGACTCTTTGGAAAGTCAGAAGAGCGCAAAGAAATGCTGATCACCACAGTGTGCTCCATGATTTGGTACTGAGGCGGTGTCGAGAGAGGAAGTAGCAGTGCTGCAGGTCCTGCCTACTGCTCGACGAACAGGCCAACGTTGCCAAGCACGTATCTCACCAACGCCAGATCTATTACCTATGAAACGGCGACACTCAGCTACAACTTGTGGGAAACCACTACATTTGTGAACCTTGTATTTAAATCATCATGGAGACCTGGCTCAATTCGACAATCCAGGATGCTAGCGGACGCTCTCTACCTCACTTTCTTACACTAAAAGGTGAAGCCCTCCAATTTTTTTGTACTATTGTATAATGACAATGAAGACTATTCATTAAACTGCAATTCTGTGTTATGTGTTTTTATTTGTGGATATATAGTTATTTTGTTACAGTAGTATATATCATATGCCATTGATATCTAATAAATAAATGTTTCAACTTGGCAGGTTTTGACTTTCGTGGGACTTTTTTTTTAAACGCAAGCAACCCTTGCGAAAAACAAGAGATTACTGTATGCAAGGCTTCATCTCATTTTCTGCCCCTGGTTGGCCACTAATAGCTTCTAGCCCTTAGTGCTGATAACAAGAATCTCAATATCCTGACAGCAGTCAAATCCGCAGAAGAAATCAGCTGGCACCGAATAGTTTGAAGCCACGACAGCTGTCAGCCGCCACACGGAAGCTTTCTCATCAGTTCCCTTCTTCCCAAGAAGCATCCAAAAGCACTCAAAGGCATCATGTATTCATGCCTTGCCAAGCCCAAAGTAAAACGTCGTTCGTCGAGACAATCCAAAAGGATGAAAAACTTCACTGCACCTCTAGTTTATTGGGATTGTTATTGCCAACAAACCCCATAAATAATCTGTTACCTTTAAATAAATGTGTTCTTTTTTTAAGGATTTTTATTCTGTAAACGCATTCAAAGTTTAAGTCTAATAGCTTTTATTTCTGTGTTTTCTGTTAATCATGAGTGCAATCATCAAAACGGCAGTAGTTCAAAAAAAGTTAACACGGCGAGTGAAAAAAATCTTGATTTATGTGAAGTCAACACTGCTTCAGCTAATTGGGCTCTCCTAGCTACACACATATAACCCTATGGGAATACATTGCTGTATATGCAACCATGTATTCGGAAAACTGAGTTTGCCTTTATGACGCAGATGTAATTTCATCTGTCAGTCAGTGGCTGGTTCCTTGGATTCATTTATAAGTCGACACTGAATCGGAAATGTGCAGCGCATCCATGCATTCATCCCGGATTCATAATGCAAAAGCCATCGATTAAGTTAAACATGGATCATAAGCATGAATGATGTTGCTGCTTTCACACAGTGTTGATATTCTGCCATGATAAACACTATTTTGTGCAAGTCGGTTTATCACTAATAATGCCCCTTAGCATATACGTTATTCATCTGACTGAGAGTTCCTCTAATCAATATCAGCATTTTTACCCGGAGGAAATGACCAACGTGGTGAACTTGCATAATTACAGCTGCTTCGCAATATCTTCTTAGTTACTGCTACTGTATATGGTTTTGTAATCTCTCTTGCATGTGTACTTTTTTTTTTTTTTTTTTTTTTTGCAAAATGTAGTCTGTTTCCAAATTCTGCGACTCTAGAGTTGTTGATTGCACTTACTGTCTTTTTTGATGATGCTTCTTTTAAATAATTTCTCCTGTGAAGCCATTTTTAGACTTTTATACATATTTTTTTGAAGTATATTATCATCAAACATGCAATGAGCTCTTTGTAGTGAATGGTGGGAATAGCATATACAATTATGACAAAGCTCATTTCCAAAATATAGCACTAGCTCGAAAGTTTTCACGCTATAATTGTGTTTACTTTTCACGTTTTCACTACTTCACGGATTTGCATCGTGCACTTTTTTTTCTGCATACCCTGCTTATTCTTATTTGACGATATTTGTAAAAATAAATAAAAAACAATTAAATTAAATAAAAAGGCAAACCAAATTGTTATACGGATGTTTTATAAAATAAAAATAAATAAAATAAGTGTGCATATTGTACAAAATAAATGTTATATAATGGAGCTGCCAGTCTAGAAGCTTTCCAGATGTTTGCATACCGGTCAACTTATACATTTTTCCGATATTTAATACGTTTAAAACTGTGTATGCCTTGTAACATTTTTTGTTAAAGATTCAACTCGTTTTTTGATAAACTGATTTTGTCTTGCCCATTTCGACTTTCATTCTTATCGTCTCGGTTATTGGTAGCAGACAACAATGTCATCGTAGATTGTTAGTATTTTACATGGTTTGTTTTGATATGAGTAAATAGTAGCGTTTCGTTTGTAATAGAGGTCAACCGATTATTAGCAGCGATATTTTGGTATTTGATGGATATCGGTATCGGCATATTTTTTTATTCGACCTGGCAATTATGAGGCACAACGCCGAGCAACTACTTAGCTTTTATCTCCTTTCAATGCCTTCTGTCTCTGACGCTACCCACCTCCTCTGATTGGATAAGCGACCGGAGGGCGGACACACTGAAGCAGAAAGCTTTGCGCTCTGTCCACAGTCTACCCCCTTTTGTGACCACCCTTGACTCAAATGCTGAAAAAATGTCGAAACACTGGAGTCACTCCCCCTTCACGTGAACACAAACTCCGATTTTCGGGCTTCTGATAGAAACCGTGATCATAGTCAGTATGTGTTTATTAAGAAATATTTATTGGCATGACTCAAACAAAAAAAGTAATCATAATCTTTATAATGAGTTTATTGAGACATATTCGTGCGAATGTCCCCAACACCGGAGGCCACCCAATGTAGCTAAACGCTTTAATATTCACGTCCACGACAAGTTGTACTCAAGTAGGCTTTAAATTGCGTACAATATTAGTCTTACTGTAAGGCGTGTTTATTTTACGCTGTTTACTATTCGCTGTAACCTGAGCTCTATTGTGATTGAGACCCTAGTTTGTTTTTTTCAGCTTAAACAAATGTTTGAAATGAATTTAAAATCGGACTCCCCCTATCTATCATTTGCAAAGTAAGACAAACTTCAAACCTATTGTGTTGTGTGGCTTTAAGACTGCAGCGGAATTTGTATTAGTCATGTGAAAGTGAAAGAATATTCATGTCAGTTGTGTTGAAATTCTAATTTATTTACTGTAAAATGTTCCAAAGCGCTATTAAAGTTATATTCAAATTAAAAAAATCTTTGTTTCTTTTTGCATTTTTAAAAAAAATTCTTACACCAATTTGTAGCCTTTTGCAGCAAATGAGTATCGGCAACAAATATCTGTTAGCGGCCTGCTCTTAATACAAATAGTCAATATCGGTATCGGCCCTGAAAAGAAACATATTGATCGTTGGTAAGGGTTATTATAAATTATAAGGGGAACAGCAATAATTACCAAGGTAGGAAATTTGCTAACATTGACAGGTATGTGTCTCTTAGTTCTTCAGCCAGCTTGGTGGCTAGCACCTCTTGTCACAGTGTGGGATGCTGGAATTTCCCTTAGGGGATGAATAAAGTATCTATCTATCTATCTATCTATTAGCAGATAAAGTAATCCCTTGGTTATCATGGTTAATGGGGACCAGAACCCCCGGCAAGAAGTGATAAACCGCAAAGTAGTAGTGTTGCACCTTCATGAAAGTCCACAAGATTCAAACCTACCTCGAGAAGACGTCCTTACCCCCTGAAAGTATACAACTGTAACTAAATAATAACTATAGATCTACAAATAAAAACACAGATTTTCAATTAAAGGGTCTCTTTTGTCATTATTTATGTCTCCGTCCAGTGCAAGAAAGTGATTGAGAGAGTGGCTGGGTAGTTGCACGCGAGCATCAGGTAACCTCGAATTGGGCCAGGTCTCCAGGATGATTAAAATATGTTCCAAATGTAGCCTTTTTTCCCATTAGTTGTAGCTCCAGGTCATCCGTTTCACGGGTAATGGATCTGCCTTTGGTGAAATACAGGCTTTACAGGGGTGGCTTAAGAGAGTTGTTAACCTAGTCCTAACACTAGTTTGGACCCGTACCCTCGCTTTTGCCTTCTCTCCCAAAGCCGCCTCGGTCGCCACCCCGACCCAATAATAATCCACTGAGCACCTGCTGGTTTTCACTGTTTCTTTGCGCTCTTCTAACTTTCCTTAATGTCTGATTTAATCGATTATTTTCTTTTCTATGTAAAGAGCCGCTAAAGGCTGACGCCATGCTTCTGACTTGTCCGACCGCCCCACTGTTTGACTGAAAGCATACACCAGCCTATCACAGTTCTGCCCACCCAACAAACAATGCCCTCTCTAACCTGCCCGTGATAGCATTTACAGTGTGCTGTCTGCTCAGAACACAATGCACGATATGTTGATATCAATGACAATACAGACAATTCTATTCAAAATCCGCAAAGCAGTGTATCTGTAGTAACCGAGGCGCATAGTAGCGAAAGATCTCTGCATAACTTCTCTTTTCAAACATGACAAAGTAGCCTCACTTCTTTTTATTTAACCATTATTTACTGTCAGGAGCCAATTTTTTATCCCTCTGTGCTAAAAACAAATTAGTTCATTTGTATCATTTTGTGTAGTTGCTTGACTTTCAAAACAATGTATATCACCACAGAGGCCCGGCTCCAGGTGGAGGAGATGGAATCCAATGTGACCGTAGAGGAGTACGGCTCTATCCGTCTGGCCTGCAGCATCCCCGCCCAGTCGTCCCGGGACTCCCGCTTTTCCTTGTCCTGGTACGTGGAACGTCCTGACAATGAAAACGATGAGGCCATGGAAGGCGAGCGGGAATGCGTCTTCTCCATCGGGCACGACGCCATTTTTGGCAACGGCAATTGCAGCCCCAGGGAGGGTGCAGGGGCTGACTCCCGCCTGCAGTTTGAGAGGAAGGCCTCGGACCAGTACAGCCTGACCATACTGGGAGCTCGGCCAACCGATAGGGGGCGCTACTACTGCCACGTGGAGGAGTGGCTGCTTAATCCTCGCAACGCTTGGTACCGCCTAGCCACAAACAACTCTGGCTTCATCACTGTCAATGTACTTGAACAAGGTGAGCTTTTTTTCTTTCATTCGCACATTTAATTTTAAGATTACTTTAAATTATGTGATTTCGAATGACTTGCAGCCATCATGGATCCTTTTGATTTGGGCTTGGATTATAGGCCATTTTTGTGAGCGTAAGGTGCATTTCAAAACCGTCTATGATGATCAGGCATGAACACCTCTCACCGTGTGGAAACATTTTAAGTCAAAAAGGGTGACCTATGTGAACTGTGTAGATCCAAGGAGAAAATGTTTTGAGGGGGGGGTATGAAACTCATTAATTTTTCACAGGCGGCACATAGCCTAGTTGTTAACCTATTCAGCAGGTAGCTATCTGTGGCGACTAAATCACCACAGTAACAGAGCAAAGCAAAATTTAAACTGCCTACATGCAAGCGACTTAGGGCTAACTTGAGCCAAGATAAACATATCTATGTTTTGTTGTACCAGAACATATCTTCTCCACACCCTTCAGTTTTTTAACCCATTTTCATGCCTGTAAAATGAAATATCAACGTCCCAATCAAAGTTATAATAATTGTTACAGAAAACGTACTTAACCAGGTAAGAAATAACAAATGTTTTTTCTCTCTGTGCGGCTCAGCACCAAATGATCTACGACCCAGTATTGGGCTAAGCCCAGGCGTTGTACAGTGATACCTCTACATAAACGAATTATCCGCTCCAACTTTGCTTGTATCTACAATTTTCCTGATACCAAATAACCGAAAACGAATGAATACGTTCCAGGCCATCCAAAAGTATCCAGGTTAACCCTAAATAGCTATTAAAACACATCTTTCTTATTGCTAAAAAGACGATCAATTAGTAATCAGGCATTGAAAAAAACAGAGGCGTGTTCAGGAGAGTGATCAGACATGTAGTCTCTTGATAATCGCTTGCCGCGCACTGCTGAACGTTTTGTAATCGCTCACTGTGATTGCCTTACTGATCCAAAATGGCCGACGACAGTACAATGGATTTCGTTCTACAGCTTGCTTTGAGCGAGTTGGCTGATATGAGCGACAGTTCGCATATTGACACAGTTAAGGTTATCCTAAACGCAGTGGAAGGGTCATACCTGTCTTGCATTGTTCACAAACATTACCAGGCAATGTAAGACGATATATTACATCGCCAACAGCACTCGTCAGGGTGAGATCCTCCATCTTCTGCACTGTCGACGCCATGTTGGAAATCAAAGTAAGCGGTCTTTCTCCCGTGATTACTCGGGCACGCGAGCGCTCAATAATCACTGGCCGTTCAGAAGCTAGCGATAGCTCGCGATAGCAATCACTCACTCTCCTGAACACGCCTCAGGTGCATGCATGGTGCCGTAGGACTTGGGGGAGCGTGAGACTATTGAAGGTCAGCAAGCATTTAACCATACACTTAAAATTAAAGTTACTGCCATTTTAAACAAACCTACTGTACACACTTTTTTTACAAAATTATATTTTTATTTTCTTATTTTAGTGGACTCTTTCGTGGCTTTGTTATCTGCTGTCACTTCTCCCCCATTCTATACCACAGTGTGTGTATGCCAGTCCTCTTGATTTTCTCAAACCAGCCATTTGTGGCCTTGAAATCCGATCCAGTTTTACACGACAGTGACTCATGTTTGGCTATTATTTTCTTGCTTCATTCCAATCGGAATCATCCTCTTTTTCTTCGAAAACACCTTAACTATCACCTCTTCCAGGGCTCAAGGCTAGGTCACAAAAACAAGATGCAATGCGACATTACGCTACATAAGCAAGCGAGATTGGGTCTGTATGGCGGGAAACGCACTTGCTATCTGGAACAAGCTGGCGGTGAGCGGTTTCCTGCACTGGGCCCTCTAGTGATCGCGTCTGGAAATTCTCTTAACTTAGATTTTCCCTCATATGTTGTGCAAGATTTTGCTCAAAAGACATTTTAAATCTTGATTTTCTAGTATCTCGTGTAGAGGTTTCACTGTGTATTTAATGTAGTATGCTATATAAGGAAGAGTCATTGAACAACTCCCCTCAGCCTTCTCCAAACATCAAACATGATTTGGATCTCCTGTTTGTCAATAGTCTCTTTTGATCCACTGTTTTCATGTTCAACATATATACTCAAGCTCGACTTCTAAGGCTGCATATACCAGTATACTCTGTGGTTCAAGCGACAAACCTTGATTTATTCCAGGCAAGGCAAAAGAACCTGGACATCCTTTGAAATTCTTCTGGCCTTTTTCTGGCATCTGACTGGCAACATTTTTCCATTTTTATTTTTTATAGAACGACTTATTTTTGTCATTATTGCACTAGCGTGTGTACACCATCTCACAACTGCTATGTAATTTTCAATGGGAGTCAGCACTCAATTTATGTGATTACAGATTTTCTCAATTACTTTAGTACGTCTCTCAGATCAGACTTGAAATTCTGAGAACAGTTTTTAAAAAAATATTGAACATGTAGCTTAACACCATGGATTGCCTGCAAAGTTTTTTGTGCAAAATTCTAAGTCTATTGCTCAAAATGTAGTTTCTGTCTCAGTGAACATGTCAGTGCCGTCACAACGAAAAGTCCTTGTTTCATTTTGTACAGACAGGACAGTCAAATTGGTTAGTCATGTTTCTTAATGTAACTTTTACTGTAACAGAAAGCTTCGATGTTGAAGATCGTTTACATTCATTTGGATAACAATTTTTAATTACACCTTTGCGTGTGGGAGATTTATTGCATGAGACTGCACAATACTCCGTTTACTCTAAGTTTTTACAATGTATCGACAGGCCATGTCATAGCAATACAGACCGCACACAATATCAAAAACGACATTTGCGGCATTCAAAAAGGAGATCAAGTCACGCTCAATTCGCATTTAGGGGCTTACAGAGATGGGCGTAGTTCCTTCTTTTTGACATCAGGTCTGTAGCGTGCATTGCTACCCCAATTAGCCCAGGTGCCTGAGTCCTTCTGGTAGGCACCCTGTCTAGAGTGTGGGTGGGGGCTTTCCTACACCCAAGGAGCAAGTCTACATATGTGACAAAATATACTCAATATTAGTTTATTTCCAAATAGTCCAAATCAGATAATGATTGCTTTTGTCTGCAGAATCAAGCATCAAATCAGTGGTGTGCTCCAGCGAGGCTCTCTTCTACTTTGTCTTCTTCTACCCGTTCCCCATATTTGGCATCCTGCTCATCTCGCTGCTGCTGGTACGCTTCAAGAGCCGCAACAACAGCAAGAGCCAGGAAGGCAAAAATGGCGCCCCACTTCTGTGGATCAAGGAACCACACCTCAGCTATTCACCCACCTGCCTGGACCCTCCGGCGCTTAGCCTTCACCCTGGCTCTGTGGACTAGGGCAGGCTCCTCAATCCGCCTATTGAAACCCCCCCTGCTGTCTTGATACATCAGCTGCCTGTTTTTATTTTTTTTTCTGTTTTGATGTGTTTTAGTGCTGCAGTTGAGTCAGATTCATTCAGTTTTGCCCCTCCAAAAGACATTAGCACACTTTTTAAAGAGAAGAAACTCATCATTGATTGGTCTCCCATAAGCGTTGGGGAGATACAAAGCCTTGATAGTCCCTGGCCTACTGGGTTGGTTTCCATGGCGATGCTCGAAGCTGGCCACTTGGCAGCTTTGGAAGACAAAGGAAATCCGACTGGCCCTGCTAAGATTCTTGCGAGTCCCGGTGCACCGTTTTCACACTGCGAGATGGCGCAAAAACAAGGATTTTTGCCGGGACCGACAACCGCCTTCTTCGCCGTGTCAAAGGCCGGTTGAATCCTGATGCGGCTCGTAAACGAGGACGTTTGCCTCCCACAACGGATGTTTTTACTCACAATTGAAATCACACGAGGGAATAAAAACGGAGCTCATTTCCTTCGAACCGTCTGTTGTCTTCAAAAGATAGGTCAAGGTTGCATTTTTTCAAACGGAAGTAGTGTGTAAAAACTGTGGGTGGTTGCAAATGTGTTCTAAAGAGTTTTCTATTTATTGTTTTTTACTTGCTTGCATAGGTTTTTTTTTTGCTTTGAAACTGCCTGCTGCTTGCGTTGCCTGGCAACTGCACCAAGCAGACGACGCAGGCGGACTGTGTGATGGAGATGCTTCGTTTCCTACCGAGCCCACCGAAGACGTGGATTTGTGGATTGACGTGTATGATACGAGCGAAAACCCTCCCAAAAAAGCTTTTTGCTCACATTCTCCTTTGTTGAATGACGAAAGGCAGAAGGAGGAACTGAACCGCCGTCCCAAGAGAGAAATACAGTGGTACCTCTTCACACGAGCTAAATAAGTTCCAGGATTGTAGTCGTAGCTCAAATTGCCTGTGTAATGAGCAAATGTTCCTGATGTGAAATAATTCAAAAAGTATTGGTCCATCCTCACGAAGCATTCAAGTGAACCCTTAATAGGTACAAAACACAGCTTCCTGATCTCTAAAAACACATTCAAACTGTAATTACACATCAAAAACACAATAAGATATTAATGAAATAAAATGCGAGTTTATTATGAGCACTTACCATTAAGGTAGTCCCTGTAATGAAGGTGTTGCGCGGAGAAAGGGGCGTTTGCAAGCCCGACAACTTAATCGTTTCCCCTTACTTCATATGTTTTTAGATCATTTTAAACTGTGTACGCTGTATTACAGGTTTTTTATTTTTTTATTTTTAAACCGACTGATCTCGTCCTGCCCATTTCAGCTCTATTATGGATCGTCTTGGTCACTGGTAGCAGATTACCCTAGAATGCTAATTTTGTTGCAGTATTCTACATAGTCTGTCTTGCTATGAGTAAATAGATGCCACATTATGTTTTTAAGGATTGCAACCATTAAGAAGGAGAGCAATTGGCCAAGGTTGACAGGTATGGAATTGAAAGACTGTTGATGTTGCGTAAGCTCTTACTGTACACTTAAAATTAAAATTACTCTAACTTTAATTAAACCTATACTCAAAACCTTTTTTTACAGCACAATGTTTGCTCTTTTTTTCCTATTATAGGTTTCATGCACAAACAAAAACCTGATGCTCTCGAGCGGTCTCTGGTGTTAGCCTCTGGGACTGCTCGTAACTTGGGATTTATCCTCGAAAGTAGAGCAAGATCTTGTGTATCAAAATACCCGTGTTCAGAATAGTTTGTATAAAGAGGTACCACTTCAATAGCGACTTGAAACCCCTTTCACTGCCAGACTGCACCTAAAATGAGAGGAACAGGACAGAAAGAGAAATCTGACACACGCATCCCTCCTCTCCGAAGTTGTCGTCTCAGTCGTGTCAACTCCTATATTGCATGACAGAATCCCAGGAGAGTTTTTAGATGTTTCGTAAACTTGGGACTCTCCTGAGCGTCGTGTTTGTGTGACAGAGCGCCCCCTTGTGGGATTTCCTGAGACAAAACCCCTCCCCCATTGCAAAATACATGACCGAATATAACAGGGGTCCTCGGGATACAAACAGCAAATAACCGGCTCTCAATGAACTAGTTAGTGTTATAAAATGTGGTCCAGTTTTATATATATATATATATATATATATATATATATATATATATGGTCTACAATATTTTTCTTAAATATTGACTGTAATTTAGATTCCTGCCATATTCTGTGTTTTTGTTAAACTGAAGACCCCCTGTGTCTTATATTTACACTGTACAATGATCCAAATGTGAGTTGTATGAAGAACAGCTACCAATTCTGTACATTGTTGTTTCATGAGAATTTTAGTATAAAATAGTATGAAAACACCTGTATAATTGGATTTGTTTTACTTTTTGTTGAACTACAAAAACAGAGTGATTGTTAATGAAATAGAATGCCACAAAGAGGATTATATTATTTTTTTCAGTTAATAAACTCTGGGTCCAAGCTAAATACACCTGAACTACTGTTATGTATATTTAAGTGAAATTGTAACGCGATATTTACTTGATTATACCGTCATGGTATTTTCTAATTGACGGTCACAACTGTACAAATACATTTGTACTCAATTAGAACATCTTGTTTTTACAAAATGTACAAAATGTAAATTTAATGGACACGTGTTTAGAAAGTTGTAAGAACTCCAGTTTGGCTTTTTAATCTACAGAGAGTGTTTCATACATCGTCAAGTACTGTAAATTCCAGAATACAAGCCGCTACTTTTTCTCTATATTTTAATCACTAGGGCTATAAATACGGTGCAGCTTATTTCTTTTTTTTTTTCTAGCGGCACAGAGGAAAATGGCGAGCTGCTCTTTTCCACAACGCATGGGCTCTAAATACAAAACACTGCAGTGACGCCTGAAAAAGTTTGACGTCCTTCTGGAGGAGAAATTAGTTCATGTTTTTGCCAACATTATTCATGTCCTAACATAGCAGGAGCAAAACTGGAGGTTTCCTTTAATCCTCAAGGAACGATAAAAATCAGTTGCACGGTACTGCGTGACCACCATTAACGACACCAAGACGACTTCCACGTCTGTGTTACAATCTGGCAGTGTTCTCCACAATATTGGTGCCCTGGCGCTGTCGTTTACGAATATGGGGCTTACATTTTAGGCGACGCAGCTCTCAATCCCATTTTATTTCTTCCCAATAGTAATTATGCGCCTGTTTTCATAATCGTCATCTTGAATGGTCACATGATCCGAAAACACATGCTCAAAACAACTCTGAGCAGAACTGAAAACTAACGCAGCCTAAAATGAAGACAAGTGTGCGGGTGAGCAACCAAAATCCCCACACCTGGTGGCAGGCGTTCGCTGGGCTTAAAATGTAAAATAATTCATGTGAATTAGTCAATTTTCATGACTGTTTGAATCCGGTGCGGCTCATACAAAGACAGAATTGAGTTTCGTTCTTAAACTTCAGCATGTGGCTTTTATTCGGGTACGTTTTGTAGTCTGGAATTTACGGTAAACCTCTGCAATGGCAGCTTCGCATCCGAGTAAAGAAGGAAAAATACGGAACATCGCAAGCGTTCCATAGTCACTCGTGAAACCAAAGCACATTTTTGACACACAAGGTACAATGTTGTTTATGATACAAAACAAGAACATACACCAGTTAATGAGTGTTTACTTTCTTTTTTGTGCATATAAGCTGCCCCATGGAGGCTTCACGCGGCGTTTGGGAACATCGCCTCATTAAATTTCAATGACGTTTTACAGTATTCTTGTGCCACCAAATGGTTGCAGTTTTAAATCTCAAACCCCTCCTCTCCGCCCACATTTCCTTCGTCCAGAAAGTGGAGAAATGCCACTTTGGCCTGAGCTGTACAGAAGCGCATTTGAACTGCTGTATTTGTAGTGAGAATGGGATTATTAACAAAGATGAAATGAAAACACCCCCTTTGAAACAGACGGTGCGCAGGATTTGCCTTTGTAAGAGCTGCATGTGTCCACTGTTTTCTAGCTCCACATTTTGCTGTCCAAAATAGTTTGTGGTGACGTTTTCAGTTGGGCCAGTGATACTTGGTGATGTATTTTTTTATATCATTATGATTTGTCAATTTTTTTTATTTACTTTTTTTTCCTCTGTTCAACAGTTGCCATTGTGACCATTTAAAAGGCACTTTGCTATTGTCAGTTTATTGCAATAAAATACTTCTAGAGATGAGTGATTTATTTCCAGTGCGCAAGATAGACCTTTTTCCACATGCCCTTTGATTCTGATTGGTTTATAGTGAAGTAGACATTCAAAATGAGGAGAGAAAACCACTAAATTTTGAACTTACAAGGAGAACAGGAGAAGACTATTAAAAAAAAACCTTAATGCCAGATTCCAAATATGTTCTAAATTCCCCCCCCTGAACAATTTGGTTTTACTAAATCTCCTTGGTTACAAACAAGCAGATGTGGCCTAAAGGGTTTGCTGTCTGATAGGGACAATAATAATAACAGCATCATCCAAAAAATGAACTGTGAAAAATAGTAAAAAGAACAAACTATCCAGTAATAAAACAAAAAAAACGGTATCAAATACTTACAAAGCTGCCAAACATTAAAAATCAAATTTCATATTGGATCCATAGCATTTTCAGATTCAGGGTTTGTACGGGTGCGTGAAATCCTTAAAATGAATTTGAATGTGTTTTAAAAGATTGAAAGAAATAGTTTCTATATTTCTCAACAAGTTTGCTCAAGAATGACGCTGACAATGCTCTACGGTGGCTCCTCTTTGCCATTGCTTTTCTAACTCTGGTGACTACAAATGCACAAAATGTATCATTTTTCTTTTTTTCCCAGCCTTTTTTCTATGAATTTCTTTTTTGCGGGGGTTCCTGTAGCTGCAAGATGGTGGACAATCATTTAAGCTCCCTCTACATGATCCTCATGTTATGTTAAACGCATTACTTGACCTACAAGTATTAAAAATGCATGCTTACATGATAGCTCTTGTATTTCTGCTTTTTATTCAGATCAATATTGTTTTGTTTTTTTAAGGGATAAAGTATTTCATTTAACTGAGAGACATTGTGTATTTTAATGCTTCCTAGTGGTAGAAAAACGAAGTTCATTCAACAAAATTGATTTTTATAAGCAAAAATACATCTGTCAAACATGCCTTATAAAAAAATAAACATCGGTCGAGTAATTACATTAACTTTACATAACCTGAAGCTCACCTAGAGGGAGCTGACACAGTTGTTCGTCATCTTGCTGCTAGGGCCACCCATGAGCCTCAAAAAGGCCGGGCAAGAAAATTAGAAAGAAAATGATGTGTTTTGGTCACTCTGTGTCTCCGTATTTTGTAATCTTCCCTGGGCTTTGTAGCACTCAATTTCGGTTGCACTGTGCAATACTGCAACATCTAGCCAAAAAACACGCGGTGCCTTTAAAACGTATGTGTGTGGTAAGTTTGAACCTAAATCAATAGCATTTCGTAACAAAATGTTTATATTAAACACAATATTTAAAAATGCTTTACATTCAATATAGTGGAGTTATAATTTAATACCTATAATTAATTTGAACTCCGTTCTTTTGTTTAAATATTCAAATGAATCACATTTAAGTAGTTTATTTTTATCGCCCTTAATCACAAGAGGTGTCAAAAGGCTTAACAGACTATTACTTCATCCCATGATCTCAAACCTACACAAGTACCTCAGCATAAGGAAATGGTGAAACTATGAAAAGGGGTAGCACATGAGGTAATCCCCCTTCCAGGATGACCAGGCTGCAATGGATGTTGCAAGGGCATTAACAAACTATACACATTCATCGTCAACATCAAAAAATATAGGTAATAACAGAATGTCTGCTTGACAGCTTCCATCATTCATAAGCTGAAGAATATTAGTGCTTTTTAAGCCTAGATTCAAACAGGTCCACAGAGGTTGCAGGTCAAATCTCAGAGGGCAGAGCATTCCGCAGCACCGGGGCACGAATGGAGAATGTTTTTGAACTTGCAGATTTCTTCTTGGCTCTTGGGATCACTAGTAGACTCGCATTTTTCGAGCAAAGGCTCTGAGCAGGATCAAAGAGGGAAATTGAATCTGACAGATATTTGTGGGCAAGTCCATGAATAATTTTGTATAAAACCAAGAGAACATTATATTCAAATCTTAAACTAACAGGGAGCCAATGCAGGTTAGCTAAAATCGGGGTAATTTGATCAAACATTCTTGTCCGGGTTAAAAGCCTTGTTGCAACATTTTGCGCCAGCTGCAGGCTTTTGTGCTACACTTCAGGAGACTGGTGAGTAATATATTACTTAATTGAGACTGAAGGAAACAAACGCATGAATTATGATCTCAGCATCAGACTGGAACCGCTTAGGGCAACAATTTATTCGATATTACAAAATTTAAAACGAAAGAAAAATAGCAAGTTTGGTTGGAGTGAAATAAATAGTAATAACTATTAATTGGATTTTTTTATTCTGAGCATTTTACAAAGATCAGTGAAAAGCCAGAGTAAATGATTTTTACTTCTTAAAAAAAACGCACCAATGTTCTCAAATTAGAGAATCCTATTTCCACATGTGTTGAAAATGATGGCATACTACATGCATGATTTGGATTATTTTACAAGAAAATATCTGTTCTAAACCAAACAAAGCAAAAGCTACAATTTCCAGTAGGCTACTATGCAAATTAAGTGCCTCATTGTTGGAAAAGTCTGAATCTATTTACTGCCAACAAAATATTCCAATGACATTTCCTGTTAAGGTCAATGGTATTGAAAGCTTTGCAGGCCTTGGCTTGTTGCTGTCACATCTGCCGTGGACGCTGAACCTTGAAGGACAACAGTTCAACGAGAGTCACTTTTGCGGAGGGAGAAAATGTCAGCCGATGGATACGCAAGCAATGCTCTTAATTGTCCGAAACACTGACTTTCACTGTATTTACATGAACATTGCGTGCTGATGTAGGTGAGTGTGTGTGTGTCCTGGAACGTTAAAAGGCAGAGCAGACTTTTCAGTGCAACAACAAAAAAATCCAGGAAATACAAAGATAAACATTACGTTTCTTATGGAAAACACATTATCCCTGATAAACACAGGGAATCAAATGTTAGAATATTCACAGGTGTACAAAAAATGTATAAATTACAAAATAATGTTAAACTTTTTATATTTAACAGATTTAAAGTCAACAACATAGAATCCTTGGGGAAAAAATGCATTTAAACCAATCACAAGGAGAAAAAGAAAACGTCTCGAGAAGAACTGGCTCTTGATTGGTGTGGAGCCGGCTCAGAATGGCCAGTTTGTTCGTGAATGACGCAACACTAAAAGCAATCACTGAAGGCCTTGGTGTGACGTACACGGCCCGCCACTGCTGATACGAGGACGAACATAATAATTTATGCAAACATGTTTACATACCTACATCTCTCTGCAAAGGCAATTATCGGCACATACTTGGGAAAATGAGTCCTCTCCTCTAATGAATACCGGTGACCCTTCGGCAACACCAACAAACAGTGTACCGCAATTAATCAACTTGCACTTGAACACATAAACGCCTCACTTCAAGTAAACACATGCACCACTTTGGAATAAAATGAAAAACACTCTCTTCTGCTTCACTGTAATCACCAACATAGCATAATTATTCATCATTTAATTATGCAAATAATTGGCTCATATCAAATCAATTCCGGAAGGGATCTGCTTTGCCCTTAAGTTCCTGACACTCATTTATTGACCACTCCAATAAATGTCGGGCCTCACTTCATCACAATGTACTTGAACAAATAAACACTTGACCTCAAATAAGGATGAAGTGACTAACACTTTTCATTCATTTCCATAATAAGAATTGAATCAGCTCGGTAATTTGCCATAAATCTGAGGAGATAAATACCTGCAAGGCTTTTCTTGATAGGGGCGGGCGATACTGGGAATTTTTTCATCAATCCGATCCAAGTAAATACCGGGTAGTATCGCTCGATACCGATCCAATGCTGATACTCTTAACTTGGAAATGCCACGTTCATTGAATATTTAATGCCTAAGCCCTTGAGTAAGTTTAAGATTACGATAACCGCAGCACAAAGATTTAAGCCCTAAAAATAGAATTTAATTGAATTTGGTATTTGTCAAGAACCGGAACAGGAGGAGAACCCAGATGTGTGAAGTTTCTCACACAAGCTTTATTTTAGGGGAAATGGGGCAGTCATGCACGTTAACCCAAACGCCCGTGATTCGGCGATCGTTGGGCGGAAGACGTAAGGCAGCAGTCTGGCGTGGAATGAAGAAGGCCAACGAGATCCATACCAATTGCATGAGCAGATATCGGACAGATGGGATCGAGACCGGACAGAACGGGACAGATATGATTGATATCAGGCACTGGAGACTGGAGTCCGATAACAAGCAGGAGGAGATGGACGGAAACGATACCAGACACTGGAGATCGAAATTAAACAAAACATATTAGCCGGGAACGTAACTGGAGATCGATATAAAACAGGACAAGATAGACGGGAACGATACCGGACAGAAAACACAAGCGGGAAAGCGGACAGAGTCAAAACCCACGTCTTGTGGGTGCAGAGGTTCGTTGACGGACTGACAAAGGGTGAGTGAGAGCACTGAGCTTAAATAGAAAGGAAGCCAATCCGTCAACGAGACGCAGCTGGCACCACACGGGCAGGGCCAATTGGGCGCCATGGTCAACCGTAACAGTATTAAATGCAAAAGGGGACAATGTGTAATATTTGGCCGCTAAAAGTCGCTGTATTTTGTAATGCAACCGAAAACGAGTGCTTGAAAGCACAATCAAGATTACAAACTCCAGAGACTCAGTGAACAAACCGCGCCGTTTTCTTCCTCAATTTGTTGCCTAGCCTTTCATAAGGTTTTTGGCAGTACCCGTAGCAGCAAGATGGCGGTAAAGGAGCAGTATGCAACGTATTTCTGTGCCAAGGGTCTGCAGATTCAGAGTGAGGCGTGCAATTATTTTGCCTCATGGCAGAGCAGAAGAGTAAGATCAAAGAGAGACCGTTTTGGGTTATTTCTCTTTTTGTTGTTGCCAAAATGTATCCTATTGCATGAAACTATGTTATCGATCTATCTATTTATCTACCTTGGTCATACCCCTCAAGAGGGGTGTCCGACAGCAAGACAAACACATACAATAACAAGAAAAATAAAAGGGAAAAAAATAGCAAAATGAAAAAAACACACACAAAAATTTTTTGGACCATGGCCAACCCAATTACCCAAACACCCAAACAAGTTAGCCACCTCGGCACCTAAGTTGGTCATCCTTTCGTCCCTCCAGATAATATGTGACACCAAAAAGAAGCCATGTCACTCGGGTCAGGGTGACACAACACACTCTTTTGTTCAACAGCAGGGCCCGACAGCTTTCACTGGTTTACCCCTGCCGCATCATACGGGTGCCCAGCCCATCCTTAAGAACGCGTCCACAATCCCAGTATCCTTTCACAACACCTCTCCACTCATTCCTATCGCCCACAAGAGCTCTTGCTTTCATTATAACTATACTAAACTACATATATATATATATATATATATATATATATATATATATATATACTATATTAAACTACATATATATATACTATATTAAACTACATATATATACTATATTAAACTACATATATATATAGTGAATTTAATTGCTTTTTTTTAAACTGCAGCTGCTAAATGTTATTGTATTTATTCTCATTACACTATTGTTAAAATGCACAACAAGTTTCTTTTTGCGTGTTGTTTTAATCTCTTTTCTCTCCAAAGTCTCTATATTACAAGTTTTATCCTGGTGTGCCATCTCCAATTCTCGTGGCATACAATGTTTCAAAATGTTGATATCGATGACAATAAGACTACACTAATTCTAAGAGATTCTGATTTGGTGCACACCTAAGCCACAAACAATGGAATTAGTGGTATTGCTAACAAGCTAATAGCATATCAAGCCATCCAGTATTGGTTTTTCTCAATGAAGGATTACCTATTTATTGGTAGTTTTAATCAAAAGGAGCAGCACGTGGACTGTTCATAATTTAAGACATCCATCCATCATCTGCACCATATGTCCTCAGTAGGGTCGCGGGGGTGCTGGAGCCCATCCCAGCTATCTTCTAGGGCAGTGGGCAGGGGACACCCTTAACTGGTTGCCAGCCAGTCACAGGGCACATAGAGACAGACAACTCATTCTGTCAATCTGGACCGGTCAATTAACCTGAGATGCATGTTTTTAGAATGTGGGAGGAAAACCACGCAAGCACGGGGAGAACATGCAAACTCCATACAGGAAGGTTTGATCCCATTACCCCAGAACTGTGCCACACACGTGCTTACCACTGCGCTGCCCTAATCTAAGACAATATAACGTTTTTTTTTGTTCTATGCCTACATGATATATAAATCGGATTTACTCTTCCAATCAAATAATGCTACATAATATGTTCGAAAAGGGGTAGTAAGAAGCAAACGCTTATATTTGTAAATCTGACTGTGCCTTGCCCAACACCACCCTCACCGTATGTCACTGTTTGAAAAGGTAAAGTCGGAAAAAAGTGTATTCTCTTAGAGAACAAACGTGGCGGTCAAATGCTTCTGTTTTGGTCAGCCAAAGGAAAAACAACTTTTTAGGGATTTTTTAGCACCTCTCAGTGGTAAAAAAAACCGCATTCATTAAAAAACAACAACAATATGGATTTGAAAGCATTAAAAAAAACATATCTATGACTTGATTTGGACCATGGCAAAGACATGATGACTACTTTTGTCTTTGGTTTAACTGATGGAGCCACAGTTAGTGGATTAGTTTTGGAGCTAGGCAGCGTTGGGTAGGGTTACTTTAACTGGATTACTTTCGATTACTTTTGGATTACTCCAATACCAAATATGTTAATAAAAGACAAAAGAAACTAAATATGAATAAAATTATGACTCACAACACGTGGTAAGGGCAGCACGGCGGCGCAGTGGTTAGTGCGTGTGCAGCACAGTTCTAAGGTCTTGGGAACCTCCTGTGTGGGTTCAAATCCAGCTACTAGACTTACTGTGCGGAGTTTGTATGTTCTCCCCGTGCTTGCATGGGTTTCCTCCGGGCACTCAGATTTGCTCCCACATTCCAAAGACATGCATTTCAGGTGGGTTGGCCGGTCCAAATTGTCCCTAGGTGTGAATGAGCGAGCGAGTTGTCTGTCCCTGTGTACCCTGCAATTGGCTGGCAACCAGTTCAGGGTGTCCCCTGCCCACTGCCCGATGATTGCTGGGATGGGCTCCAGCACCCCCGCGACCCTACTGAGGATAAGCGGTGCAGCTAATGAGATGAGATGAACGCGTGGTAAGCTTTCTCTCCTGGCTTTGATCTCTTTGATCTCCGGCAAAACTAACATCAAATGCGACAGAAACAAAATGAAAATAAATCCAAACAGCTTACCAACATCATTTTTGCCGTTCCATGTATTCCGTTACTCCCCAAGCCTGCACAAAATTTAGTAATTTTATTCATATTTAGTTTCTTTTGTCTTTTATTAACATATTTGGTATTGGAGTAAACCAAAAGTAATTGAAAGTAATCAAGTTAAAATAACTCTACCCAACCCTGGAGCTAGGGTTATGGTTTTTGGCTTTAACTAGGGTTAGGGGTTTTTGGTTGGACAGTTTGGAACAGCTATAGATCAAATCCAGTTTGAAAAAGATATATGGGATTGGGTGTAAGCTTCACTTACATCTAACTAATCATAATTTTCTCATCTTTTATGAACACTAAGCGCAAAACAGAATGTCGGCAATCGACACGTTTCGGCCGGACGCCCAGTTTGACTTCTTTGTGAGTCGCATTGTGATGCAAGCGCGAGTCAATACGAAAGGAATAAATTCTGCTCGGTCTAAGTCGAGTGTTGGCGAGTTCCCCGAACGAGGCCTTCAAAAGAGGCGGAGGAGAAACGCGCTATTGACGCAACGCCTGAGCTAGCCGGCGCTCGCTGGAGATCAATCCAATCACAATAGGAGAAGTTTTGCTTGCCGTGACGCTGGGAACAGAAAGCAAATGTAACGATTGGCCATGTACGCGAATAAATAAGCCTTTTGCTCGACTTTCTCGTTTTTCTGTGACAGACCACGAGTTTGTGACGAAATCTTCTGTTCGAAGATGGAAATGACAACCGAAACAAATGCACCCGCTAAAAAATATTCTCTCCATGTAGTGTCTAGCTCAAGTATTGGTCCCAACACCCAAGAATGTCTTTGTCATATTGCGACATTTAAAAGTTCAAAATATTTGTTAAGAATCAACAACATGTAAGACCAAATCATGAAGTGGAACCAAAATATTTCAACATTTTATAGTTACAACAAAAAGACTGAAAAGTAGGTTTTTAAAAAAAATATTAGCCCTTGTTCTCTCAGCTTGGCCAACTAACACCAGAAGTTCCCTAATGACTACTGACTGATCCAATGTCGATCTAACAACTAACAATGACAAACAGGCTGACATTTACACATTTCTTTGACCACTGTGCAATAATATCAAAATGGAGAGGGCATAAAACCACAGCAAACCTATCAAGACCTGGCTGTCCCTCTAAACTTTCCGCCCAAACAAGGAGAAAACTAATCAGAGAAACAACCAAGAGACCCATGATCACAAAGGCTGACCGGCAGGCATACACAACTGAAGTGGGACAATCTGTGAATAAGACAACTATTAGTCGTACTCTGAATAAATCTGCCCTTTGTGGAAGAGTGGAAAGAAGAAAGCCCAATCTGAAAAAAAACAAAAACATAAAAAGACCTGTTTGGTGTATGCAAGGAGCCACATGGACGACACAAATAAAAGTGTCATAAAAGTGCTCTGGTCAAATGAGACCAAATTTTAACTATTAGGGCTGAATGCAATGCGTTATGTTCGGCGTAACAGTAAAGAGGCACATCATTGTAAAAACACCATCGCCATTGTCAACATGGTGGTGGCAGCATCATGCTCTGGTTGCTTTTTTTCAGCAGGGAAGATCATTAGAGTTGATGGTAAGCTGAATGGAGCCATATACTGGGCGATTTAGGCAGAAAATATGTTGCAAGAAAATGGGATACAGGTTAACCTTACGACCCTAAAGACAAAGGAAAATCTACAATCGAACTAACAAAGCAAAGGTGTTAGAATGGCCAAGACAAAGTCCAGAGCTTAATCGTATAACGCATTTTTGGAAAGATCTGAAAAATGCTGTATACAAATGATCACCTTCAAACCTTAAGGAACTTGAGGTGTTTTGTAAGTAAGAATGGGTGAATATTTCTATTCCATTTCTGTTCCAATTTTTTTGCAACACCTAAATTTTCAATATTCAATAGAGGAGAGAGATAAAATAGAAATAAAAATAGAACAAAAATAGTTGAAAGAGAGAAAAAGAGAGAACAATGAGAAAAAATAAAGCAAGAAAAATAGTTGGAGAGAGAAAGAGTGTGAGAAAGAGAGGTGCAGAGAGAGAAATGGAGAATGTGAGAGGGATAAAGAGCGAGAGAAGAGAGAATAAAGAAGACAAATAGAGAAAAAGAAGAAAAGAGAGAGAGAAACAGAGCGAAAGACTAAAAAATAAAATGAGAAAAAGAGAGAAAAGTGAGAGAGAGAGAGACACACACAAATAGATGGAAAGGGAGAAGAAAAACGAGAGAGAAAAAAAGAAAAAGAGAGAAAAAGAGAGAAAGAAATACAACTACAGTGTCCTGGTGAGTGGGCCTGGCTTCGGCAATGTCAAGTGGGCATATTTCTAACGTGCAGCTCGTTTATCTCTTGTACTTCCCTCAGCGTCATCTTTGGGCCGGATTGAATCCTTTGGTGGGCCCGATCCAGCCGACGGGGCGCACGTTCGACACCTCTGTTCTAGTCCAACAACAGCTAAAGGCTTCAAAGTTCCATTTCATCAAATCAAGTCCCTTGAAAGGTTATGAACGTCAAATCGTCATTTCCCACGTAAGAAAGTCGCGAGTTGCCAGTCCTTGTACCCCCCGCAAGACGCCTCCGCTACTGTATGCTATTCAAACACAAAAAACATCAAAGGTCTCTCCCGCAAGCATCTATTATACATTCCGAACATGAGCAAACATGAACTATTTACCGACAAACTTAAATACCGTCTCCCGACATTTATAATTTATGGATTTGTATGCGCGCGACAGAGAGGGAGTCACCTGCTCAAACGACGCCATTTTCTCCAAACCTCCTGAAAAGTCGGCCCTCGCTCCCCAAAGTCTCCCGACGGAGCAGTAAGAGCTAATTAACTTCCAAGCTTTCGTTGTTCTGTTGCCTCGGGAACGCACGAGGCTCCGTAGCAACTCATAGGTGGAATTAGCTAAGAGGGAGGAGCGGCGTTTTAGACGGAGGAGGCCTTTTTGGGTTGTTCGTCTGCTTTTGCCTTTAGAGTTGTGGCTTTATAAACAAGCAGAGGCCGAGGAGGAAGGTTTGATGGCTTCAAAAAGCTTTCCTTGTTACAGACTCCTTGCATCATGGTCGAGTGCACCGTGCAGCAAACCATCACCAGGCAAAGGAGAACAAACGTGGCGGTTAAATGCTGCTGTTTTGGCCAGCCGAGGGAGAAAATAACTCTATGAAGCAGGGGTGTCAAACTCATTTTAACTCGGGGGGCCACACGATAGGACAAACATTCGGTGGGGGGCCGGACTAGTAGATTAAAGAGAAAAAAAAGAGAGATAAAGAAATAAGAGAAAGAGGGAGGGAAAAGGAGAGAGGGCGGGACAAAGAAAGAAAAAAAAGGGAGAGAGCGTGAGAAACAAGAGATAAAAAGTCGTGAGAGAGGGGGAAAGAAAGGGAGAGGAAGGAAGAAATCCAAAGAGAAATAGAAAGACACAAGGAGAGAAAAGAGAAAAGAAAGCGCAATGGGTAGGAAGAGAGAAAGAGAAAAGAGAGAAAAGGAAAAAAGGAAGTTAGAGCAAATGAAGTTAAAGACAGAGAGAGAGAAAGAGACAAAGAGCAACAAAGGAAGAGAAAAATAGAGACACAGAGAGTGAAATAGACAAAGACAGAGAGTGGAAGAAAAAGGGTGAAAAAGAGAGAAAGAGAGAGCGAGAGAGAGAAACAAATACAAGTACAGTGTCTTTGTGAGAGGAACCTGCTTTGGCAACATCAAGTTGACATATTTCAACCTGCAGCTTGTTTTTCTCTTGCGCTTCTCTGAGTGTTGTCTCGCGGGCTACAGGCGTCAAATTTCCATGGATTTAAATAATGAACAAAAATACATGTACTATCCATAAAAACGTGCGTTTTTTTTTTCTAAATACTCGTATGTCAAGAAATTTGCATTTATTTTACATACAGTAACGTGAGGCTCACTGACGTGATTGTCTGCCATCTTGCTTCTACGGATACCCAGAGGTGGGTAGTAACGGAGTACATTTACTCCGATACATTTACTCGAGTAAGTTCGGGTAAATTTCGTACTTCTCGGAGTATTTTTAAATCAATCAATCTACTTTTTCTTTAGAAAACTTGTGAAGAAAAAAAAGGTACTTTTACGTCTACATTTGGCAACATTGACGTTGTTACTTCGTAACTTAATACATGACCACCATGAAAGTACGCGTCTGTCTGTCTCCGCTAAGGGACATTTATTTTGACACAGAAATCCGCCAGGCTCTACCATGTTTAACCAATCAAACGTAGCAGCCTCGTCACGTGACCATATTCAACTTCAGCGGGGGAAATTTTATTTACGGATGAAACAGATAAAAAAATGTTCATAGTTCATAGGCTAACTTGTAGTTCTGTTTGCAGAGCCTGTTAAAATAAGTATTGGGGTTTTTAAATGTGCTACTTGGTATTTCATGTGCTTAATTTATTCATTTGATTTATACTATTTTTATTTCACTGTTTATTAAATCACTTGAATTTACGTTGATTCCTTTAATCTACTTTTAAATTAAATGTATTTTTCGTTGATTGGATGGACTTTGATCATTTGATTGGTTGGTTTAAAGAAACAAAAACTACCATATTGCTTCAGTTACTCAGTACTTGAGTAATTTCTTCACCAAGTACTTTTTTACTTTTACCCATTGTAAGTATTTGGATGACTAATTTTACTTCTAATAGAGTGAGATTATTTTAAAGTAACAGTACTTTTACTTGAGTAATTTTTTGGGCTATACTACCCACCTCTGCGGATACCCCCAAAAACTAAAAACTTTGTTAAAAGCTGGGCAAAAAAATGAGAAGAACTAATGTGTGGTTCAGTCCCTTTGAGTCGCTGTTGCTTTTATTCTTCCTTGTGCTTTGTAGCACTTCTTTTTGGTTGCACTAAAACAGGGGTCTTTTGAAAATAGCTCACCTTTGGAATATTCTAGTATTATGATATTTATATTGGTTGGTTGGTTTACTTCCATTAATTAACCCCGTAATAACATAGTAAGAACATGATCGTTATTTTAGAAATTCTAGTCAATAAATTCCAGTTTATGGGCTTCATAGACAAAAAGTATTGAGATTTTTTTATGCAATTAAAAGAGTAGAATGAGAATGTATTGGTGTATTAAAAAACAGGTTTGGGAGGGTTACATTAAAAATGTTATTTTGTACGGTTACTAGTTGTCAGTACCGAATAACATAATATTGAAGTAATGTAACTGGATTACATTTAGTTAAGTTTTGATTACTCCAAGACTAAATATGCTAATAAAGACAAAAACAATATGAATAAAATGACTAAATTGTGTTTAACATAAATGAAAAATGTAACCTTGAAAAAGAATTGGAGGAAACCAAGGTTTGATAGTTAGTTGTAGTCCTACAAAAAAGGGGTCTCAAATTTTAACCGCGTAGTACAGTTTGTTAAGCAAATATAATTTTCTCTTTCACATGTTGGACAAAATATTCCATGCTTTAGGTTCCATTAGGAAGACATTAAAAACCCAATACTTTTTAAACAAGCCCATTTTTTCCACTTTCGGAATTTCCAACAAACTTTTCACTTGTTTAAGTCGGGATGCCAAACCTCTTTAGATTTACTAGGCTGTTAATTATTCTCAAAACATCACAATACAGTGGTCAAATAGTGGATTTTGAAAAACAATTAACTACAAAAGATATTCAAATTTACTAAATGTCCTTGAACGCATCGTGAGTGAGCGACTTTGCTGCATTGTGCCAAATACGCACATGTTAGCATCCTCAGGAAACTACAGGCTCATGCCAATTCAACAAAAATGACTGCTACATGAGGGAGAAATAAAGTACAGACAGATCCCCCCAAAATTATTTTCACCTGCAACACACTCTGACAAACATGCAGTGGTGGATAAGGTGGTCTGTACAATCTGCGCAATTATCTCCTGCGTGTGTAAACCTAATCTCTCTCTGTCTCTCTCGTGTCAGTGATTGAAATGATGACCACAATTCACCTATATATACAAGCTGTAGTTTTAAAATAAAATTGTAATACTTCAAAGTAATCCTTATTTTAACTAAATGTAGCTCTAATTTGATTTCTCTGTAACGGAATACAAATATATTTTTTTGTTTCCTGGCCAACCCTGCCTTAAAGATAAACATAATTTTTTACCTAGTTCTGTTTCTAAGTCTACTCGAGAATCCTTTAAGAGCTTTTTTAGCGTCATGCAATGCATCCCATTAGCATAACGTTGATATGCCGCTTCCGCGTACCTGACATGAGCGTCACGCTTTCCATCAATCACGTCCCACTTGGCCGCGGGGCAAGCTAGCAAAGTGTTTTGTTGTGAATTTTGAGCGTGTCTTATTTTTATTGCTAATACACTTACTCTCAATCACCAGTGAGGGCAGCGGGCTCATCGTCTCCTCCGGGACGCCAAGTAATTATGACGGAAGAAGCCGAGGCGAAGATCCGCCTAATGTTCCTTTAGTGCCCAAGAACAGAGGCGGAGGCGTGCGTAAAAGATATTTCATATAACGCTGCTGCAGAGAAAAAAATGCAAGGGGGAATAGACGCCCAAAAAAATAGTCTCAGCGAGAGCAAAGAGAGTATCTGTGGCCTCCTGGGATGCAACACATCTTCAAACGACGTTTTCCATTAGTTGGCGGCTGCACGTTTTCATAGTTGACAATGGGGGGAAGGATGTTGGGAATTTTATTGTTGATCTGTTGCAAGTAAATATAAGGTAGCATCGATCAAAACCATCTGATACCGATACTTTTTGATTGGAATATTCAAACCTCCCCCACTTTGAGGTTGTTTTCATTTAGGATAAACGCAACATAAAACATTTCGGCACCACTTCTACCAGTGTCTGAAACTACCGGACACCAGGGCAGACAACTCTGAAAAGTTTGCCTGCCCCATTTTTCACCACTTGAAACACAATTGGACGACTAATCGCAAAAATAAAAAAGAAAAAAAAAGAAAAAAGAAAAAACATTGTTACAAAGTATTAAGGATTGATAATCACAATATATCACGGAACAACACTTTAAAATTAAGTTTATTATAAATCTACTTATAATATTCACTGCCTATATGACATCGCTGTGTTCCATCTGCCATCAGTGTACCTGTATTTACTCATTTTCATTCATGTAATGTTTGCGTTGCGTCGTCTGCTACAAGCCACGTGAACTCTATCCAGATACTTTTAATGTACGTTTATGTTTTGAAGCGTCATCAATTTTGTTAGCTTCTTTTAAATATCACTTCTGGCACTGAGGTTTTGGCTTGATTCCTAACCACTTATCCATTTTTCTTGTGTTCTCTGAGCGTCTACTTTGGAAAATGATATGCAAATGCACGACCTTAAAAGGCTCGGGAAAGTCCGGAAGCACAAAGTTATTTGATGCAGGCTTCTGATTGGCTGCCGAGTATGCAAACTGCCAAACAAACCAAAATATCCAAACAGAACAAAGCTTTTGACATCGGAATAAAGAAAACGTTGGATTTGAAAAAATCTTTCTTTTTTTTCTCCCTTGAAAAAGTTATCAGCCACCCGGGCAGAGACGTTTTGTAAGATGTACGCCCGACGTAACAGAAGAACGCCCCGGGCGTCCGGGCATACGTTAATTCGGACACAGCTTCTACCTTTAGGTGTCAGTAAGCTCGGGGGTAACGCAATTACTTTTTAGATAAAGTAACTAGTAACCGCAACTCATTACTTTTGTCCAGCTCCAAATACTGTCGACGACCACGCAAACATGCCTTACCGATTCCCCGGTAGTCAAGTCAAGTCAAGTCATTTATTTTTGTATAGCCCTAAATCACGAAGAGTCTCAAAGGGCTTCACAGCGCAGGTCAATCAATAGATTTATGTTCCGACGAGATCGTGTTTGTTTTTTGGAGGGTGGATCACACAAGGAGACTTGGGCTGCGAGCGATTCATTATTCATATCCTCCGCGTAAGAATCAACAAGCCGCTCTTGGTTCATAGAAATTGACGTCCTGAGGGACGGAACCAAACTGTGCGGCGTCATTATGTTGTTTGGGGCCAGAGCATGAAAGCCTGTTTGACAATTGCAATAAAAGAAAAAGGTTGCAAAATAAACACCACATTCTGATGTTAAAGCGGTTGTTTCTTAATTATTTTCTGTCATGCCCCCCCAACTGCCCCCGCCTCTCCCTCGGAAGAAGAAATCCTCTCACGCTCTCTCAAGATCATTCATTTTGTCAGTTGTAACAACACAGATTGTTCAATATTGCTGATGACACATCTCCTCCATCTATGCAAAATGTACGCCTTTCGGCACATTTTTGCTAAAGAAATACTCAAGCATTTTGTTAGTGTGATTGGTTTCGTGCTGTCCGCTGCCAACATTTTTAACATAGCAAGCATACCTGTCTTCGTCGTTTCTCTCCAAAGTTCCAGAGAAGTACTACGGGAGGAGACTATTGTTTGTCCCTGTATCCCCGTCTCTCCTCGCCTGTCTCTGCATCCTTGTTAAATATATTTTTCATGGGGTCACTTGAGAGCCTGCAACACTTTGTGTAAACAAAACACTCTCCCACTGAGAACGCCAATATCCACTAGTGTAGTGAAGTTGCACTCCATTTTGGAATTGTTAAGAAAAACAAAGTTCCCTGGAGACAAAAGCCCCCTTTTTTTATCATTGCACGGACTTGTTTTTTAAAATGGAGGACTATTGTAACTATTTATGGACACTTTTAATTAAAAGGAAAAGTATCTAACATATTACATTGCCAAATTTCACAGTATGAGATGCAGAATGAGGCACGCAATTACAGATCCTCATGACAGAGACCAAGCATTTTGCTGTGGGGCACACCTCAACCCTAAACAATTGAATTAATGATAGTATTAGCAAGTTAGCAGCAAGCCTTTCAGTATTTTTTCCTTATTGCATGAACTTTTTTTTTTTAAATGGAGAATTACCTATCTATCGATGCTTTTCTACAAAAGTAGCAGCACAAAGACGTTTTTTTCTCTATGCTACAGTTTAAATGTTGCTTTCTTGCTCTGTCAATCAAATGATGAATAAGATGTAGCTTCATTTATGTGAAAATCTGACTGTGCCCCACGAGACACAAACCTCACCGCATGTCAGTGCATTTGTGAATATTTAAAGTGGAATTCCGGCGCGAGGGATCTGGAGGCTAATGTATGGCGACTTGGGTTGTGTTTCGCTGGCAGGAAAGTTGTTGTCAGCGCTTACACAAACTCTCTCAATCATTTACGTGTATATGCATTCCCTTGTTATCGCTTCGTTTCTTTCTCTCTGCAGCTGATTGCTTGTGACGTGCATGCAAATGTCAGAGGGTGGAGCAAGTTGCAGGCACAAGCAACAAACTTGTACATTGGTATTTGGTACCCTCTTGATACGAGCAACGCTAAAAATGAGAACTTCGGTACACGTGTTTTATTCGCGACAACAATCTTGCTCTCTATACGAAGGAAAATCCAAGACAAGTAGCAGTCCCAGAGACTACCACTAGTGTGTGTAGTTCATTTATTCTCTCAATTTCATACCTATCAATCTTTGCCAATTGCTCCCCCTATTTATCTATCTATCTATCCATCCACCTTGGTCATATCCCTCAAGAGGGGTGACCAACAGCAAGACAAGCACATACAATAACAAAAAAAATATAAAAGGGGAAAAAATAGCAAAAAACACACCCAAAATGTTTTGGACCATGGCCAACCCAAATGCCCAAACATCCAAACAAGCTAGGCACCTTGGCACCCAAGTTGGTCATGCTTTCGTCCCTTCGGATGAAATGGGACACAAGAAAGCGGCCATGTCACTTGGGTCAGGGTGACACAACACACTCTTCTGTTCAACAGGAGGGTCCGAGAGCTTTCACTGGTTTACCCCTGCCGCATCATACAGGTGCCTTGCCCATCCTTTGGAACGCGTCCAAACATCCCCCATTAATGATTGGAAAATCTCCTTAATAAGCAATTGTAAACAGGGCTTGCATGGTTGTTTGAAATCCATGCAAATGCTAAAAGTTTGATATTGTGTTTTTAAGGATTGAAAGTACTTGAATATTGGGTGAAGTGCTTGTTAATCGTTAAAATTATTACCATGTTTCAAAACAAGTCAGCTTAAAAATGACGCCGACTCTCTTGTGACGTCACTTTACTATGTATTTCTTCCCTCGTGATTGACGGCAGCTGATTTAATTCGTATGGCATTGTCCTATGAAGCGTCATCGCCCCCTTTTGTGTCGCGACTAAAAGGACAGGTGCATGCTACAACGAAACAGGGCACTATGAGATGTACAACAATTATGTATCAATTATGGACATTACTACAGGCTATGCAAAAAATTAAGGTATCTTTAACTGTAATGGGAAGAACTTCCTGTAACTGTAAATGTAAGCCTCATATTCCAGCCATTTTACCCAACACTTATAAGGGGAGAGAATTGTATCAAAAATATTTACACACGTATTGTTCAACCTACCAATATCTACGCGATCGTTCAATATCTGAAAATCATATTTCTTAATAAATGCAAACTTAAGATGAAAAACTGCATACGTAAATTGCAGATATAGTGTCGTGCAAAAATGTTTGCCCCCTTCCCGATGTCTCTTTTTTTTTTGCCTTTGCGTATTTATTACTCAAAAAAGTTTCAGATCAGACTAATCCTAATATCACACAGACAACCCAAGGAAACACAATTTGCAGTTTTGAAAATGTTGATTGAATTTATTAAGGCACATAAAAATACATATTTGGCCCCATGTGAAAAAGTAATTGCCCCCTGAACCTTATAGCGAGTTGGCACACCTTTGGTAGCGATAACAGAAGTCAAACAATAATTGTGAATGAGCCTTTCACAATGCTGTAGAGATATTTTTGCCCACTCTTCTTTGCAAATTTGTTTCAAATCTGCCGTTTTGGAGGGTTTTCTAGCATAAACTGCCCATTTAAGGTCACATCACAGCATGTCAATTGGATTTCAATCAGGACTTTGACTTTTTTTTGTGGGGGGGGGGGGGGGGTCTATTCAGAGTTAGACTTGCTGTTGAGTTCTGGGTTGTTGTCCTGCTGCATATTCCAAGAACGCTTGTTTGAGAACAAACAACAAACTGATGGTTGGACCTTCTCTTTCAGATTTTGACATCACGTTTCATTTTGCTGAGTTTCCCGGCAATGCAAAATTATTTTTCACTTTTGAATGAATTGACTCATGTATTATTGCAAAGGTTGTACGGCCTACAAATGTCATTTGTTTTTACAACAATTCATTCACAAGATTTCCATTTCTTTTTTTTTCCCCTGGTATCTTTTGTCGCATAATACTAACATTTTTGGGGGCTTATTTAGTCGGTTGCACGATACACCACTGTATTTAATCACATTTTTAGTGGAAGTACATTGTTGGCAACAAGATTGACTTGGTATCATTTTTAAATCCCTTTTAAAAAAGTACGATTTCTGTGTAATTGTGTTTATTTTTCATAGCCGTTTTTTCTTGTTGATCTCTATTTACTTTTTTCCTTTGTTTCTTTTTTTTCTGGCTTTTTTATGAATTTTTCCTTCTTTTTTCTCTTCCTTTTGTTTCTTTTTTTATCAGCTTTTCATTACTCTTTCGTTTTGGTATCGTTTTCTTTTTTGTTCTATTCCCCCCCTTCTTTTAAGTCATTTTGTGCACAATTTTACATAATATTTGGTCGTGTAGGGATTAAAGAAGCAAAAACAACCTGAAGAGCCGTTTGGGACCCAAAAAGCCTATTCTTTTTAGTGAGCCGGGCCAAAGAAGCCGGTTCTTGAAAAACTCTACTGACTTTACTCAACTTCGTTCTACTTCGACATTGACTTCAAAATATCGAATTTAGAACACAGCGTCAGGGAAACCCGTGTATTTTTACCTTCGTGCACTGTAACTTTGACTTAATTCGCTTCTTAATTAGCAATTTCAAGTCCTGATTTTTGTGAGCTGGCTAGATCTTCTTGTGCGTGGAAAAGCTCTGGGTAGTGCGCAATTGCGCACACACACAGTTTAGAGGGAACATTGCGCTGGATAGATTTTCTTGTGCGCTGAGAATGTGCGGGTAGTGCGCGATTGCGCACGCGCGCAGCTTAGAGGGAACATTGAGCACCAGTATTTATTAGTCCATCAAGCGCAGCACCTTTTCCTGGTCATGAGGGAGCAAAGCAACCCAGACCATCTCACATCATCACCACCATGCTTTTCTGTTGACATCATGTTCTTTTTGTCAAATGATGTGCTATTTTTACACGGGATGTAAGAGGACGTACACCTTCCAAAAAGTTACATTTTTGAATCATTTGTCCAAAGAATGTTTCTTCAAAGGTCTTGAGGATAATCAAGATGTTTTTAGCAAATGGGAGATGACTGTGTTCTTTTGGGACAGCACTGTTTTTTGCCTGGGAACTCTCCAATGGATGACAATTTTAGCCAGTGTCTTTCTTATAGCGGAGTCAATTACTCGGACCTTAACTGGGCTGCTTTATTGCTTCAGGACCAGGGACTAGTATTTTAAAAAGATTGCATGTTTTCACTATAGTTTAGATATTTTGCTCATTATTTAAACTAATATTGTTTTTGTTTTATCAAATTACATTTTTCCTTTACAACCAGAAGATGCTAAATGACACACACTGACAATTCAATGTAATTTCATTTGTCTTATTGCTGTATTTTCTAATGTGTAATTACATTTTGATTGTGTTTTAGTGATCAGGAAGATGTGTTTTAGAGCTATTTAGGGTATTCTAGCTATTTTTGGATGCTTAAGGCAGGACGGGAACGGACCAATCTGCGTCTAGCTGGCAATCAGTTGAGGGTGTCCCCTGCCCACTGTCTGAAGATTCCTGGGATGGGCTCCAGCACCTCTGCAACCCTACTGAGGATAAGCGCTGCAGAAAATGGATGGATGGGAACCAACGAATTAGTTTTTCATCATATCGGGAAAATTCGCTGATTTCACGAGCAATTCCAGCGACCAACACAATCCTGGAACGAATTAAGCCTGTATGAAAAAGACTCACTGTATCTTGGAGTCGCAAAGAAAGAAAAAAAGCAAAAAACTGTTTAGCTGCCATGGCAACCGTATGCTCAGGTGCCTTCATTTGCGCACAAAACTATTTTCCTCATCGCTCAATATCATGCAATAAAAACACGATATTGCCAGAAGAGGTCCCCAATATGAGTGCACGCTCCAACTAACAAGAAAATTCCAGGATGCTGAAATAAATCACTTCAGGATAAAAAAAAATCATGATTCTTTAAAGATTTCATATTTTTATTTGAAAAAAAGCCACACTCTTATGAAAATCGTCTAAATTTTACAATAATAATAAATCTAAACTACATGATAAATCACGATTTGTGTGTGACTGTGTGTGACTTATAGGCCCCCAAACGTCTAAACCAATTTTCTTGAAAATGTACACAGTTGTACCATAAGCCTCCGCAAGTGTGATTGGCTAGGTTTCGTGTCAATGCACCCCAATAAATACCAACAAAATCCATAAACATCTGCTTTTGTGTAATCCGCTTTGTTGGGGTCTCTATTATATTCTATTCTATTCTATTCTATTGCCTTCTGGAGGCAAATTGGGTACTGCATTTCCCTACCACCGACCACTCCGAGCAGCCCAATCCAATCTTCTATCGGCCAGGCAACTCCAAGTCGTTTTGCTTGTTTCATATAGAGCAAATTATAATTCAAGGAAGTACATTCTAAGTTTAAAGTTAAATTTTGTGAAAGTAAAGGCAGAAGACAAACTTAGCAGGATAAAATGTTGCCTTAGAGGAGGTCATTTGCCCAAAATGTATTGCATGCTCTTCTGCCACAAAGAATTCAAAGTATTCCGTCAAATGCGCCGGCTGCTAATGCCAAAGGACGGTTGAACGGATTTGGTGCCACGTTAGAGTGCGTGCCACCTAATGGAGTGCTTGAGTGATGAGTTTCACCTCAAATATTCTCATTTTTGTGCCCTGCACACACAAAGATGTCACACAAAGTTTGAGGAGACTCACAAAGTTTGCTAATGACGCTTTCAGCTAAGCGCCATTTCATTATGGATGATATTACGGCAATGACTTAGTCAAAGTGCCCTTACTGGAAAGGAAGACGCCCAAGCCAGAGAAAAAATTGATTTTTGATGAGTCATACTGCCGCACTTGAATTTTTAAAAAAATCGGTTTGGTTCATATTTTATCGATTTTGCTCTCCACCAAAATAAACATGAAAACGGTATTTCTTTTTAAGTACCTCTTGAGTTGCCCATAGGCCTGTTCTGGGAATAGCTCATCGGGAGATTGTAATGTTCAAGGAATTCCAGATTTCTATTAAAATAGAGAAGATACTATCTCAAAGCAAAACCATTCATTTTAATTAGGGAAGCTAGGCAAACTATCTTCAATTCTTGAGTAGTCCAATACTGATAGCATCAGTGATGTGTGCCAAGAGGGAAGAGAATTGCATGCTTCACTCAGCATCTGCTTAGCACCGTAATTTATACATTAATTGATCATCATTAAGGCCAATCAAACAGGGGGGTAGTTAGATTAGGCCAATCAGATATTAGATAGAAATAAGAGTGAAAATCTCTCACCTTTTTGAATTCGAAAGGGTAAGGTATGTGAATTGTGTAGCTCCAAGGAGAAAATATTTTGAGGGGGAAGATTACGCAGATTGAACAGAGCGTTCGAGGTGGTGCGTTCGCAAAGGCGGGAATTGTTGGCTGTTGGGCCAAGCCAATGTAAAACGAGTATCACACCCTGTGGAGGACACAACAATGAATGGATCAAACCAATTGTGTGGGTTTCTTTTCAAGCAGGGTGGAGAATGGTCAACTGCAGCCCATAAATCATCGATTAGAAGGTAAGCAAACTAGAAGGATGCTAATTGCTAGATCGATCGTTGCAGTTCATGGAATCCTCTCATCAGGAACTACCACGCCAACGCACATTATTGATTTTTTGGGTGAGTTTGTAGTTTTAATTTCTTGGCGTGCGTACTATGAAGACGTTACAATAGTAACTAGAGTGTGTTGTACATAGATAGATAGATAGATACTTTGTTCATCCCCGAAGGGAAATTCACATTTCCAGCAGCATCCCTGAGCTGAGAACAATCGAGAACAATCGAAAATAACACGGGAGCTGCTGGAGTGGCTGCCATTCGTGACGGTTGTAGTGAGTTGGCATGGAGTTGCCCAGAGGGGCATTGCATAAAAGTTGAATACAGAAATCCAGGCTAACTGATTGAGCACAGCTTGAACTACTCTGGCCAACGCATTTTGGCTTAATCTGTTGCACGTTTGCCAATTTTAATTCTAGTTTTTTTTCTTTTGGTTTTATTTACTTGATCCTTCATAAAGAACAAACCCCTCTCTATGACAAATGAATGTGAATTGAACCTATAAATACCAATTTACCCCTTTTCAAAATCTTAATCGATACAAACTTTGTAGGTTTTTGTGTCACTTTTTAGAATCTCAAAAAACAACTATAATATTTGAATCAAAGCTACGATGGCCATTTGACCAGCATTCATAATTGATATAAGAATGAAACACATGGTTAAACAAACGACTTTTAATAAAATTACAAAACAGTATGCAGGGATAGTTATAATGAAACATACAAATAAATTTCAAGGGCGGCACGGCGGCCCCACAATGGGGAGGTCCAAGGTTCAATTCAAGCTACTGCAGCCTCCTCATGTGGAGTTTGGATGTTCTCCGCGTGCTTGTGTGGGTTTCCTCGAGCACTCTGGTTTCTTCCCATGCATGTCAGTTAAATGGGCGGTTCAAATTGTTCCTAGGTGTGAAGAAGTAAGTTGTATGTCTCCGTGTTTACTGCGACTGGCTGGCAATTAGTTCTGGGTGGCGCCTGACCATTGCCCAAAGATAGCTGGGATGGGCTGCAGCATTCCCGCGGCTCTGCTGAGGATAAGCGGCTCAGAAAACGGATGCGGCACAGTTATGAGATCGAATCTCCTGTGTGGACTTTGAATGTTCTCCCCTTGCTTGTGTGGGTTTAACTCTGTTTTCCTCCCTCATTCCCCCCAAAAAACATGCATTTTGACCGGTTCAAATTTGTCCCTAGGTGTGAATGAGCGAGAGTTGTCTGTCTCTGACTCCCCTGCAACCAGTTCAGGCTGTCCCCTGCCCACTGCCTAAAGATAGCTGGGAGGGGCTCCAGCACCCCCGTGATCCTACTGAGGATAAGTGGCGCAGATAATGGATGGATGGATGATAAACAGCAGAGGTGCCAAAGGTATCTCTAGGGATACTGGTGACAACCCTCCCTACCCAGCCTGATGCTGAGTCTTGCCTGCCAGAAGGAAGAAAGGGCAAAATCTTCACGTGCACCCTCATAAGAAGCTAAACACTAAAGAGGCAACTCGAAAGCACAGCACACTGTAGACTTTCTTTTACCCAGAAATCTAGGAGGAAATATTGGAGTGGTTTGAAAACAAAACAGATATGGAGTGTCTCAACTGTTAGTTTTCAAGCTCTCAACATTGTACATTCTAAGAAATAGAAGGGGTTCATGGCTTTCACAGGTTGATGTAAACTTTTGTTTATCCATCCATCCATTATATGCACCGATTATTCTCACTAGGCTCGCGGGGGCACTGGAGCCAATCCCAGCTATCTACGGGCAGGGGACAGCCTGAACTGGTCGCCAGCCAGTTGCAGGGCACACAGAGACAGACAACTCTCTCGCTCATTCACACCTAGGGACAAATTTGAACCGGTCAAAATGCATGGGTTTTTATGGCAATGTGGGAGGAAACCCACACAAGCACGGGGAGAACATGCAAATTCCACACAGGAAGTTTCGATCTCATGACCTCATAACTGTGCCGCGGACGCACTAACCACTCAGCCGTCGTGCTGTCCACCAATGTTTTATTTTATTATTTGGCTATTTTTTAGCAGTTTTAGGTGGTCTGCTTCAATCTGAGTATATATGGTAATTTGTGAAAATAGTTACTTTCAGATTAACGTGCTACTTTCATCAGTAATACTTTTAAATTGAAGTAACTGTAACCTCGCCACCCTTACTTTTTTCAGTCACGAGCGCAACACTAAGCTTCGGCGATGCTCATCGGCAGCCAACTTTGTCCTTCGCATTATACGCGAAAATGCTCAGTGCCGAGTGTCTTGACTCGTATTCCGCTCAGGGAGATTAGGAATCAATTGCGGGGCGACCTTCAATCAGCTTCTGTAAACAAGCTAAATGGTGAGCAATGAGCTCCACACAGTTGAAGACAGTATGAGATTGTTTGACCTTCAGTACATTTGAATTACTGCTCAAGGATTTGCAGAACACTTGGCACCGGCCCATATATGTTAATGTCACCTGAAAAAACCTCGCCAATTATTTTTTGTTCATATGTGACCAGTGTAAAACGTATTATTGAAAAACAGTAATTAGTTACAGTTACTAGGACTTCACAAACAAAATAATTCCATTAACCCAAGATGACTGACACCCAAGAGTAGTGCTTTACTCTGAAAGTAGTTACAAATTAGCCAACACTATACTCGTATAGAAGCCGCTCCCCTAAAATTGCTTTAAAATACTCACATGTAAGTGGTGAACCCTTTTCATATTTCGCTCGTGCAATCTTGAGAGCTTGCAAATGAACACTTAACAGAGACATTCGTTATCATTTCCATCTTTTGTCATTGAACCACTGTAAGATTTCCTTCTCCATTACTGGGTACTGTTCCTCCAGGCATGGTTTATTATATATAAAGAGAAAAATTAGGCACACTTTTGACATAAATTCTATAACGTTTGCCCCATTGATTGGGTTATTCCTGTATAATGCCCCCTCCCCATGCGCTGTCTACCATTTGTTACTGGTGATACATAAACAAATATGCCCTTATAAACTGACTGCCTGATTTTAGGATTTTATTTTCATGATTTTAAATAGGGCTTGGATGAGAGTACATGCAGTATGGAGAATATCTCCATGAGTGTTTTTCCAGGGAATCTGTGTTGCTCGACTTTTAGGTCAGTTGAATGCGACCGGTAGGGGGCAGTGACGCTTCAAATAACAACGCCATAATGCCAGCTCCAATTATTCACTAGGGAAGAGCAGGTCTGTATAATTCTTAAGCAGTCTTGTTTTATTTTTCTTCATTCAATGCATGGTTTATCAAGACAAGATGTCGAGAAACATGGCCATGCAAGAATTCCAAGCTTTTACAAGCACTTCAGTAGAAATTCCAGCACTTTTCAAGGATTTCAATCCCCAGTACCAACCGTGATCGCTTGACCTGGGCAACTCTAAACCAAGTCACTGCAACATACTCTAAGTTGCTGTGGCAACGTCTAATGCAACATGACACATTGAGGTGCAGGCCAAGTACTAATCAAAAATACAAACTCACCGGATAAACCAAATCTTGCAAACAGTGTGTTGGTGTTCTGTAATCGTTGCTTTCTGCTTGTGGGGTTCTCAACATTAGGCGCCCGCTTTGAGACTGGGAGGTCGCTGGTTCGCGCCTCGGCCGAGTCATACCTAAGACTTATAACATTGGTAAAAATGGCGGCGCCCTCTGCTGGCTGCGGCTGCATCGGCTCGCTACAACGGGTCAGGTGTATTGACATTTCGTTCTGTGTACATTGTTACAAAGAATGACAATACAAAGGAAATTATTATTATTATTATTATTATTAAGGATTCAATGTTCAAAGTTTTGATGACCACTAGTTAGTTTACATGTTTATTAATTATGTGTTTTGCATCATCATTGACGTAGTGGGCTGCAGTCTACCATTCTCAATGCTGATTGGCTAAGCGCAGAAAACGCAGTTTGATTCATCCGTCACTGTAACTTCCACAAGTGGGGATTCTCACTTCAAACCTGACAGTTGTACAGCTCAACAGGAAACTACGCCCGCCCGCAGAAACTACGGAATTGAATTCAAACGCACCGCCTCAAACGCCCGAATCACTCTCTAGGGGGTACTTTCCGTGATCGTAGTGGAGTCAAGAAAGGAATAATGGGCAGAAAAAAAAAATACCGGAACTTATTTTCTTTCTGTACGTCTTGGTACCAAATGACCCATGGCCTGATGGTTGGTGACCTCTGACCTAGATGATAATGGTACGTTTTATTGTTGTTCAAATGGACAAACAGACCTGGCCCGTTGGATGAGTTGATAGAACATCCCATACGTTTCTGAGTATATATAAAAAAAGCGAATATAATTTCTATCAAGTTATGATTTTTATAATAAATGCCCGACGAATGCTCCCTCTGGCCGCTAGAGGGCAGTAAAGGATATACTCTCAGCTTCAAAAGGCCCAACCGTGTAGTTTGATCTGATGTAGTCTCATCTTATTGCCCATTTACTGCTGAAACTTTTATCTTGTGTTTTTTTCTATTCATTTTGCACCGGTACAATAAAGACAAAAATGATTTTATTTTTCCACACCTCCCACTTCAGTTTTTAATAACACGGTAAATTAGTTTAGGTGTAAACTGTATTCGCTCAACTGTTAAAATGAAACAATAAATGCAGGCATGTCCAAAGTCCGGTCGGGGCCCAGTTACAACCTGTAATCAAATTTTTACTGGCCTTTAGCCTATGTCAAAAAATGAATATGTTGACCGCAGTCTAAAATAAGTTTGAAAGAAAAACAATACACCATTTAATCAGATGATGGCAGTAGCCTTGCCCTTGGCTTTCAGTGAAAATTTAGCCCACCCCATTTCCAACATGGCGACTGTTAATTTAAAAAAAAAAAAAAAAAAAAAAAGTTGATTGTGAGGACTGTCGCCTCCAGGACATGTATGAATTGGAGAATCTTTTCACCGAAATCTGAAACAACTGCGTCTGCCTAATTTGCCGAAAGACAGTGAATGTTTTCAAATAATATAATCTCAAGAGGCACTGCTAGACGAAACATGCACACTACAAAAAAGCTAACTGGAAAGAAACACTGTGAAAAAGTGACTGGCAGCTGTTTTAACGGCACATTGACACTTTTTCACGAGACTCTGCGAGTCAAATGAAAATGCTACAAAGGCGCGCTACACTGCAAACCTTTCACGGAGGTTGAACTTCTTTAAAACTGTTCAAAGAATGCCAGGCTGAAGTCGCCCTCAAACATTTTCAGCTAACCAAACTTGGCCTGCCTTCTGAAAAGTTTTGACACCCGCATCCAAAACCCAACATGAAAATTATTTTTTTCTATTGTTTGTGAATAAGTGCGTACAGCTTAGAAAAAAAATCTTGTCTCCATGAATGTAGTATGTAGGGTAGGCTGGTAAAGAAGTCTGAATGATAAAGCATAAAATTGAAAAACTACAGCAACAATAACATTTGTAGGTGACATTCATTTACTGATCCGGCCCGCCTGAGAACAGAAAGTCTGAATCGGGTCCCAGAGCCAAACTGAGTTGGCTCTGAGCTACAGCATATCACTGGCACACTCCACCCGAAAATCAAATTCAGAAAATATATTTGAGAGCTTTTTATAAAACAAAATCAACTTTAGGGACGTTTGCCAGAAATGTGCGTATATACACGGTATACAGAAAAATGTTTTTGGTTCATTTCACTTCTGAGTGGCTAAAAAACGTTTACCAGGAATGTTTTAAGGTTCCTTCAGCCAAAGGGCCTCACTTCCTGCTTCCACCGGAGCTAATTGGAAAGTCACCTCAGCGGTCCAGAGAGCGTTTCAGGATGGCTTCCGCCACAACGGTGCGGAGTTGTTTGATGACGGCGCGAGGGTCGTCGCTGCCGATCACGGCGCTGCCTGAGACAATCATATTAGCACCCGCCTAGGAGAGACAGGAGAAGGCCAAGATTAAGGCTTTCGGCATTCAGTTTTCAAATCAAAATGTTTTCGTAGTAAGTAAATCTAAATGAAAGGCAAACAAATTGGATAATTTCCCATGGCACTGGACGACAATTAATTACTGTGCCACAGCACAGAGGTTAAAAACACTGGCTTAGACAGATAAGATGGCCCAAGACTGTTAAGACATTTAAAAACTAGTAAAAGCACCTTCACCTCTTAACGTACCTGTAAAATTCACCTAAAACCCCAATCTAAGACACACCCGAAGTAAATTGAATGCTGTTCTTAAACCATTTGGAGAATATAAAGGGTTTGGGTCTATTTTGAAAGGTAAAACTTTGAAGTTTTATTCGAACCTGAAATACTCACGGCAAGTGCTACTAACATTGAGTAATCCAAGTTATACTACACAGAAATAGAAAGTTTTTATTCAAGCCTGAATTTGTTTGTAATTAAATGCTGGAAAAAGTGTTGCATCGGCATCTTAGCTCTAAAGTGAGACAATTGCTTGATTCCTAATCTGGTACCGTGTCAAATTTGATCACAATCTGAAAAACTAAACATAGTAGTTTACACGTTTTTTTAATGGTAGGTTTAGGTAGTTCCAAAGGTGGCCTTATAAAGACCACCAGTTTCAACACTAAAATCTTTGCAAATGTGTATTTTACTTTGGCCAATTTTTCAGAAATTGTAAAAGCGTTTTAAACGTTTGACTTCTCTTTCCAGAAGTCAATCAATGTGCACACTTGCACATAAAATGAATCGCTAGGGGGGTTATGGACACTTATTCCAGGGTCTAATTTGAATACAATAGGGACATATTCATATCGATTATTCAGAATTTCATTTGCTAACCAATGTGTCTAGCATTACAGGCCTACATAGGCTAATGAGAGCGTTGGACCGTAAAACAAAGCCTGCAATTGGCCGAAAAGGTGCTAATCACAAGTTCAGATGCCAATGGTCTATAGAAAATAATTTTACTAGTCTGTTTATTCATCAACAGGATTTGGTGGGGGTTTAACAGGCAGCTAGCAACAAAGAACATCCATTTATGCAGAAATGCTTTTTGGCGGATTCTTTTTTTATCCGTCAGTATAATGTGTTTTGGAGTAAATGTATTACACAGTTAGATTCACTAGACTCTCTTGGATGCAAGGAGCCCATAGTTGTGTACTTTGTCAGCTACCCTGGCTTTATAGTTTTCAGGTATCCTGTTTCAGACTCATCATGTTGTTTCTGTGATCAGTATATTTTTTAATGGTGAGCATATCTTGAATCCCAAGAGTTTAAGCTTTCGAAGGCTATTTGGCATGATGTATTTAATTGACTGGTGACATCGTAAAGACTGCGGGCCATCGGAACGTTAAGGGGTTGGGAACAATCCGGAAACGCATGTAGAGTCAATGCAGCAATTTTAAAACTTGTTTTATGTGATACTGTCTCCCCTGCCCCGAACCCTTGTAAGATGTGCTGCTTAATTTTCCAGTAGCTGTTGGATGGCAAATTCGTTTTGGGGACACCAGAGCACAGGGCAGCTTCCTCCATTGCTTACCTCAGCACACTTTTGAATAGTTTCGGGCCCAACCCCACCGTCAACCTCGATGTCCAGTGAGGGGAACTGACGCCTTAAAAAACTCACCTGCACACACAATCACAAAGACATAAAATTGCAACCTACCGTATTTTCCGCACTATAAGGCGCACCTAAAAGTCTTAATTTTTTTCAAAAGCTGACCATGCGCCTTATAATACGGCGCGCTTTATATATATGGCTCAATATTAAATCGCAAGGTCTCGCAAATTACGCAACAGCCGCTGACTCGATTTCCCCCCGGACGTGGAGTAGTCCGCGGTGTATGCTGGGATTTGAATACCGGCGTTTCATTGGCTAACCAATGTGTCAATCATCATTTGAATCGATCGCTATTGGCTAAGGTTATTCGGAGCCTCGGATAGGCTAGAGGGCCGAAACAAACCCTGCAATTGGCCGAAAAAGATGTGTCAATTATCAGTTAAATCAATCGCTATTGGCTGAAGTTATTCGCAGCCTCGGATAGGCTAGAGGGCCAAAACAAACCCTGCAATTGGCCGAAAAAGATGTGTCAATCATCAGTTAAATCGATCGCTATTGGCTGAAGTTATTCGCAGCCTCGGATAAGCTAGAGGGCCAAAACAAACCCTGCAATTGGCCGAAAAAGATGTGTCAATCATCAGTTAAATCGATCGCTATTGGCTGAAGTTATTCGGAGCCTCGGATAGGCTAGAGGGCCAAAACAAACCCTGCAATTGGCCGAAAAAGATGACTGAATAGCAAGCTTGCTAAAGTACGCCATAAAGAAACATATTTCATTAGTCTGTATTTGTAAATATTTTACTCTCCTGGATTTGCTACACTCACGGTTGTAAGAAGACCATGGTTGCATATCATTATTGAACGTGAGAACTTAGGTGAGCTATGCGGCTTTATATTTTCCCGGTATCTTGTTTTAGATTGATCTTGATGTTGCTGTGATGAGTTGAGTGAACTAAACTCAATTCCAAGTGTTTATTGTCATATGCACAGTAAAGTTGCGAGCGAAAAAGAAAATAGAAACTAAGGAATGGTTGGCATTTCTTGAATCCCAAGACTTTAACCTTCCGAATGATATTAGAAATGATGCATTTGAGTGACATCGTACGGACACCGCATCCGCACGTGTCTACGACACGTATTTGCTTCTTTGCAAGCTTTGGGAATGTTAAGGGGGTAATCAGTTTGACTGAATCATCTGACTGTTTTGTCGACGTTCCCATTGTAGCGCCTTATAATCCGGTGCGCCTTATCTATGGAAGATATAGGACCAAAAACTATTTTTTGGGGGTGCGCCCTATAACCCGGTGCGCCCTATAGTGCGGAAAATACGGTACATTGATTTTGTTCAGCTTGGTTTCTCTATTCAAGGGGCTACCTTCGGCATCATGTCCTCCATGAATCTTTGTCCTCCAAAGCCCGGTTCAACAGTCATGACCAGGGCCATGTCGATCTGGTTGGCCCACGGTGCCAGCATCTCAACCGTTGTACCGGGCTTTATTGCCAAACCCACCTGCAGACAAAGATGAAAAAGGATGAGGTTTTATAAGGCAGGGGTTCCCAACCTCCTGGTAAAAGACCGGTACCAGGCCTCATACAAAGAAAAATAAGTTACATTATTTTGTGTGTATTATTGTTTTACTAACTCTGCTATGATTTGGACTTGGTTTGAGTTCAAATCAGTGTGGTGTGCGCTGTAGGGCGGTCGAACTGTCACATTGGAAACAAGTAGGGCTCGCGATTTTGGGAAAAAAATGTAATTGCGTTTTTTTTAATTGGTATTTCAATTAAGACGTGATTTTCGATTTTACAAGTAAAGTGCATTTTCTGTGCTTGTTTTGTTGATGGGGAGAACTTAAACATAGTGACACGCAAACTTATCTTGAATTGATGACCTTCTGGACTAAGAGTATACGACTGGAACAATAACTGTAGATCTACAAATTAAAACAGAAATTGCCGTTGGATAAACAGTTTTTATTGTTTTGATTCAAAAGTACAATGAAATTGGAGCGCTACTCCTTTCAACGTGAGAAATCTATTTAGGATGCGGCTGACAAGCTACATGCTCGCGTCGGGTAACCGCGACTTCTTCAAGTTCTTTGTGATGATTAAAATATAAGAGACAAAAATGTAGCGGTTATCCAAGAGTAGAAGTTCCAAGTCATCCGCTTTATAGGTAATGGATCTGGTGTTGGTGACTAGCAACGTTCGGCAGTGGCATTTAAGAGTTGTTAGCCGAGCTCTTAGCTTTTCCTTGTGACGCCGCCTCAGTCAATTCCCAGACGCGATAAAAATCCAGGCAGCCCCTGCTTAGGTTCAGCTTTTCTATGAGCTTTTCTCACTTTTCCTCAGAGTCCAATTTAAATAATTTATTTTTAATTTAACAAGCCATGAAAGCTACGAGCCGTGGCATTTCTTTTGGTGGCCACTTGTGCGCCCGGCTGCTAAACTGTCACGCGCACACATGTCTCTCAAACTTTGCCAGGTTTTTACTGGCTAGTGCCATTAAAACCTGCTTCTGATTGGCCCGCGCTGTTAAACCACCACGAAGGCTGACAATTCTTGTTGGCACTCCATCACTCAAATAACAAACTTGAACTATGAATCCTTGAAAAAAAAAAACAATGTTTTGTGGTTTCTCTATCACACTACATCACATTGCGATATCGATTCGATTTCGGTTAATCGTGCAGCCCTCGAAACATCTATTTTAGTCTGAAGAAGATACAGCAAAGTATGAATCAGAAATATGCGCTTTTAGCCAATCATCGTTAAGAATGGTCAATTGGCGCCAACTAAGTCATGTTACGAAGATAGTAAACAAACTTATCGTCACAGAGACACTTTCGGCAATGATTTCAAGAACACGACACAGAGACCACAAACTGTAACACCAACACACTTCATAGGTTGGTTCATTTGGTGAGTTTGTTTTTTAAAAAACTTTGCACAAGGATGGACATGACATTTTGCATTGAACGTTATGATAGAGATCAGAGTGTGCTATGTCTGCCTCACAGTTCAACGGTCCATGGTTCAATTCTGCTGGGTAGATTTTGCATGTTCTCCCCATGCCAAACGGCACTCTGGATTCCAAGGATGAGGGAGACGCCACACAAGAACTATTAATTGTCAGACACTAAACTGGTCCATGGTACAGCAAAGGTTGGGGACTTGTAGGATAAGGTATACAATTGAAATGTATGCAAAAAGAGCGACGTTTTACCTTCATGCCACTTTCTCGAATTTCTTTGATGAGGTTCCCAGGGTTGCTGGTGGCCTCCAGATGGAATGTGTACTGGTTAGCTCCTGCTGCAGCCATTGACTTCACCCATTGCTCCGGCCTAGACACCATCATGTGCATGTCTACAAGACGCAATCATGATTAAGCTCAAGCACAATTTGCATGGACAACAAAAATGGAATTGTCATCTTCTTACCAAAGAAGGGGTCTTTTCCTACCGATTTCCGCAGGCATTTCACCATGGGGTGCCCAAATGTGATATTGGGGACAAAGTGGCTACCCAGAGAAGAAAAAAATGAGTGGATGTTAAAGGTTGACCGATTATCGGGTGGGCCGATTAAGAGCACCGGTATTTGGGAGTTTGACGGAGAACAGTATAATCATTCATTATTATTATATGGCGATGATTTAGGCTTAGCCACAGCCGAACCTTTCCATCCCTCTCTCCTGCCTTTAGTCTCAGACTCTACCCACTCCGCACCTAAGCTAACGGGACGAGCCACTAAGGCAGGAAGAATAAACGGTAAACAGTGGCAGCTCTGCCAGATCCCTAGTCCTGACATGCATGTGAGTAAAGACTGATGAGAATATTGGGATTTTTAAAAGTCAGTGAAGAGTGTGTCTGTGTGACCTAAGATAACGTAAAAACTGCAATTAACTTGTTTAAATGGACGCACGTTCACGTGGAGCGAGATTAGCTCTTATCATAACAGTATTTCGACCATCAAGTGCATGTGTTGAGTGATTAGCCGTTACCATAAAAATTACTGTCAATATGGGTCTAAAAGAGGAGTGACCACACTTTACAATTCGCGAGCTCTAATGAGATTTCGATGCACTTTAAGTAAAATTTATTTAAGTCATGTTGGTTTTATTGACATTTTATTTATTTAATGTCAAAAGGTCCATAAAGATATTTAGGTTTGTATACCTTTGTTCAAGTTGCTATAAAGCCTAATTTTATATCCTGCAATGTTAGTTTTAGGTTTGGGTGAAAGGTAATTCATGTTAGCCGTGTTGAAATTCTGATGTATTGACCGTAAAAGTTTTCAGAGAGAGCAAATAAAGTTATACTTTAATTCAAAACAAACATTCTTTGTGTCTTTTGACACTATTCAATTTTCCTACGCTAAATTTTAGGCTTTTGCAGCAAATGAACATCGGCTACAGATTTCGGTTTTCGGCCCGTAAACTGTACCATATCGGCCCCGAAAACCCCGTATCGATCGATCCTTGCACGAGTTGTGATTTATATGCAGGTTAACTCTGAGTAAATAATTAAAAAGATTTGTGTAGAGCCGAGCAAATATGTAATAGCGATGTTTAGCATGATGACCCAATTTGCAAGACACCTAACATCTATTTTATGAATTTTGTTTACTTTTTCCCAAACCCCTGGTGCACGTGATTCCGAGCTAGCAGTAGCGCGCTAGCTAAACAGTCAATAAAGAGTTTACAAGCTAACCCGTCCATGACGTCAAGGTGCAAATAGTCTGCCCCAAACTCCATCATCCGCACGCACTCATTGCCCAAACACGACAAGTCGCTGCTCAGGATGGACGGCCCAATTTTGGCACAATACGACATGATGACTATCGGACTGCTACAGTGGCTAAGTTGGCCAGGTAATGTTTGGAAACGGACACCGGAAGAGAGCCTCCTTTACAATCCAGCATAAAAAAAAAAGATTAATTTTTCCCCCAAAAAGAGAATTTTTTTCTTTTTTTTCTTCAATATGAGAAAAAAGTATAATGTTCAACTCTTATTCGTTTTCTTGACTAGATTGTTGGAAAAATTAAATCGCTTTAAACTCAACACAATGCTTTTATTTTGAAAATACATGCTCACCGAGTAGGGAACAAAGCTATGTCTTAGTAAATGGGATTAGGAAATAAAAAGTGAAACGGGAAGAGCTTTACTTCCGCCTTGAAAATAAGATTGCAACCCGCCATCGACACTGGGTGGTGTACTTCTCCAATACTCCTAATCATTGAGCGCAAACCGAAAGAATGTCACTTATCATTCAAAACCTCCTATTATCTTCCTTTTTTACGTTTTTCAAAAAAAGTATTCGATTAGCCATTAATTTATTAATTCAAATTGGAACACATTAACTCATTCAATGCTATGTATTTTTTTCAAATTGGAATAGCCGGTTCTGCCATATTTCCTACTCAGGCGAATTTTCCTACCTGAGGCAGATTCGGCTATACTGTAACTATAATATAACATTTTCACCATTTGCGTGTAAATTATATAATATATATTTAATAACGGGCAGCACAGCGGCGCAGTGGTTAGCGCATGTGCGGCACAGATCATGTCCTGGGAACCTCCTGCGTGGGTTCAAATCCAGCTCCAGACTTCCTGTGCGGAGTTTGTATGTTCTCCCTGTGCTTGCGTGGGTTTCCTCTGGGCACTCCGGTTTCCTCCCACGTTCCAAAAACACACATTTCAGGTGAATTGGCCGGTCCAAATTCTCCTTAGGTGTGAATAAGCGAGTGAGTTGTCTGTCCCTGTGTGCCCTGCGATTGGCTGGCAACCATTCCATGGTGTCCACTGCCCGATGATTGCTGGGATGGGCTCCAGCACCCTTGCGACCCTACTGACGATAAGCGGTGTAGCTAATGAGAGAGATATTTGATAACACAAATTTAATAATAATTGTTTGTAAGTGTTGATGGGTTCAGTTCTAATCACATTAAGGTGTGTGCAAGCCAAGGAAAGTCAATGCTTCTGAGTTTAACTTATGTGTGAACTAAGCTGCTGTTCATGTGAGCCACTATTTTCATCCATTTTACTTGCTTTCCTTAGAAAATAAGTATTTTACTCGTTACCCATATGGACCGGCGTTGTAAAAGAGGCAAAAAAGTCACAAAAAAGCGCCGTCTTAGTGGCTTGCAAAATGTCTGTCTTTGCAAAGATGCCGCCGGTGTTCTGCCCTTCTTGGTAGTGGGCGAGATGGTTCAATTTGTGTTATTGACTATATGTTATATAAAATACACTCGATATTATACTACTGTTATAGTTGAATTAGCCTCCGGTAGGAAAATTCACGCAAGTACGAAAACATGTCAGAACACCGGTGCTGGTGTTGTGCCTAAATCTGACTCCCCTGCAAAACCTGACTCCCCTTTGCATGAACTATGCTTCTCAGCACTGCGCTTCCGACAGAATGTATGTCGCGATCGTAGTCTGTATATTGTAATAATGATGGAATATTGATTAGCGTGATTAAAACAAAAAAGCTACCATAGTCTATATAATGACTTTAACAAGACATGTGCCAACACAGAGGCGACCCAATGTAGCCTAAAAGTATACTACCCACGACCAATGTTCCCTCTAATTTTCCATGGGTCTGAGCGTTCACACCAAGTCGGTGAGTAACGCTTGAAACAACAGTGAGCAACCATAATCCCAAGTGTGGCAAGATAATTATCAAACATGTCCAAAACTTGACATCAAGTTACATTTTCCGGCAATGCAAAATTATTTTTCTCTTTTGAATGAATTGACTCATGTACTATTGCAAAGGTTGTACGGCCTACAAACGTCGTTTGTTCTTACAATTCTTTCACAAGATATCCATTTCTTTTTATTTCCTGATATATTTTGTCACATGATATTAACATATTGGGGGGCTTATTTAGTCGGTTGTAAGATACAGAACTGTACTTAATCACATTTTTAGTGGAAGTACAATGTTGGCAACAAGATTCACTTGATATAATTGGAAATTATTTGAATGCAACACAACCTTTTTTTTTTTTCTGTGTTTTTTTTCTCCTTTTTAAAAAAAATTCCTTTAAGAAAATCTCATTGTGTTTATTTTTTCCGAGCTGTTACTTTTTTCTTTTTGTTTTCTATTTACTTTTTTCCTACATTTCTTTCTTTTCTTTATTTCTGTCTTTTTTTCTAAATTTTTCCTTCTTTTTTCTCTTCCTTTTGTTTCTTTTTTTTCTCAGCTTTTCACTACTTTTTCATATTGGTATTTTTTTCTTCTATTCCTTCATTCTTTTAAGTCATTTTGTGCATAATTTTACATACTATTTGGTCATGTTGGGATTAAAGAAGCAAAAACAACCTGAAGATATCAAGAGACCAGAACAGACCAGGAAACCCCAGAGCATTCGTTTCAGTGCTTTATTTAAGGAAGCGTTCAGGGCTTGCGGGAGACGTGATGGCCGTCAGACGTCAGCAGCGGAGCCGGAGAGATAGATTCGGATCAAGTGGCCAATCGGAGTGCGGAAGTCAGGCAGGTCGAGTTTACCGGGGCTGGAGAGGAGATCGAAGCGTGGGGCGGAAAACAGGTCGGATCGGAGGCAGGCAGAAGCAGGTAAGCAGCGTTCTTTGACCGACGGGAAATCTGGAGAGTCACACAGAGTTACCAAAGTACACTATGACGAGGAGGTCTGGGCGCAGCGTGCTTAAGAACAAAGTGCCAGCCAATCAGAAGGCACCCACATGATTGCTCCAGGTGATCAGAGTTAGTAATCATGACAGAAGAGCCGTTTAGGACCGAAAGAGCCGGTTTCTTTTAGTGAGCCGAGCCGAAGAAGCCGGTTCTCGACAAACTCTACTGACTTTACTTTTCAACTTTGTTCGACATTGACTTCAAAATATCGCATTTAGGATACAACGTCAGGGGAACCCGTGTATTTTTACCTTCATGCACTGTAACTTTGACTTAAGTCGCTTCTTAATTAGTAATTTTAAGTCCTCATTTTTGTGCTGTGGCTAGATGTTCTGGGGCAGTCATGCACATTAACCCAAACGCCAGTGATTCGGCAATCGTTTGGCGGAAGCAGTCTGGAGTGGAATTACAAGAAGCCAAAACTGGATATCGAAATTAAACAGGACAAACTAGACGGGAACGAAACTGGAGATCAATATTAAACAGGACAAAATAGACGGGAACGATGCCGGACAGGAAACACAGGCAGGGAACCGGACAGAGTCTAAAACCCACGTGTTGCAGGGCAGAGGTTTGTTAACGGACTGACAATGGACGAGTGAGAGCACTGAGCTTAAATAGAAGGGAAGCCAATCTGTCAACGAGCCGCAGCTGGTGCCAATTGGGCACCATGGCAACTGTGACAAAAACAGCTTTTGTGAAAGGCATTTCAAGCAGATTTTTTACTTCTGTGATTTTTTTTGGGTCATTTTCCATTTTTGATATCTAAACAATGCTGCCCATGAACACAGTGGCACTTTGCTTGCAAAGTAACGTTTTAATTGCAAGAACACTGAACTGATGCATAAACGATGCAAGTACTTTTCAGTTGCTGATGTTTCAGATGACGTGAACACACAATTTTGGTCACCATGGTGACTGCGTTCTCTCAGGAAACCACATTCCCTCTCATCCGTCTCTTCAGAGGAGGATAAGAGTTATTTTTTTTAAAAGCTATGGTAAATGATCTGCATTTATATACTGTAGTGCTTTTCAAGTCACTGAAGACCTCCCAAGTGCTTTACAATGTGCTTCACACTTACACTTACCTATCGACAGACACACACACACACACACACACACACACACACACACACACACACACACACACACACACACACACACACACACACACACACACATGAATAGCGGCCACAGCCATGCAAAACTTCTTATAATGCTAAACAATGTCGACAAGGCAACTAAAATACATTTAAAATATGGTTTTAGAATGTGGGAGGAAACCGGAGTGCTCGGAGGAAACCCATGCAAGCACGGGAAAAACATGTAAACTCTGCACAGCCATGCTGCCCTAAATAGAAAATTTTCTTTATTAGTTGGCTGAAGACAAAAAAACAAACTAACCCAATTTACAGGCTCAAGCATTTGTTTAACAAATAAAAGTAGTGTACTCAATACACTTTTTAGAATTTTTTTTTTACAAATAACTTCTGTACCAGGGTTCTCTATCCCTTTTCAAGCCGATACTTTTTGTTATTTATAAGCGCAAAATGCACCCAGTTTGATATGCATTTCTAAAATAACAACTGATCATGTTACTACTATGTTATTAGTATGTTGTTACCGGTTGATAATTGGCACTAGGGTTAAATAGACTCAATCGACCACTAAAGAACTATTTTACTCGAAAATCAAAATGTCCCAGCACTCGTGATCTATTTTTGGAACAGGTCGTAGGCACCTGAGCTACCCTTAGGGGGCACCTCGTTGAAGACACCTATCCTGTACTGTTGAATATATAATTTTTAAAATAATTTCGCTGCTATATTGTACTATTGATTTACATCACAATCACCGTTTTACTTCAGATTCTATTTTGTCGCCATCATTTGGACTTTATTGGATAACAAAAAAATGGCGTAAAATTGTTAATTTGAAAAGATTATTTCAAACAACAAATAAAATGTCTGTTCTTTTTAAACATATTTTAACAAATAACTTATGTAGTGTCAATTTAATTTTGTAAAACTAATCTTGCTTCTATGTTGCTCCATTGATTCAGGACACAATCACCTTTTCATTTCTGATGACATTTTGTCGCCATCATGTGGACATTATTGAAAAACAAAAATGTGATGTTCCTTTTTAATTTTTACTTATTTCGGTTTTTTTTATCCATCAGCTAAGAAGATGTTTCGCAGCAATGTTTCTTTATAACTGAGCTTACTAACTCAATAATAAATAATGTATGAATAATGGAAAGACAGAAACTAAACATTTTAGTGGAGGAAAACAAGTTATACAAAGATACCATAATGTTTACATATATTATTAGTGATAATTGACTTCTGGATCAGGGGAAAGATTTATAGAAAATATGTACTGTTTAGATGGGCTCCTGCACCCTCCACAAGCCTACTGAGGATAAGCGGTGCAGATAATGGATGGATGGATGGACTGTCTAATTTCACAATTAAAGGCAATGATTAGAACATTTTGCTATAACGACAAGTGTGATAATAAAAGTTGATTTTTGGCTTCGTTTTATATATTTTAGAGTCGTAATTTACCAGCTGTACATCCCTCCAAAATCGTTTAAATCCGTTGTCAATCTCAACAGCTATTAAGTTACAGCTTTCAAACCATCATTTTTTGACCAGAGAGCAGTGCCAAGATAAATGTGTTACAGCTTTAGCGTCTGCCAAGCAAATAAAAATTTTACATCAATCTTTTCACTATGTGAAGCTTTACCTTCCTTTATCGAGAGCAAGCATTTCCCTATGCCTTTTGGGTCCAGCCACAGGTGCTTTTTTTCAGTCCAGAGCATTTTGTTGACTTGATTGCTTTAATATAAAAACATGCGATTACATAATGTACATACAGTTATGGTAAATGGTCTGCATTAAAAAGCACTTTTCAAGTCATTGTAGACCTTCCAAAGCACTTTACAATTTGCTTCACACCACACAGGCTCCTTTAAAAGTATTGGTCACATTTTGCCATATTTCAGGCTTCAAACTATTACAGAAACTACTCAAAATATTTTCCAAGAATCAAATATGTGTGAGAAGAAAGCACAGTGATTCAACATTCTTCATTATGTTAACATTTTTTTCAAAAGTAGACATTGCAAAATATTGCCAGCCCCTTGAGTTATTTATTTTTACAATCTCCTTTTGCTGCAATCACAACCACAAGTTTTCTTGTGTGTGTCTCAATTCGTTTTGCACATCTTGAAACAGAAATATTTACCCATTCTTCCTTACAAAACAGCTTGAGTTCCTTGAGGTTAGATGGTGATCATTTGTGCACAGAATTTACATGCTCTGTAGGATTGACGTCTGTACTTTGGTTTGGCCATTCTAACACCTTTTCTATTGCTAATTTTAAACAATTCTATTGTAGATTTTGCTTTATGTTTACGGTCTTGTCTTGTTGGAAGGCGAACCTGCATCCCATTCTTATATCTCTTGCAGACTCCAACGGGTTTTTGGCAAGAATAGCTTTGTATTTGGCTCTATCTATCTTCCCATTAACTCAATTTTCCCAATCCCTGCTGAAGAAAGGCAACGCTGGAGCATGATGCTGCCACCCCCGTGTTTAACAGTGGGGATGCTATTTTTAGGGTGATGGGCAGTGTTACTCTCACACCGAACGTAATGCTCTGAATTCAGCCTAAAATGTTCAATTTTGGTCTCATCTGGAGAGAGCACCTTGTTACACAAGTTATTTGTGTATTCCATTTGGCTTCTTGCAAAAGGTCAAACAGACATTTACATTTCAAAAAAGGCTTTCCTCTTCCTACACTTCTATGAAGGGTAGATTTATGCAGTATATGACTAATAGTTGTCGTATGCAGATTGTCCCACCTCAGATGTATATGCCTGTAGGTCACTCAATGTGATCGAGGGCCTCTTGGTTTCCCTCTTGGTTGCTTCTCTGATCATTTTTTTCCCCGTTTTGGATGAAAGTTTAAAGGGGCAGCAAGGTCTTAGCAGGTTCTCAGTAGTTTTAATCTCACTCCATTTTGATAATAATGCTCGCAGTGCTCGGGAGATGTGTAACATTTCTAAATCTTCTTGTATCCCATCCTGTTTTTCAACTTTTTCCCGGACCTGCTTCATGTGTTCTTTGGTCTTCATAATGATGTCCGTCCTCCAGCATCTAATTGAGCCTAACACGGAGCAGGTGTATTTGAACTAAGACTTAATGCTCACTGTGTCATTATTAATTATTTAGGTCGACATTGTAGCATTCATTAGTCAGCAGGGAACATCTGGACCCAGTTGGCTGAGCTAAGAGAACAGGCAGCCTGCCTTTCAGTTTTGTTGTTGTAAATATAAGCTAAAATGTTGGAATAATTTGGTTCCAGTTCATGATTGTGTCTCACTTGTTGTTGATTCTTAGAAAATATTCAATTTTTTTAGCTTTAAGTTTGAAGCCTGAAATGTGGCAATATGACAAAAAGTTTTTGGTGGGACAATCATTTTGCTAGACATTGTGTTCAACTTAGACGGCAACGTTATTATTTGTAGGGGCAAACACAGGCAGGGGCGGGGTGAGTGTTTAGCCAATCAGAATGCAGATAACATTGCATGAATCCGTGAAATAGCGAAACTGCGAAAAGTAAACCATGATACAGTGAGGGATTACTGTATCATCATCATGAGGAAGGAGGTGAGAGCGGGACACGGAGTGGCGCTTTCAGGATGCTGACAGCTCCTTCTTTATTGCTCTTTGTTAATGGCTGTTTCCTGAGGAGTTGAATACGCACGTTTCAAACACGCATACACAAACTGTGATGGAAAGTTTAAACACACGTCATAAAGTTCAAAGTGAAAGATATGCACACACCCGTAATTCAAGACGTGAAAAATGTGATTTATGACGTTCGAGTCGGTCATAAAAAAAAGTAGACTGAAAAGGTTCAGGCCGGGTCAGCACAAATGGACCATCTGGATTTATTTCTTTCATTAAGGTGCGAAGGAGTTTGGGTGTAAATTCTCCTTTTTCACGCTTTGTGAAGCAGATACGCTTCGACTGATTCCAATGAGACATCGCATGATAGATGGCTCGTTAAACATCAGCAGTCAGCTTTATTCTTAATCAATTACACTCATATGCTATTGCTAACCTACAGACATGGGGACTTGAGACTTAGTGACTTGGACTCGAGTCGACTCGAGTCGCTGTTTTTATGACTTGTGACTTGACTTGGACTTGGCAATCTAAGACTCGGGACTTGACTTGTGACTTGACTTGCCCAAGAAAAAAATACTTGGGACTTACTTGGGACTTGAAGGTGAAGACTTGAGACTTACTTGAGACTTGCACATGTGTGACTTGGTCCCATGTCTGCTAACCTATAACTGTTGCATTTACCGTATTTTCCGGACTACAGTATTGTCACGACCAGAACGGAATTAGGACCCAGATGTGTAATGTTAACCACAAGTTTATTGAGATATAGAGGAATGGCAGCGCCCGCGATCCGGTGCTCGCTGGACGCGGGAAGCAAGCCGCTCACAGAATCGGAACGTGTTCCAAATGCGGAAGTGGATCTTCCGGAGCAGGAGATCGTAGTGTCCTAGACGGAAAGCAGATCGATAGCCGGGACAGGAGAGCAAAACGTGGTCAGGGTAAAAAAACAAGTTCATAACCGGGACGGGAGATCAAAACCTGGTCAAGGTCAAATATCGGGTTGTAGCCAGAGACAAACACTGAAATCAGGAACGGACGGGTGGAAAATGGGTCAAAAAAGGGGCCGACGGGAGTCAGAGTCAGAATGCTTGCCTAGTAAAAACAGAAGTTCGCTGACAGACTGACAACAGGCAAGTGAAAGGACGAATCTTAAGTAGGACAGGGAACCAATCGGGAAGCCAGCAGCGGCTGGTGCCAAACGAGCGGGCACAGATGAAAATAATCAATCATCATGACAAGTATATGGTGGACCTAAAAGTTTACCAGAAATTTGAAATCTGATATAACTCGGTACACCTTTAAAACCTGAAAATACAGTGGGTAAATTTGGAAATGCGAAGTTACAGTTGAATTATTGTTTACAGTAATTGTTCTGCCTTTGAGAAACATGTACAGTATAGTGTTCATACGAGTGCCATTTTGTGGTTTACATGTTAATTGTTTGTTGCTAAAATTATTTTTTGTGGCAAAACCACATGCCATAAAGTTAATTAGGTTCTATGAAAACAAATATTTAAATTTAAATGTGTTTATTTTATTTGTATTTTTAAGCTACCGTATTTTCAGCACTATAGGGCGCACCGGGTTATAGGGCGCACCCCCAAAAAATAGTTTTTGGTCCTATATCTTCCATAGATAAGGCGCACCGGATTATAAGGCGCTACAATGGGAACGTCGACAAAACAGTCAGATGATTCAGTCAAACTGATTACCCCCTTAACATTCCCAAAGCTTGCAAAGAAGCAAATACGTGTCGTAGACACGTGCGGATGCGGTGTCGGTACGATGTCACTCAAATGTATCATTTCGAATATCATTCGGAAGGTTAAAGTCTTGGGATTCAAGAAATGCCAACCATTCCTTAGTTTCTATTTTCTTTTTTGCTCGCAACTTTACTGTGCATATGATAATAAACACTTGGAATTGAGTTTAATTCACTCAACTCATCACAGCAACATCAAGATCGTTCTAAAACAAGATACCGGGAAAATTATAAAGCCGCATAGCTCACCTAAGTTCTTACGTTCAAAAATGATACGCAATCATGGTCTTCTTACAACCGTGAGTGTAGTAAATCCAGAAGAGTAAAATGTTTACAAATACAGACTAATGAAACATGTTTCTTTATGGCGTACTTTAGCAAGCTTGCTATTCAGTCATCTTTTTCGGCCAATTGCAGGGTTTGTTTCGGCCCTCTAGCCTATCCGAGGCTCCAAATAACTTCAGCCAATAGCGATCGATTTAACGGATGATTGACACATCTTTTTCGGCCAATTGCAGGGTTTGTTTTGGCCCTCTAGCCAATCCGAGGCGCCGAATAGCTTCAGCCAATAGCGATCGATTCAAATGATGATTGACACATTGGTTAGCCAATGAAATGCCGGTATATAAATCCCAGCATACACCGCGGACTACTCCACGTTCGGGGGGAAATCGAGTTGTCGGCCGTTGCGTAAGTTGCGAGACCTTGCGATTTAATATTGAGCCATATATAAGGCGCACTCTATTATAAGGCGCATGGTCAGCTTTTGAAAAAAATTAAGACTTTTAGGTGCGCCTTATAGTGCGGAAAATACAGTACCTTTTCTCTTACTGTAGTTTGAATACCAGCCGTCTTACAATCCAGTATATACTGGACTGTCTCAGAAAATTGTGATAAAGTTCTTTATTTTCTGTAATGCAATTAAAAAAACAAAAATGTCATACATTCTGGATTCATTACACATCAACTGAACTATTTCAAGCCTTTTATTATTTGAATATTGCTGATTTTGGCTTACAGCTGAAAAAAACTCAAAAATCCTATCTCAAAATATTAGAATACTTCCTCAGACCAAGTAAAAAAAATAATTTTGTAACAGCAAAACTAAATCAAACATTTGAAAATGTCCATTGATGCACTCAGTACTTGGTTGGGAATCCTTTTGCACGGATTACTGCATCAATCCGGCGTGGCATGGAGGCAATCAGCCTGTGGCATTGCTGAGGTGTTATTGATGCCCAGGATGCTTCGATAGCGGCCTTCAGCTCATTTGCATTTGTAGGTCTGGTGTCTTTCATCTTCTTCTTAACTATACCCCACAAATTCTCGATGGGGTTCAGGTCAGGGGAATTAGCAGGCCAATCAAGGACAGTGATGCCATGGTCAGTGCACCAGTTACTGGTGGTTTTGGCACTGTGGGCAGGTGCCAGATCATGCTGGAAAATGAAATACTCATCTCCATTGAGCTTTTCAGCAGATGGAAGCATGTAGTGCTCTAAAATCTCTTGGTACACAGTTGCATTTACTCTGGACTTGATGAAACACAGTGGACCAACACCAGCAGCTGACATGGCTCCCCAAACCATTGCTGACTGTGGGAACTTCACACTGGATTTCAAGCAACTTGGATTTTGCTCTTCTCCAGCCTTTCTCCAGACTCTGGCGCCTTGACTTCCAAATGAAATGCAAAACTTGCTTTCGTCTGAAAAGAGGACTTTGGACCACTATGCAACTGTCCAGTGCTTCTTCTCCAAAGCCCAAGTCAGACGCTTCTTCCGTTGTCTTGAGTTCAGAAGTGGCTTGATCATGGGAATACGGCTATTGTAGCCCATTTCCCGGACACGTCTGTGAACTGTGGCTTTTGATACCTGGACTCCAGCTTCAGCCCACTGTCTTTGAAGCTCCCTCAAATTCTGGAAGCGGCTCTTCTTCACAATTTTGTTAAGGCTGCGGTCATCTCTCTTGGTTGTGCAGCGTTTCCGGCCACATTTTTCCCTTCCAACAGACTTTTTGTGGATATGCTTTGAAACTGCACTCTGTGAACAGCCTGCTCTTTGAGAAATTTCTTTTTGTGTCTTACCCTCCTGATGGAGGGTATCAATGATGGTCCTCTTGACAGCAGTCAGATGAGTTGTCTTCCCCATACTTGTGATTTAGTTTACTGAACCAAGCTGAGTGTTTTTAAGGCTCAGGAAACCCTCGCAAGGTGTTTCGAGTTAATTAGATGATTCAGGTGATTAGTTGAATAGCCTACTTGTACACTTTTTCATGATATTCTAATATTTTGAGATAGGATTTTTGAGTTTTCTTAAGCTGCAAGCCAAATTCAGCAATATTAAAATAATAAAAGGCTTGAAATAGTTCAGTTGATGTGTAATGAATCCAGAATGTATGACATTTTTGTTTTTTTAATTGCATTACAGAAAATAAAGAACTTTATCACAATATTCTAATTTTCTGAGACAGTCCAGTATGTAAAATATATCAGAAAGGACTTTTTTGGACAGGGTATATATCAATTTTCTTCCTTTTTTATTTAGCTGATTTACAATAAGTGGAAACAACAACATGTTTCCACAAAAACAGCTGTACAATACGATGATATACAGTGAGCCCAAAAGGTGTAGGCATAAACAGAATCTTTAACCGTGTGTTTAAATCACAAAGGACAGTTGTTTTTTTTAATGTATTCCTTTGCAAGAAAGTCTCTATTGTTTTCCCATATGGTGATTTTCTCAAAATAGAACTGAGCATGTTGTAAATCCACGTCAAGCTCAGCAGTTCTGCCTAGAAAGGCATGCAATCAATTGTGGCTCAACAGATTCCATGGCGGAAGGAATTACTTTGTACACTCTGAATGTTTCTTTCCAGCGGTGACCTCTGGATTGCGTCATGCGACCTGTCACCTTTGCAGCAGTAGGACAGGAACCGGTACAACAGACACCCTTGTTTTCTTCTTCCTGATTATTAAAGCTTCAATCTATTATCTCGAGCGAGCGCTTCCACCTGCTTCCTGCCGGCGGCTGATTGCGGCCTCCCGAGCCAAAACTTCAGGCCAGAAAGCAGTTTTGTCTTGTGGCGCTTTCAAAGGAGAGTGTTTTGGAACGTGTGTCCTTGCACCTTTAATGCATCCTGTCACGTTCTTGAAGGAAAAATGAAGGAAGAGGGGGGTTTCGGAGTGTTACAGAAAAAAATAAATGACTATTAAATCTGGTTTATAAGCCATGACTTTTTTCCCCAGGCTTCAACCCTGCGGCTTATGCAATAATGCATCTTATTTATGTGTCTTATCCAACTGCCTCCAGGGGCGCCCGAGCAGTAAAGATGAGAGTGAGACAGGTGGAATATAAGTGTCAGGCATTTGTTTAACAAAAGTCCGTCGGTCAGTCGGAACGTTAAGGGGTTAATGTACTGTATATTATTAAAACTCTTTCTGTGTACCAACTTTCTTGTCCCGTGCTGCTTATAGTCAGGTGTGGCTTATATATGTATAAAATGTACTGGGTGCGGCTTATAATCAGGTGCACTCCATAGTTCAGATTTTACGCTAGTGACAGTTACTAGCTACATAATTTAAGGAACTCAGTTACCGTCAAAATACTGACACCCAAAGTAGCGCTTTGCACCAAAAGTAACTATATTTTCACAAATTAATTGGTTAGACTCACTTTTAATATGCCTTTACATTGAACTTTTTTTTGTTCAATTTGTTTATGTTTAACATTTTACCATAACATTCTTAACTTCTCCGTCACATTTTTATGATTTTCTTCTGTCCTAGTTTAGAGGGGGCTGGTGGATGGGCACACTGAAAGGTGTGGTTCAATGGCTGAAAATACAAAGGCCATCCCTATCAGTGTGGATAAGCTGGGGAGTTTGGTCGCTTTCCTCACATGGTTAGTCTGTGCCTTGCCATAATAATTTTATATTTCTAAAACTATTTATTTTATTTTTAATGTATTTTTAACCATTTTGTGTGTGTGTGTGTGTGTGTGTGTGTGTGCGTGTGTGTGTGTGTGTGTGTGTGTGTGTGTGTTTTGGGCTGTTGGGTGGCAGGGCGGGGATAAGCAAGGGGAATTTTATATTTTTGTTGTTCACTGAATGACTTTTGAGCGGCAAATAAAAAGACCAAAATTCAGCACACGTTTACCGTACATTCTGCTTTCACGTTTGCCCCATTGATTGTCTGTTGTTCCTGTATTAGTCACACCCCCTCCCTCCACACTGCCTACCATTTGCTAATGGTAACATACAAATATGTGTAAATACGCGCATTTAAGCTGGCTCCCTGGATTACTTAAAAAAAAAAAAGTTTTAAATTTGACTTGAATGCGGGTATGTACACTGTCACGGTTGCCAATTGGCCCCGCCCGTTGGGCTCCAGGTGTGGCTCGTTGACTGATTGGCTTCCCTCCTATTTAAGCTCAGTGCTTTCACTCACCCATTGTCAGTCAGTCAATGAACCTCTGCACCCGCAAAACTTGTGTGTTTTGACTCTGTCCGGTCTCCTGTGTCTGATATCAATCCTGTCTATCCCGTCCTGTCCGGTATCGACCCCATCCATCTGGTATCTGCTCGTGTAATTGGTATCGATCTCATGGGCCTCTGGCTTCCTGTTGTTCCACGCCAGACTGCTGCCTTACGTCTTCCGCCCAGCGATCGCCGAATCACTGGCGTTTGTGTTAATGTGCATGACTGCCCCATTTCCCGTAAAATAAAGCTTGTGTGAGAAAAGTTACGCATCTGGGTCCTCCTCCTGTTCTGGTTCTGACAATACACGGATGGGAAAATATCTACGTTAGGAGAAATTCAGCGCCACCATAACTGTATTGATTTGTATTGTGTGGGTAAATTTAAATACCCTTCCATTGCTCTGCCAGAACAAGGGTTGTGTGTGACAACCTAAATGAAGCAAGAGTTCCCAACAATCAGAGGACACTATAATTAATGAACTCCATTTATAAAGTCGCTGAGTAACATAATACACAAAGTAGTAACACAATTTTATTAATAACACAGTATAGTACTCATTACCGAGAAAAGTAATTGCGTCCCAGGAACGCGTTCCTTTATAATGCATTGGTCTCAAAAATGGAGTATGCGTGTGTTTGAGGAGTGCATTGATCGAATGTGCAGACTCCATTGGGGAGTATTTCATAACAGCACATGTTCAAAACTGTCACGTTTGAAAAATGACTTGTAGGTACAAGAAAATAAAAAGAATGAATACGGATCAGTATCCAATGTTGTTGCATGACATTTGACTTTTAGTTAAAATATTCTGTCTCAGGTTCCTATGGAAACAGCAAATTATGTGTGTCATACAGATATTGCCAATAAACCAAAGTATTGTTTTTTTTTAAACAAATCACTTTAAGCCTTTTCTTGGAAAACATTCTCCTGCTAAAATCTCTTAAAAAGTTGCCATTTCCTGACTTGTGTCATCATTGCAACCTTGGTCAAGCTATGTTGCGCATGCAAATATGTGCATTTCTTAGACATGCTTGAATAAAGTCTTTGTTTTTCATCTCTCTTGGAGTTTGAGTTGGCGTATGGACTGTACTTGAAGCAGATATTTTCTTACTTTGACCATTTTCAAGCTACACTAACAAGTCAGTAAAAGTAAAAGCAGCGGGGACAAGCATGGAGTTACTCTTAACCGTACCCCTGTCCCCCCATTCCTAATGTGTTCTGCCTCAAACATCTTTGCTAAACAAAAGATAAAAGCAAATAGGTGCAGTAAAAAATAAAATAAAAAGGGGCTTTGAACTCAGTTGGTAATTGTTAATGCAAACTTAATATATGGTAAGTTGTAAATGGACTGCATTTATATAGTATTTATCAAGTCACTGTAGACTTCCCAAAGCACTTTACAATGTATTTCCATCTTACCCATTCACACACTGCCAGAGGCAACCACGCAAGGTGCCTACCTGCTTATCGGGGGCATTAGGGGTTCAGGGCCCTGCCCAAGGACAATTCGACATTTAACTTAGAGGAGCTTGGAATCTAATAATCTACTTTCTACTTTTTAGGGACACCTCAAATGACTCAACCCACATTTAAATGGACATCATGCGCCTCCCAATGGTAGAAAAACAACAACAAGATTGATGTGAATAATAAGCAAACAAATATGGAATATCATATAACCTTCCAATTTTTTAGTACACGTAGGTCGAGAAATGTATATTCGATTTACATAACATGAAACTCACCTGAGGGAGCTGACATAGCTGTCTGCCATTTTTCTGATAAGGGTACCCCAAGAGTAAATTCCTAGTGAAAGGCTGGCCAAAAAATACGAGAAATATGGTACAGTTTGGTCACTTTGAGTCTCCGTTGATTACTTCCTTGCTTGTAGCACTTGTTTTTGGTTGTACTAGACAAGGCAGTTAAATATTGCACAATGCCTACTTGATCAAATTACTACAGGATGTGAAAACAAAATACTGTACATGCATTTAGCCTTAAATTTCTCCACGCATGACTTGCCAACTAAAATGGGGAAGATCCATCATTGTCAAGCTAAGGCTGTCCTCCAGGGAACCCTTGTTGTTGTTTGTCCACCTCACGAAGGAAGAAAAAGCTGCAGTTCACAAAAATGAACATATTGGTAAATCAATACTCGATAACCGACACCGCTGTCAACATACATGTCAACGTATACGCTTAACTCGTATTTTATACGTTTTTTGAGCATTTCATATTGTGTACGCCGGATAACCATGTTTGTACTGGGAACAAAAACAATTTAGAAAACTTGGTTTTTGTTAGACGATCTTGTCTTGCTCATTTCAACTCCAATCCGGATCGTCTTGGTCACTGGTAGCAGACAGCAACGTACAATGCTAATGTTTTCCCTGGACACTAGCAAATATGATCCTTTAATAAGCAAAACTAAATTTACAGTAACAAGTTTGAGTGAGGGCAGCACGGCGGCGCAGTGGTTAGCGCTTGTGCGGCACAGATCATGTCATGGGAACCTGTCGTGGGTTCAAATCCATCTCCAGACTTCCTGTGCGGAGTTTGTATGTTCTCCCCGTGCTTGCGTGGGTTTCCTCCGGGCACTCCGGTTTCCTCCCACGTTCCAAAAACATGCATTTCAGGTGAATTGGCCGGTCCAAATTGTCCCTAGGTGTGAATGAGCGAATGAGTTGTCTGTCCCCGTGTGCCCTGCGATTGGCTGGCAACCAGTCCAGGGTGTCCCCTGCCCTCTGCCTGATGATTGCTGGGATGGGCTCCAGCATCCCCGCGACCCTATTGAGGATAAGCGGTGCAGCTGATGAGATGAGATGAGATGAGAAGTTTGAGTGACCAGTAACAAAAATTTGAGTAACAAGAGTATGAGTATGGATGTTAGGAGAAGACTGAGAGTGTAATTGTGCCGACTGTGTTGTATGGTGCAGAGACTTGGAGCCTGAATGCAGATTTGAGAAGGAAATTATATGTTTTTGAGATGAAGTGTTTGAGCAGTATATTAGGAGTGACAAGATTGAATAGATTGCGAAATGAAATTTTGAGAGCCAGAACTGGAAAAGAAGTGGAACTGAGCAAGCTTGTGGATAAGAGAGTACTCGGTTGGTTTGGACACATGGAGAAGATGGATGAGGAGCGAATGTTGAAGAGGATCTACAGAGCAGAAGTAAATGGAAGGATACCAAGAGGAAGGCCGCGATTGACGTGGATGGATGGTGCTATGAGTGCACTGCAGGAAAGAGGTCTAGTGGAAGCTAGAGCTCTTGTTAGTGATAGGAATGAGTGGAGAGGTGTTGTAAAAGGATAGTGGGATGTTTGGACGCGTTTTAAGGGATGGGCAGGGCACCCGTATGGTGCGGCAGGGGTAAACCAGTGAAAGCTGTCGGGCCCTGCTGTTGAACAGAAGAGTGTGTTGTGTCACCCTGACCCGAGTCACATGGCCGCCTTCGTGTGTCCAGTTTCATCTGGAGGACGAAAGCATGACCAACTTGGGTGCCGAGGTGCTTAACTTGTTTGGGTGTTTGGGCATTTGGGTTGGCTATGGCCCCTAAAATTTTTGTGTTTTTTTTTGCTACTTTTTCCCTAATTATACTTTTCTTTTGTTGTTTTTGTGTATGTGTATGTTTCTACATAGTCTGTATTTCTGTGAGTAAGAAAGGGCCTCATAGTGTTTGTAAGTTTGATTATCGCTTAATGTGGGGGAATGCAATTATTAATCAGGTGAAGCAATTGGCTGAGATTGAAAGGTATGTTTCAATCAAAAATGGGTATCATTTTCTCAATAAAACAGGGATGTCATACTCAGTTAGGCTCTGGGGCCGGGTCCCGACTTTCTGTTCTCAGGCGGGCCATATCAATAAAAGAATGTCAACTTATGATGTTTAGCTTACTGTAGTTTTGTAGTATTATGCTTTATCATTCATTTAGTAGTCTACACATTTATTAGGAAACAATGGTAAAAAGAATATTTTAATGTTTGTTGTTGAACGCGTTAACTGGTTTATTTTGACAGTTGAGTGAAGGCAGTCTTACATCTGAACCAACTCATGATGCCTTACAAACTATGAAAAAATATAAGCAAAAAATGATTAAAACACTAAATACCCCCAAAATTCTTTAGCGGTATATGGGGCAATAAGAATAGACTGTATCAGATCAAACTACTAGGCTGGGCCTACTAAAGCTGAGGATTGTTACTGCTCTCTAGCAGCCAGAGGGAGCATTTATTTTAAAAATCGCAACTTTTGATAAATAGTGCCTGGAGACACTTCTTTTTTTTGACATACTCAGAAGTTCATGGCGGGCCGGATTAATTTCAGCGGGTCATATGTTTGGCATGCCTGCAGTAAAGATTCATAATCATACTCTTAATGCCTGGTCCTTTTGTCGGTCTTCACATTTGGATTGTTCTGTGTGATGATAGTAAACCAGAACAGGTTTCAGAGAGCTGTACACCACAACCATTTCCTGCAAGAGGTCTCAAGGGGGCAGTGGCAGTCTTTCAGGTTCAGAATTTAACAGTAGGACACTTGACTCGCTTCGGAGGCCCAAGTGCGCGGCACTGGTGACGATATCAAACAGCTGTGCAGGGGATTTGACCACTATTTCAGGTGAGTTCATTCCCAAACTAATTTCGTTGACTTAAAAAAAACAACAAAATCCAGCGGATTAGATATCTAATATTTCGTTGATGCAAAGGAGATTTGCTGGATGGAAAGAAAAAACAAAAACAGGCGGATTTAAAATGTTCTCACAGTGAGCACATTCTAAGAGACTGCAGGGCCTCGCTTTATGAAAACAGCAAGCTCAGCTCAATGAAATTATTATTTCAGGTCAGATGGAAACATATTTTCATCTGCTTTATTTATATCTTATCTTCTATTTATGTTTCAACCTATGCGTCATAGTTAAACTGCTTGTTTTTGGGCATTTCACAAAGTACTGTACAAAGTACAATGCTATAAATCCCTTCCCCCCCTTTTTTTTTGTTTACCCATCAGTCTTAGCTGGAAAAGAAACAAAAAAGATAGCAGGATCAGCACAGCTTAGTGCAGAGTTTTTCAGTTAAATTTTATGTTCTTAGATTGACTTTGTATTATAATAACAAAATCATTGAGATGATAAGAGTTTTAAAATTTAAAAGGAATTTGGGAAAAACGATATCAATAATATTGATATGTATATTTGTTATTAGGCACTCAAAAGTAAAAACCAGATCTGCCCTAACTAGGATGGATATCAAAGAACAGCAATATAATTAATCAATAGAGATAATAATGTAAACAGTGTAAACAGTCAAAATAGTGAACAACCCTGGCATTCTACTTGGAGGTGTCCAATATTAAAAACAAAGCAAGCAGAATAAACTTACATTAAAAACTCACTCACACTTTGAGTTTATGTAGACTTGTGATAGTATTCTCTATTTTAAGCATGAATACATCCAATCACAACTCCATATAAAATAAGTACCGTTTAATTCTATGTATACCCTGTAAAACGCTAGATGTTCTACAGTCAGGTTGAAAAGTACTTTTCTTTAGGATTCCAAGACACAAAAAGGGGAAATGTACCAGTTAACATTTTACGACATTCTTTACATTGCTCATCCTTACACAGGCAGAAAACGACTGGTTTCGCATTTGCTCATAAAATATGACTGCTTAGCCAGTCCATAGCCAGTGCAGTCTGTATGTATATACATATATATATATATATATATGGCTCAGGAGGTAGAGCGCTCGTCTTGGGATAAAGAGATCGCAGTTCGAATCCCGGCTCCTCCGTGTTACATGTCGAAGTGTCCTTGGGTAAGACACTGAACCCCTAATACCCCCAATAAGCAGGTTAGCGCCTTACATGGCTGCACGGCCGCTATTGGGAAATGTGAAGCACAATGTAAAGCGCTTTGGGAAGTCATTGACTTGAAAAGCGCTATATAAAATGCAGATCATTTCATTTCATTTCATTTTCATTTCATTTCATTTCATTTCATTTCATTTCATTTCATTTCATTTCATATATATATATATATATATATATATATATATATATATATATATATATATATATATATATATATATATATATATATATATGTACACACAGTGTCGTGGTTGCCCATTGCCCTCACTTGGGCCCGCCCGTTTGGCGCCAGCTGCGACTCGTTGCCTGATTGGCTTCCCTCCTATTTAAACTCAGTGCTCTAATTCACTCCTTGTCAGTCCATCAATGAACCTCTGCACTTGCAAGACTTGTGTTTTGACTCTGTCCGGTATCCTGCTTGTGTATCCAGTACCCGGTGTCGATCCGGCCTGTCTCGTCCTGTCCGGTATCTTGCTCCAGTCTCCAGTATCCGGTATCGATCCCGCCTGTCTCGTCTTGTCTGGTATCTTGCTCCAGTCTCCATTATCCGGTATCTTTCCCGTCGGTCTCGTCCTGTCCGGTAGCTAGCTCCAATATCTGGTATCAATCCAGTCCGTCCCGTCCGGTATTTAGCTCCAGTATCCGGTATCGATCCCGTTTGTCCCGTCCGGTACTTACCCGTGTGTCCTGTATCGATCCCATCTGTTCTGTCCGACCTCGATCTCGTCTGTCTCTGACTCCTCTGTCTTACTTCTTCCGCCCAGTGATCGCCGCATCCCTGGCGTTTGTGTTCACGCGCATGACTGCCCCATTCCCATAAAATAAAACGTGTGTGAAAACATTACGCGTCTGGCTCCTCTGTTTGTGCGGGTTCTGACACACAGACCAATATATATATATGTATATATATATATATATATATATATATATATATATACATAGATAGATAGACAGACAGACAGAAATATTACCTAATTGTTCTGAATAAAAATAGATCTGAAACTTCATTCTAAATTGTATAAATTGTATAACCCATTATCAAGTAATGCATACTGGTCAAAAGTCTACACCATTTCTTTTGAAAATCTACTACTTTAACCTTTTATTATCATTTTATTATTAATTCAAATGCAGCAAATATGTAATGTTGTCATATTTGGCTAAATATTATAAAATCTTTTATCAAATTGTATATTTCAAAGGTAATCTTTGCATTATTTATTGTATGAAAACGTTTTAGGACTTTTTGTTTATAAATGTATATATTTGAACTCATTCTTAAAAATACAAACATTCGTCATGATCTCCGCTGGAGGGTAAAACCTAAATTTGTTTATGTATATTATGCGTACTGGATATTTTATTCTTTTGATAACCCTCCTAGCGCTCGTTCGCGAAAAAGCTTATTTTCACTGAAATGAGATTTGCAGCTCCCACATGCAGCAAATTCAAATTAAATCCTGGTATCATTTTAGATTAGGAATTCCCAGTATTACATGCTACAATAATTGTAGGAGTTCATTGGATGTGCTGTGGAAAATGCCCCAATTTCACTTAAGTGGTCCCTGAAATGTTTTCCATGAAACTTTCAGACTATCTATCTAGGCTTTCATTTGAGATATTATTTTAGATGCAGATCATCATATGGTTCAGTAAAACTTGGAAAGCATGTCTGACAGCAGTGAATAAAGTTTAAGAATTTATTTTTATGATTATTATTTTAAATCAGGTATGTAAGTGGATTACTCATCAAGTGTGCTGGAGGCAGAACTATTCGAAGTAAGTGGTACATTTTGGGGAACATTTTTCATGTATGCAAAGACATTTTACATGTAAAATCTATCAGGCACTCAAAGAAATAAAAAAAGAAAAATAATAAAGTATTCCAAGCGAGCATGTGGTCCAAGTTTGTCTGTTGACCCTGTCTGGTGTTTCCAACAGCTGTCGGACCAACTGTGGAGAGTGCTAAAGTGCAGAGAAGAATCAACAAATTCCCTCAACTCTTCGTACGAGTGAAGGATTTCTTTGCTTTGGAATCGTAGAAAAACTGTTAATGTCTTCTCCAAGCTGGGAATGACCGCTGCCGTAACTCTCATTGACGTTTTGCCTCCTGATGAGTGTTGACTTCTCGGGAAAGGAAGGGAGGACGCCAACCTGAAACGCCGCACAATGAATGATATGAAGGTTGATTTTATCTGGCACCAGTGAGTCTTGCAGATGAACGGCTAAGAGGATTATTTATGCTCCTTAAGCGTACCGATCTGTTAGAAATATCTGAATCAATCATGCCTTGGCTTCCGCTAGGTTTCGAGTCATTAGACAAATGGTACCCTGAGGCCCGGACAAATATTTAAATAAACAATTGATGGTAGCAGTGGGGAGAAAATACAAAGGTTAAATGCTGGAGCTCTATACCATTTATACAAATTTTCTCAAATACAAAAATATACACACACATTTATATATACATATATATATATATATATATATATATATATATATATATATATATATATATATATATATATATATATATATATAGCATTTATCCAATGATGTTTCAGCCATTAGTTGTTGCCAGGCTCAAAAATCCACCTGAAGGCCTTCACAAAAAATCCTGAAGGCCAGGTACCGTCAGTTTTCGAGAAAGCTGTTGGTTTAGCCAATCAGATTCAGAGTTGGGTAACGGCACCAGTTTCACAAACTATAATTGGCTTGGGTAGGAGTTGGAAACCTTTTGCTCGCAAGCCGTATGTGGCTTTTTCCTTGAACACATATGGCTTGGGGATGAAATCTGGCACAGTTTTCTCTGCTACGTTTCAAATTAATGTGATTTTGAGAGTAGGTCGCTAAGAAATCCTTTAAATGGAAGCTCATTAAACTATGTATTTTCACTGTACTTTGAAAACCTGCATAACAAACTCAAAAAACACCCAAAAACTCCAGCAAACCAATCACATCAATTTGATTGAGTGAGCGGAAGAGGTGTGCGAATCTATGCGAACAGCACAAGGCACCCCCTTTGCTCTCTCGCGAAGGGAAGTCTGCGCCAAAGGTAAATACGGCGATATCCTTATCCATATCATTAGCAGTATTTCCTTTTTACAAAAGAACTTCGCTCGCACCATGTTTTAAAACCATTATTAAGCATTAAAATGAGGGTCAAAATGAACCTTAACACTTTTAAAAACATGAGGGAGGGAGGCAAATTTAAGTGGTATAAATATTGATATGGGACACAGTCAGCATTATCATTTCATTGATTTGATCGAATCATCAAGTGACACACAGTGAAATAAAATGTGTAAAGAATTAGATTTTGCCAGGAGATTTTGTTGAATTTTGTCAAACAATGTATGGTGTGGCTCTTTCAGTTTTTTTTCATTTATGATTTTGCTTTGATGGCTCTCGAACGGCGATAAAGTGGCCAATTTTCCATTCGCCCATATGTACGAATGACAGAGTCTCTGCTGTCAAAGACCTCAGTCTTGACTTTTAACACATCTCTTGCAACACTGCAGATTTCCTTAAAACAATCCTCGTGGAAATTCACCAAGCACAACAACAACCACTTTGAAGGGACCCAAACTCACGTATTATTCACAAATTTTGTCCAATTTTTCCTACGGTAACTATACCATTATTAAATCCACATGTGACACCACACCTTGGTATTCTCTAAAAAACTAACACAATTTAGCACAACACACACGAGTAACCACTTCGACTAACTAACCTGTAAAACAATATGGCAACTGGCTTGCAACCGTGCTGGTGTTACACAGGACGTTTAAGACATGTATTATCTTTGAAAATAATTGGAATATACCAATGAAAGATATATAGACTTGTTTATTGATTTTAGGTACTATTTCCTTACATTTTGCATGTCTAAAAATTTAGGATTACCTTTAAAGGTAGCGTGTCTTTTTCTACAATTAACCTTCACAATTTCATGTGTTCTGTTATTCCATTCATGTTACGTTTAGAAACTGATCCATAGGCACTGTGATGTTGTATAAAGCCAGGAAGGCAAAATGACAAATCTCTGAATTGGAAGTCAAGGTATTTGTATACCATTCCAAAAAATTAGCCATTCACTTTGACATGAATTATTTTTCATGGGGTGATCGTGTTCTTTCGGTCATAATACTATCTTAAATACAAGTGGCTTAAATGAGTTTCCTCCGCAGGATGGCTGGGCTCTTCTTTAGAGATAAGGTGAGAAGCTCAGTTGTCCGGATGAGACTCTGTGTAGCGCCACCGCTGTGTAATATTTGTAAGGCTCATTGTCGCTTGGAAAGGGGAATTATTATCACTTAGTAGGGGGAATTTGTAAGGTTTATTATCGCTTAGTTAGGGGTATTGCAATCATTGCATTGAGAGGAGCCAGTTGAGTTGGCTCGGGCATCTGATAAGGATGCCTCCTGGACGCCTCCCTTGGGAGGTGTTCCGGGCATGTCCCACCGGCAGGAGGCTCCAGGCAAGACCCAGGACACGCTGGCCTGGAAACGCCTTGGGATGAGCTGGAAGAAGTGGCTGGGGATAGGGAGGCTGCTGTCCTTGTGACCTGACCCCAAATAAGCAAAAGATAATAAATGGATGGGCTGATAGTAACATACCTGTTCTGCATATTTTATGAATTTTTTCATTATTTCAAATTTTGTTCACCGAATGAAAGATTTTGTGAGTGATTTTTATGTAGTTGTTATATTGATCTAATTTTCGCTCATTTTGGCTCACATCCGGATGTTCTTGGTCACTGGTAGCAGAAGAAAATGTCACCGTAGATTGCTAATAGTTTATTATTCTATATAGTCTGTCCTACTAGTGGATCGCTGACGTGTAATATTTGTAAGGCTCACTGTCGCTTGGAAAGGGGAATTATTATCACTTAGTAAGGGGTATTGCAATCATTAATGAGGGGAGCAGTTGACAGGTATGCAGTAATTAAGATATTAAAAGTCCTAAGTTTATAACAGGGGTGGCGAACAAGTTTGACACAAAGAGACGAAATTTTTAACGGTGAGTCAAAGAGCCACACCACGCACTGACCTGCAATGACAGATAGAAACACACAAACACACACAATTAAAAACATATGATTTCCCATAACACACTTCTCCTTACAATACAGCAAGTATTGTTCTTGTGTTGATTTCAAGGAAAGTGTCCACCCTCAATACACACAAAAAAAAACTAAACATGAAACAAGGCAACGAGCCACAGTATATAGAAAATATGATGAGGCAAAGAGCCACATTCTTATTGGCCAAGAGCCGCACGCGGCTCTAGAGCCACGTGTTCGCCACCCCTGATTTATATCAATAGTGTAAATACTACACACCCTAATAACATTGATGGATCTGACTTCTTATTTATAAATTACAAGGACACTGAGTATCATTTAGTGCTTACTACTAGTAAACAACTTGATATTTTTAAAATTATATATTTGAATAATAAGAAAATACATGAACTCACATGAAAACATAATATAATCATGTTTTTTTTTAAATACTTGTAGGTCGAGATATGTATACGTATTTTACATAACATGAGGCATGATTGTCTGCCATCTTGCTGCTAAGGGGTACCCTCTAAAACAACCTTGTGAAAGGCTGGGCGAAAAATAAGAAGAAATTGATATGTTTTGGTCATTGTGAATCTCCGTAGTTTGTATAGTTCCTAGTGCTTTGTAGCACTCATTTTCAATTTCACTAAATAAAAAAGTGACATGTAGTGTTTTAAATATTAAACTGTGTCCCTTTACGACCAGAAAAACACATTTAAGTCCTTAACTGCAGTGTTTGACAGTGACTTGATGTTATCAGAGGAAAATATCGAGTACATCCACTGCCTAAGCGACATATTTGGACGACGCCCATCCTGACCTTGGGTCATGCAACCAGCAATTAACCTTCCAGGAGAGAATAGGCGGAAGCGGGCGCAGTTGAGGGATGCGTTACAGCCCCCATGAGAAATGTGGACATTGCAGACAGTACTCGTAGGTTTTATTGCCGGGCACTGGGCTTTAAGTGTTTTCATTTAGTCTTTAGTGTCCCTTTGAAGCATTTTCCAGCTCTTTTATTCCTTCTTTTCTGCCACTTGGCAGCGTTAAAGGCTAATATTGACTTTACAGATGTATTTTTTTATTTTATAGGCGGCCAAGCAGAGAGCCTGGTGTGTTTTTATGGACGTATAGACATCTAGAAGAAATTATATTTTGGTAGTTAATGGTTACGGATGTTAGGTTTTGATTGCATTGATTGAGCTATCTGTGAAAAGAAAATGCACAAGATCTCAGGGATTAATTTGGCTTTTTGCTTGACCTGAGGAAAGCACGGATAAAGGGATCATGCCAAGAGGATACAAATATGGATTCAAAGTGGAAAATCCTCACCAACACCCAAATAATCTCTTTTAAGCAATACATGAGTTCTGTTTCCCATGCTGGTTGTTCCCTTACTTTTTCACGCAAGAGATTAGAGGCAGTTCAACAGGGCGTCATCTTTTTTTCATGTCTATCATCCGATTCTTCAAAGAGATACAATAAAGGACATTTTTGTGTATTACTCTTCTTCACATGCAAAGACTAACTGTTAAAGTTATCAGCCGTCTGCTGGACACAGGCTTAGCTTGGCCGCAAGTGATTTAAAAGAGGGGAAAGTGAGTGACCCCAGAGTGTCTGAAGGTTAAAGCTTTTGCCAGCTTGAACAAGAAAAGCTCATTAATTAACAGATTATAGCTGGCCGGTTTAATCTGCACAAAAGCGCCACTTTTCACATACCAGACTACTTCTTGGACAGGAACAAGGACTCTACTGTTGTTAATACTGGTTGCCTGGCAATTGGTCTCATAGGCCTACTAAGGAATATGCAATATAGAAGATAGATATAGAGATGCTCCCATACTTACGACCATTCGACTTACGAAAAACAGTAGATATGAAGTTTTTTTTTTTCATCAATTCGAAAATTATCCAAACCTTGCTGTAAGTTAGATTTTGTATTGTGCACCTTTTACCGAGTACAGGACAGAACTGTAGTGCTTCTTTCCGCCGCTACCGGCGTGTGGCGCTTTTAGAGGCCACCAACCATTCACCCCGAAGATGAAATGCGCTTCCTCTTCCTAGTTCCTGTGTAAACATTCTATACTTTATCTCCAGCGCGCTAAGAACTTTGACATTTTTATTATTTAATATTTCGAGCATCCATTCAATATGGTTGGTGTAAAGTGTAAAGAAAAGGCGAGCGATTTCATTTGAAATGAAAGCGGAATAAGAAAGCTTGATGCGGTTGAGAAAATGGTTGGATCGATGTTTTTCGGCTACTTTCTTCCACGCAGATGGTAGTAGCCTAACTCTTGAAGCCCATCTTCCACAACTAAGTTAAACTTCACTTTATTTATATATTTATGATATATTTTTTATTTTATAATATGTTTATAGAGCACATTATTTTATTAAATGTTTATTTTTTTGGTACAAAACAATTCAGGCTAATTATACAAGCCTTAAACATACTTATATATACCTTAAAAATACAAAATATAGCACTGAAGCAACTCACGAACAAATTCAACTTATGAACAATGGTCCGGAACTTTTCGTTCATAAGTATGGCAGCGTCTGTACTTATTTATTTACATAAAGTCAATGTAATTTATGGCATGTGGTTCTACCCTTATTATTCTCCCTAGTCAGTGTTCACTTGCTGATGTCATTTTTTTACTGGGAAATGAATACATCATCTAAGTCCAGCTTTAAATGAAGATACAGTGGCCCCTTTGGATACGAATTACTCTAGTCATAAAACATATTAGATGTGAGATGTCTTTCGAGCAAAAATCATGTGTGATAAAATCCAAGAATTTACAGACGTTACAATTTGAGGGCCGAGTGCTAAAGACCGCTCACCCGCAGCATTAGCTCGTTTCAGTTAGCATGTTCATTTTTCGCCATACAGATCTGATCTCGTGCTCTTGTATTGTGTTTTTTGTATTGCATTGCTTTCATATCATTTACAGTCTTTCGTGCTCCCTCACACCTTCACCTCCACGCATATACTACCGTTAACAGCTGTGACTTCCTCCATGGTGAGTGCTCGTAATGAACTTGCATTTAGTTTAGTTTACACGATCTTTTTTTTATCTATTTATAACTGAGGCAAAATCAACAAACTATATAAAACGATTCAATAACAAATTAACACAAAAAATGTTAGAGTGAACAAAATGCCTCTAAAGTATATTACTAACTCAAAATAAAAAAAAGAAAGGTCACAATCTTTCTGAAATTGTACTATCCACTGTATTGGACTTTCTTGGAGTTGTATTGTATTATGACAATACAATGTAAAGATGTATTTAGAAAAAGCATTCGAAATAACGTCTGCCCGGCGTGCAAAAATCTTTTGTTTTTATTTATTTATTTATTTTTTTTTTCAAATCAAACTTTTGCTTTATTCCGATTTCAAAATCTTCGTTCGGTTTGGTTATTTCAGAAATTTGGTTCGTTAGGTAATTTGCATTCTCTGCAGCCAATCAGAAGCCTGCATCGAATAACTTCGTGCTTCCGGAGTTTCCCGAGCGTGATAAGGTCGTGCATTTGCATATCATTTTCCAAAGTAGACACACAGAGAACACAAGAAAAATGGATAAGTGGTTAGGAATCAAAAGGAAGCCAAAACCTCAGCCCCAGAAGAAAGATAAAAAAAAGCCAAATTTATGACGCTACAAAACGAAAACCTACATTGAAAGCATAGTGGAAAGAGGAGTTCACCTGGCTTGTAGCAGACGACACAACGCAAACATTGCATGAATGAAGATAAGTAAATACAGGTACATACTGATGGCAGATAGAAAATAGCAATGTCACATACATGCAATGAATGTTAGATAGATAGATAGATAGATACTTTATTCATCCCCGAAGGGAAATTCACTTTTCCAGCAGCATCCCTGAGCTGAGAACAATCGAAAATAACACGGGAGCTGCTGGAGTGGCTGCCATTCGTGACGGCGCCGGAGAAACGATATGAGTAGGTTTGTAATAAACTTAATTTTAAAGTGTTGTTATGTTACATATTCTGATGATCAATCCTTAATACTCTGTGATTAGTCGTCTTATTGTGTTTCAAATTGTGAAAAATGGGGCGGGCAACTTTATGGCTGGGCAGGCAACTTTTCAGAGTTCTCTGCCCTGGTGTCCGGTTACTTTTTGTCATGAGTTTCGGACACTGCAATAACGTCAAGCAGATTTCTAGCTCCAGACTTCCTGTGCGGTGTTTGTATGTTCTCCCCCGTGCTTGCGTGGGTTTCCTCCGGGCACTCCGGTTTCCTCCCACATTCCAAAAACATGCATTTCAGGTGAATTGGCCGGTCCAAATTGTCCCTAGGTGTGAATGAGCGAATGAGCTGTCTGTCCCTGTGTGCCCTGCGATTGGCTGGCAACCAGTTCAGGGTGTCCCCTGCCCACTGCCCAGAGATGGCTGGGATGGGCTCCAGCCCCCCCCCGCGACCCTAATGAGGATAAGCGGTACGGCTAATGAGATGAGAGATGAGGAGATTTCTAGTGTAATTTTTCCCAATCATTCTATCTAAATCTAAGTTCAAAAACGGTCACAAACTCTGTCCGGAGAGCGTGGAAGACAAGTGCAAAAGCACAGACTAGTACAGTCAAATGGTTGTCACACATTAGGGCAGTGTTCGTCACACAGAAAGGCAGGCAGCAACAGTATCTGGACAATCAGAGGCAATCAAATTAAACAGGCTAAAGGCTTAAAGATCCAGTCAGTACAAGCAGAGAAGTCGACAGTCCAAAGGTTCCTAACGCGGCATTGGAAATCCTGTTGTTTAGGGAGGGGTTCGGGACACTGGTTGACAAGCGCGCTGTGGAATGGGTGCTTGGAATGTAACGGGAAAGGCAACAAACTAGCAAGGAACAAAGAAGACTTAATAGTAATCAAAACAAGTGAAAACAGCTGTGAGGAAGAAAATTAAACCCATGAGTGAGTGACCAAATAAGGTCGTCAAGACAGAGAAAGGGAACAAGAGAACATATAGAGAAGCAGAATTCAAGAGTACTGGACTGCTGCAAAACCAGCTAGGTAGTTGGCTAGTTGGTACATCATATTCATTTACGACATCCACTTTCTTTTAGGGTCTGGTGCGCCTCCTTCCACCAGTGCGCTGAGCGGGTTTGGGACAGAGCCCCGGTTGTGTTCTATATCCTCACCTCTTTATAAGAACATTTTGAACAGCACACGTTGTCGCAACATTTTCATGCGACTGCCATACCAAGTCTTTTTTCCTTTTCTTTTTGGTTTCTGCGGTCCACTTTGGACTGTTTATTAGTGGTCTAGTGCCCACTTGTTTGTTACTTTACTCGTTGCATTTGCCATTTCCAATTCCGGTTTTGGTCTTTTGGTTTTTGTTTCTTTTGTTTCCGGTTTGGGGCGGCTGAGTGGTTAGCGGCACAGTTCTGAGGTCATGGGATCAAATCCATCCTCCAGCCTTCCTGTGTGTAGTTTGCATTTCTCCCCGTGCCTGCATGGGTTTCCTCCAGGCACTCAGATTTCCTCCCACATTGCAGAAACATGCATAGCGGGTTAATTGGCCGGTCCAAGGTGTCCCTAGGTGTAAATGAGCAAGTGAGTTGTCTGTTTCTGTGTTCCCTGCGACTGGCTGGCAACCAGTTCAGGGTATCCCCTGCCCACTGAAGATAGCTAGGATGGGCTCTATCACCCAGTGACCCTATGAAATGAAATGAAATGAAATGATCTGCATTTATATAGCGCTTTTCAAGTCAATGACTTCCCAAAGCGCTTTACATTGTGCTTCACATTTCCCAACAGCGGCCGTGATCTGTGCAGCCATGTAAGGCGTTAACCTGCTTATTGGGGGTAATTGGGGGTTCAATGTCTTACCCAAGGACACTTCGACATGTAACACGGACAAGCCGGGATTCGAACTGGGATCCCTTAATCCTTAAAAACGATCGCTCTACCTCCTACTGTGGATAAGCTGTGTAGATAATGAATGGATGTTTCTGGTTTGGAATTGTCCAGGTTTTGTTTGTTTTCAGCCTTTCGGCGTTTTGCGAACCCTTGCTTGTCACTTTGTCCTTTTGTCATTGAATACCAACCCCTTTTTTGAGCACCCATGCCCCCCAGTTTCTGCTTCCCCCACATTGTCACTGCCAAAACTTACCACTTTCACGACTTGTGGAAAAAAACATTTGCACAAGATCATTAAATCTAACTATATAACCAAAAACAAACAAAGCCCCAAAAAAACAATTTATTGAGGGATCCAGCTGTTAATAATAAAGAAACATCTTTATCTCAATATGTATCCATTATTCATGTAAATGCTCCTAAATAAGCCAAATTGTTGGGTGCAGTTTAATAAAGACGGATGGCTATTTAAGTCGTCTATTTTCACAAGCATCTGCTTCTGGGCTGTTTAGCAACACGTGTGGCGCAACATTAACAGAAAATGGCTGGTCCGTGTCTCTGCTACATCTGCACCTTGCCCATAACAAGGCCGTAATCAAGAGCACAACACGATCTGGCGTGACACAAGAACATTTCTTTTCTTCGTCTTTTGACAGCCACTAAATTGTACTTGCACATTCCTGCACAATTGAGATACTTGTGGATCTCTGGCAGGATTTGTCTGTTTTCTTAGGGAGGTGAGGATGAGTTCATCATCGCCACTGAGAATTACGTTTTAGTCTATTTCATTAGCGTAATTATTGTATAATAAAGGATAAATGATTTACTCTGTGGAATGCGAAAAAACAATTAGCACGGATTTAATTGAAATATATGTATATTTTGGAAGGCCAAACCTTTGCACTTACTGCTATAATAAATAACAGATGGAAAATGGAATTTGGTTCTCATTCCAGCAAAGATATTGTGATTTTTTTTCCCGTCTTTTATCGTTATGTATTGTATTATTGTCTCTTGGAGACCTAATAGTATATTAATTTATTCATTCATTCCTAGGACAAATACTGTTTATACAGCTGGTTAATCAATAATTTAATTAGAATAAAACTTTATCACAGAAATACATTAATCATCAGCTTACATTGCAAACAGAACTAGCTTTGCAGAATTCTAAGGGGCACTGTTTTTTGTTTTGAGATAGGATTTGGTTGGCATTTTGTAAGTTGTCCAAAATAAACTAAATTGTATTTAAATAAATAAATGAAAAAACACAATGTCTGGATTATAGTTTTATTAAAAAACAATATCAGTTACGTAATATGACTTGTAGGTTTTTTATTGTCACAACGCGGATTGACCATTTATTTTCTTTACTCATTCATTCATATTCAATATAATACCCATATGTGCAAGCAAGAAAGAATGTATTATAGTGTGAGGCAGGATACAAGTGCAGGCACAAGCAGAGTTTTGAGAGTTTATAATTGGGGAAGGGGGGTTCAACACACGCTCCGATGGAAGAAGGAACAAATCAAAAACGGAAAAAGTCCAAAAATAGGCTGCTGGTAAAAAGACTATGTCTTATAAATTTGAGCTTGACTGGTGAGGGAGGTACAGCAATATCTACTGTTCAAAGCAGGCAATCCGACACGTAAATCTGTGCTCGCTGCCTTTAACAACTCGAGTTAATGAGCACCCGATGTGTTCAATTAGCATTCTAGACACTATGGCGCCCTCTAGCTGGTGTAAACGGGCTGGACCCTCACAGAAAGAAAGAAAGAAAGAAAGAAAGAAAGAAAGAAAGAAAGAAAGAAAGAAGGAAATAAAGAAGGAAATAAAGAAATAAAGAAATAAAGAAAGAAAGAAAGAAAGAAAGAAAGAAAGAAAGAAAGAAAGAAAGAAAGAAAGAAAGAAAGAAAGAAAGAAACAAACAAAGAAAGAAACAAAGAAAGAAAGAAAGAAACAAAGAAAGAAACAAAGAAAGAAAAGGGTACTTTTTGCCACCACTGCATCGTCTGTTGGATCAATTGAGGCCCTGATGCGGATCTAGATTTGGGAGAAATCCAAAAAGTAATAGATGTCAGGGGGGTGCAGGTGTAGGGGTCACAAGGCTGCCCCCCTTGGTTTTCCTCATCAGTCATTCCTGAGGTGCACATCACGTCCAGATGTTGCTGCACGTTGGAGTGCACGCCATTCTTTTGCTGTAATGCCAAACCTACTCCTCGTCAAGGCTAACCTTGGACTTCATTGTCCTTAGGTGTAGGTCAACACTGCGTTCACATACAGAAGTATACATATGAAGTCCTCGTCTGGGCTTTGCCATCATGTCGAGCAGCAATCTTATGACTCCCAATCTGAAAAGTCAACGCAGACCTCCGCGCCAGATTTATTCCAACACTTTTCGAACGTCATCCATGTACAGCAACAGTCTACGGTTCCATATTCCAGCAAAATGAGAAAATCAAGTCACATAACCCTGAAGCTGAGGAAAGCACATGTTTGCACTGAACTGCTGTGACACTCACTGGAAAGATCGTTTTGGACAGGGGTCACTAAATTCAACCATACATCCAACCATGTATTTGGTATAGATTTGAACAAATAAAGGAATCCGGCCGGGTTTAGCCTGAAGGGACGATGTGGGTCCCCCTTCCGTAACCACCCTAAACAAATGCACAAAACTATGACTTTTTGTTTTTTTTCTATTTTTGTTGCTGCTAAATGAAACTGTGAAAAAATATATACATCGCATGAAATTGAAAATATATATACCTTATTAATTATATTCGATATTTTTGAATTGGGCGATTCCTTGCTCCTTTGTGTTATATGTCGAAGTGTCCTTGGGCAAGACACTGATTCCCTAATGCCCCCAATGAGCAGGTCGGCGCCTTGCATGGTCGCTACTGGTGTGTGTGAATGGGTAAGTGTGAAGCACATTGTAAAGCGCTTTGGGAGGTCTTCATTGACTTGAAAAGCGCTATATAAATGCATACCATTTACCATATAATTGCAGAGGTTTTATTGTACTATTATTTATTGGTCCAGGCAATTTTTTTCATATAAAATAACAGCTTAAGAAAAACTAAACTGCCTTGTCACCTGCTGGCATGGCAGGTAAGGTACTTACGTGTTTAGGTTTTAATAGACAGGGAAATTGCATTCAACACCTGCACAGCATGAGTCGAATCACGGATGAAGAATTTGCATTTACACATTTTTTTGTGAGATTTGCTCTTTCCTTTACTGGGCCACCGACTCGCCACTTTTTCTATTAATCTAATCCGCATTGTAAGAAGTAGTTCGGTACAACGTAGGATATTTTTTTTCCATTAAGAAGGTGGATTAAAACCTGAAATAATTAAACAGTGTGCACACTAAGCAGAAGGGCACTTGCTCTTTTGTGTAAGTCCTTTTAATTACACTGTGTGATTAAAAGTGCATGGCAGACTGTAACATGTTCAGTTGTGGGTATGATTGAGCATCTCCAGCATCAGCATCCTGATACAGTGTTGAGTGGAGCCAGTCGCGGTGGTTCTGGCGTCTGGTAAGGATGGCCCCTAGATGCCTGCGTCGGGAATTCTCGAAAAATAGCCCCAGGGACATGCTAGAGAGTCTAACTTGACAAGGAAGATCTGAGTGAGTGCGTCACAGACGAGCATTTTGATGGTATTTTTTGTTAGCTACCACAAGAAGCAGCAGGGTGGCTCAAACGTCCACCTACTGTATATGCTGCTAATACACCTTGGAGAATTATGACAAGTGAAACTCGTCTGTAAAATGAGTGTATTCAACATTTTTATTTTAGCAATGGTAAGATACTGCCTTCAATATATGACACGAATGCCAGCTAAACTTTTTAAGGAAGTTTTCAACAAAATGACCTGGACCAACATGATGGCAGTCGGCATTGGGGACTACGCCGTCACTAACATCTGTTTTGCTGATGATATTGATGGACTGCCAGGAGAAGAACAGTAATTCAGACATCTGGTCAATCACCTTGACAGGGTATCAACTCAGTATGGGATGAAAATTAACACAAAATAAACACAAGTAATGGTCAACCACCCCGACGATATGACCACAAATTTCACCATTAACTACTGAAATCTTGAACCCTTCATGAAATTAAATAATCTTGGTGGTGTGATACCAGAAGAAGGGCCAGGACCAGAAATCATGACTTAAACCACAACTGCACTGTCCTGAATAGAACCCATCTTGAGAGAGAGTCAAGAAAACTGAAATGAAATAAAAAAATCAGACTCATGCAGGCACTCATTTCTTCCATTTTCCTCTACCCTTACTCACGCAGCAAATCGGGAAAGGAAAATTCAGACCATGAAGACAGGATGCTACAGGAAACTTCTAAGCATCACCAAAAGAGCCCGTGTGACAAATGAAACAGTGCACAACACCTTTAAGGGGCACATTGGATCCTACAAAGAACGGTTGTCAACTGTGCACGGACAGAAACTGTTTTGGTATGTTCATGTGACAAGATCATCGGGACTGGTCAAGATTATTCTCCTGGGCACATTTGAAGGAAGGAGCGACAGAAAGAAAGTTAAGTTGGCAGATAACATCGATGAGTTGAAAGCGGCTAGCTTTTCCACATCCCTATCTCTGGCCAATAACCGTTAGCAGGGGAAAGGAGCTGTTCAGAGTCACATCCTTATTAGTGCCCCAACGGCCAAAGTTAAGGGATCCGTGAACTGTGATATTGGGTTGTATTATTAAAAACATGTATCTCATGGCGATGGAAGGAAACACTCTTTTTCTTTGCAGGTTGTTTTTTGAGTACATTACATAGGATAAATCTTTGAGAAAGTGCAGTTGTATTTTCTTTGTTGTGTATAGTTTTAAACAACACGTCGCTACATTCACCCAGGTACAGCAGGGGACAACTTCTTCCACGTCTAAATTCCACCATTACCAATTCTGATTGTATCCAGATTTGTAACCTGGTGTGGATCATGCAAACTGAATGTGTATGTCCCTGATACAGAGGCCTTACAATCCCCCGCCTCTTTGGTGGGCCCTTGTGATAGATGACGACTGGAAGCTGTAGAGCTGCAGTCTACATCGTTGGAGCAGCTACCACACTGTTACTGATGACGGATGTTTCAGAATGTGTATGAGCAGATAATGTCAGAACAGAATGAACAATACTTTGAATGTGTGCTTGCATGGTCCAGATGTTAGTCCCACATTATCAATTACCAAGTGATTAGTGAAGGGAAGCCGTTTAAAATGATAGGAAAAAGTGGTGAAACATACATCGACACACACCTCCTACCTTAAATGCATGTTTGTTCGACCCCCTCATTGCTCGTCTAGAATTACCAGAGCATGATCCAAGTCTAAGGTCAAGACGGAAAGCCTAGCTTAGGTTGCAGCCTTTCGCTGCTCCCGCTTCGACCTCAATGAAAATAATCATCCATCAGCCCTGCAGGTAAGAGAAACACAGCGAGAGACACTAAACAAAAGACAAAGCCAGGGCGGTATTTTGAGATTACACATGAATGGAGAAAAACAATGTGTTGTTTTTGAGAGAAGAAGTTCAGAGTTCAGATTAAAAGCCATTTTACATTGTGAAGTCAGGGATTTGAAATGCCCTTTTTGAGGTGGATCTCACCAGTGAAGTGCTTTTCACTGTGTAAGAGGAGCAACTTTAAGTGGCTAAGAAGTGACGCTTAAATGAATTAACCTTCAAAGTCATGTTTTATGATCTGCTATCGCTAAAGCCAAGAGTGTGCCTCTGAGAGGGTTGCGGCTCAGATTTTTTTGGGGGGAGTGGTGTCTAATTAACCGAGAAATTCTCTCAGTTTTACACCAATTTAAAAGGAATATTTATGTAAAGAATGGCATAAAATGTATGGAATAACAAGTTGTGGAAGCTGGTGGCAAGTCTGATGCTTCTTCGCATTTTGAAGATGAAAGTAATGGCCAATGCATTACCTAATTCTGGAACTGCTGTCTTCATACAGCAACTGAACAGGTGGCAAGCTGCCAAGTTGCTGTTTAAAAGTATTAAAAGTCCTGATGTTCTCTGTGAAAGGTGGCTGTACCCTGAAAAACTGTAAAAATTTCTTTCAAGATCCTCCATCCATCCATCCATTATCTTCCACTTATCCGGGGTTGGGTCGCGGGGGCAGGAGCTTTTGACTTGGAAGCCCTGACCTCCCTATTCCCAGCCACTGCTTTCAGTTCATCCGATGGGATCCCGAGGCGTCTCCAGGCCAGCCTAGAGACATAGTCTCTCCAATGTGTCCTGGGTCGTCTCCGGGGCCTCCTGCCCTCATCTCTAAGGGAGAGCCTAGCCACCCTGCGGAAGAAACTCATTTCAGCCACTTATGTCCGGGATCGAGTTCTTTCGGTCATTACCCACAGTTTATGACCATAGGTGAGGGTAGGAACATAGACCGACCGGTAGATCGAGAGCTTTGCCTTTCCGCTCAACTCCCTCTTCACCACGACGGACCAGTACAGAGTCCGCATGACGGCAGACGCTGCACCGACCCATCCATCCATCCTGTTCTTGGTCAATCAAGCAAAAGATGCTTGATACAAACTAATATTAATTAAAGCACTAAATTGTAAATATTTACATATTTATCGTAACATTCTATTATAACTCATTCTTCTCTTTTAAGTCCTTATTACATGTTTATCTTGGAGTGCCACGTCGAATCTCTTTGTTAACAATGTCCAATACGGTGCTATCAGTGACAAAATACACAATCCTAAATCACATTGAAAGCAAAAGAGAGATCTTTTGTAGAAGGTATGTTTGCAATAATGGCGGATTTAGTCTGTCATTGGCATATTTCAACAACCTGTCTTCACGCAAGGTAAATTTGAAAAATACCACCAATTAATTTTACTAAACAGGGAGTCCTGTCCCTAACATAGCAAGTAGCCATATAGTGTATGCACTCAAACCCAATCAAGTGTAGTCCAACTATATCACACAAAGCCAGTTTTGACAGACGAAAGCAACAGGATAAGAACAACTATACAAAATGTATAAAATAACCAAAGCCTTTGTTTCATTTTGTCTCACTTAAGTTGCCCCATAAGTGAAAGGGTCACTCAGAGGACAATAAAGTTCTTTATCTTGATCTTGATTTTGGAGCAAAAACATTACAATCCAGATCTAGCCTAGGTTTCCGTCGTGCGTCATGGCAGTGTGAGACAACTTAAGCCGCCAGTGACATCAGAACAGAAGAATGTAACAATAAAAGACAACAATGGAGATGGACAACTCCCTGCCCTGGCAATACTGAAGTTTAATATCTCACTCATAAATTCTGTCCTGGATAAATATTCTGACGTAGTCAAATGATACCTAAGTTTTCTGGCAGTCAAAGACAGAGCACACACTGTATGGTGGGCACCTGTGGACATCCATACCAAGCCATCAGCATGGGCTATTCCTACCTCTGAGCGACTCATACCATAAAAAATGATATAGCATCCCAGTGCTATGGAGCCAAGGTGAGCATTGACTGCGCGTAAATTAGCGTTCTTTTCACTGATGTAAAAAAACTAAAATCTTCTTCTGCGCTCAAAGTTGCATTGACTTTTTTGCTTGTAAAACTAATGTAAATCACATCCAAAACTGTTCTTGTCTCTTTCTCCCCAAAATGTTAGCGGCCTTCTTCTACTCAAATGGCGCTACCATGTTCTTGGTGGGATGCCAGCATTGTCTTCATATGCCCGAAAAACTCACATTGTGTTCTTGTATATGAAAAAGGTGCATCAAGTGCCCGGTAGGGCACCAAGAGAAATCAGGGTCATGAAAAAAAACATGTTAAGTGCTAAAAGTGTTAATGATATGCACTAATACAGTCAAACAATACAAAAGCAGAACAAACCAGATTTTCTGAGAAAAGGGGTGAATCTACTTTGTGCCTCGGCCTATCTCCAGTCTCATGGTGCCCCCGCCCATCCCAGTGGTATGTTCGATTATGCATCATTTGCAATTTGGTAAACACCTGGGCGAACATGGCCTCGATACGCCAACAAGAGTCGAAGAATCGGCCGAGCATCTCTGGCTACGGTGCCCTGCACTCCAGTCTGCCCGATACCACCGCCAGCTAGGATTCTCCTTCGGAGAACTACGGAGCCTCCCGCAAGCGAGTCTAGCGCTACTAAGGATTATCCTTAGGCGCCTTGAGTGACTCAACAACAACAACAACAACAACAACAACAACAACCAACAAGAGTCTGGAGAGGAGAAAGGAAAAAACGAGAAAAAACGAGATGAAGCTAATGCGTCGCTTGCTGGTGGTCAATGTTAAAATAAAAAAGCTCATTATTGTACCGTATTTCCACATCCATTTGGCGCACTGTTTTAAAGGGCGCACTCACTTTGGTTCGACTCTTTTTTTTTGTCAGCTCATATGGCGCTCTGGCCTATTAGATGCGATTCTCACGCGACTGCCTTTAATACCAAAACAAAACAAAAAAACACCGGGAACAAAACTGAGTTTGATTGTGGTTTAATCAAGTATCTATCACAAAGTATACGGAATACAACGGGAGGCACCGTTTAGAGTGTTTAGAGCACCCAAAATGGCTAGCTACAGCCCTGTACATACCTCACAATTGGATAAAGGAAGTAAACAAGGAAAATTTAGATATGCTTACAGCTCACTTTGGCTGTCACAGTGTATTTTGGAGAAAACTACTCATTGGACATATCAGGCTTGAAAGAGGACACTGAGATAGAATTATTTAGATGATAAATGCCATAAACTCCCAATCCTGATTTTCTTTAGGCAAATATTTCGCTGAAAACGTCCCAAAAGTGCATCTAAGGATTTTGTATTACATTTGGCCACCAGTCACTAATCTGCAGGCTACAACAACTAAGATGTAGACCAACTGTGACTTGATGCTTGGAGTCATTTTCAAACTACTGAATTCGGAAGAAACCAGAAGAACCGTGCTTGATTTTCCAAACTACGACATCCAGAGCTTTAAAAGCTGTCTGAGAAAATGTCATAATGGTACATCCTTAGTTAATTCGGATCAAATTACAACAATGATTCTATGAACTCCGATACACATGTGGGTCACGAAAGAAGGTCCTTGAAAATTGTAATTATCCCCAAAAAACAAAGACATCTGGTCTTCACGACTTGATTGGTTCCACCTCAATTAAGGCAAAACAATTTGACTAATCTAAACACCCCCCTTCCTTACGTTCTACAAATATGCGATCCCATGGCGGTGCGGCTCGGCGCTAATCACTATATTAGCTGTTCAAAGTGACCTGTACGGCTGGGTTAATCCGACATCTTGGCGAACAATGAAATCGCCGCAGCTGTGACAACACTGACAACCGCAGGCAAATAAAGCCGGTAATTGATATGCGACGGAGACACAACTCTACCGTGGGGGTGACTGCCAAACAGTGCGGGACAAACGGGCCCAGCTCAGTTTCTGGAAATCTATTCATAACCCAAAAAGGCCTGAGGCTGGATATAACCCTTGACGTGTTTTTGTATGGTCAACGTTGGATGGACGTTGACATCGGGTGTCACCAGTGTTGGGAGTAATGTGTTAAACTCAATTACAGTGTTACCTTTACTTACGAATTTAATTGGTTCTGGGATGAGCTACGTAACCTGAAAACTTCGTAAGTGGAGATGCATTTTAAATGTCAATGCGCTTATACGTTCAAGCTCTGCAAAAGTACAGTAGGATGTTATTTTAATCCTTTCAACCAATAAAGAGAAGAATAAGAATATTTTCTGAAAACTGATCCAATGACGTCTGCTTTTACCTGCTCTTATAAATCCGTCAGAAATTCCTGAGGCTGACATTACAAGGAAAGATAGGCGAACATGTCAACACTTTTCCCACGTGATTCCTTTCCAACAGTTACGAGACTTCATGGAAATTTGCTCAAATGTCTCTAATTTGGCCTGATTGAATGATAGCTGAGTCCTCCTCCCCTTCCATCTTGCCGGAGCCCCTCTTACTTGTCTGAACTAACTCTGACGAGCATGCTTGGATACACATGTCCCGTTTGTTTACGTTCGGGAAACTATGGGAGCAGCTAATGGCAACACCATCTGTACTGTATTTTTGACTTCGTATCCTGAAACGCCTTTGTAACTAGAAGCAATATTTTATTGCTCAGGTGCAGTGGATAACGCGTGTGCGGCACAGTTCTGAGGTCATGAGATCGAACCTCCTGTGCGGAGTTTGCATGTTCTCCCCTTGCTTACGTTGGTTTCCTACAGGCACTCGGGTTTCCTCCCACATTCCAAAAACATGCATGTCAGGTTGATTGGCCAGTCCAAATTGTCGTTGGGAGTGAATGAGTGAATGAGTTGTCTGTCCCTGTGTGCCCTGCGACTGGCTGGCAACCAGTTCAGGGTGTCCCCTGCCCACTGCCCAAAGATAGCTGGGATGGGCTCCAGCACCCCCGCGACCCTACTGAGGATAAGCGGTGCAGATAATGATATATATATATATATATATATATATATATATATGTATATATATATATATATGTAACCGCGGTGTACGTGTCCCACCAAAGATCCACATTCACGCTGGACTGGATGATGAGGTTTTTATTATTACAGTTTCTGCAAATGGATGAGTCACAACATTAGCTTTTTCTGCTGGGTTTGATCTCTTTGATCTCTTTGTAGTACTCTGGTTAAACTGACAAAACCCCGCCTCCTGGTCACATGTTAGAAGCCAAAACCAAACCCCACCCCATACCAGCAGATGGCACTGTTGGACTCAGCATTGCAGGACATTTACCAAAAACTATACACATATTTTAGCAGGAATTTCAATAAAATAAAAGTTATTATTACACCCGTTACATACACCCCCCTGAAATTCTGCTGAATATGGGTGTGCTACACTAAACAGAAAAAAAATCACATGCCAAAAAGGCAAATACTGATGAAAAAGAGGACACGAAAACTGGTACAGTATTACAAGGAACAAACTGAAGTGCATGTCAGTTCTAAAACTCTCCCAAAAAGGAGTGTGAAAAGAAAGGAGGCGATCAAACTCCTAACTAAGCACAGACTCAAAGATGCCTGTTACATCTCTGAAATATCAAACATTGTTCCTGTAGTTGTAAGTGCTCACATAGGCACAATTCTTGTTTCTTACTCAAGCTTTGTTACTCAAACTGAAAGTGCATCTCTACTGAACTTAAACTAGGAACTTGCAGATATTGCGGACAGATGATTGTCACCTACCACATGGTCATTCATCTGACAAATAAGACGACTAGGAGGCCTGATGGACTGGCGGACCCTAAGACCATAACGGTCAGGTTGAGCACAATTAACCTGAGCTTGAAGGTCTGGGACAGTCAAGTCTAAACAGTCAGTATCAGGGGAGTCTGCGTCCGGATGGTCAGGGTTCAATGGGGTCTCGTCTGGGAGACCCATACCCAAAGGGATCATGTTTTCAGAGCACTGTGATGGGCTTTCCGTATTGTCACTTGAAGTATGGTCAACATCTTGTTCGGGGATGTGCTGACTTCCTCGACTGGATGTATCAACACTGCGAGAGTCGGACTGGGCATCAGATCTGCTGTCTAGTGAGTTATCCTCTACCTCTGGATGAACTTGCTCTTCACCTGCCTGTATCACCCAGTTTACTGTACGGACATCAGTGTCTTCAACCGCGTCAGGTAAATCAGGGCATACATCACTTCCATGCATAGCAGCGTCAGACTCTGAGTGTTCAGATTCGCTGGCCAGATCATCCTCTAAGGGCAAGAAGCTAACAGAGAGCAGCAAATTCCTGTGAACTACCTTTTCTTTGCCCGTCAGACAATCCTTGACTCTGTAGACATTGAGATCAGGCTTGACTGATATGACTTCATACGGGGTTGACTCCCACTTATCTGCAACTTTGCGTTTCCCCGGGACACCTCTGTTGGCGATCAACACCCGGTCTCCCACGACGAGAGGTGATCCTTTGGCCCTACGGTTGTACAGCTTGGCATGACGAGTCTGTTCTCTGAGAGTATTCCTCTGTACAATTTGAGCAGCTTCATGTAGATCTTTCTTCAGATGGCGTACAAAGTCAGAGTAGCTGACAACAGCATCATTGGTCTTAGCATGTTGAAACATGACATCGACAGGGAGACGAGGGATCCTACCAAACACTAGGTAAAACGGTGCAAACCCTGTTGTCTCATGCTCTGTGCAGTTATAGCAGAATGTGAGCTGCTGCAGCATTTGTGGCCACTTTGCTTTGGGCTGAGGGGGAAGGGTTCTGATCATATCTCCCAATGTTCGGTTGAATCGTTCTGCGATGCCATTTCCCATGGGGTGGTACGGAGTGGTATGGGATTTCTGCACCCCTGCCATCTCTAGAAGCTCTTTGATCAGTTTGCTCTCAAAATTAGCTCCCTGATCAGAGTGGATACGCCGTGGGAAACCATAGACAAGGAAGAAATCCTGCCACAGACGGCGAGCAACTTGTTTGGCGGTTTGATTTCTGCAAGGGAAGGCGTGCGCCATCTTGGAGAAATGATCAGTTACGACCAGGACATCTACAGACTTGTTCTCTTGCTCAGCAGTCCAAAAGTCTATACAAACCAACTCCATAGGCTCAGAGGTGACTATGTTCTTGAGTGGTGCACGGTTGTGTGGTTCCGGTGTTTTCCCTACTACACAGCGCTGACAGGATTTGACATAATTCACAACATCACGTTCCATGCCATTCCAGAAGAATCGTTGCCTCACCAGAGACAAAGTACGGTTCTGGCCTTGGTGACCTGCTGAGTCATGTAAACCTTGAAGGACTTTCTGTTTCAATGAATCAGGCACCACAAACTGGAAGATTTTCTTGGCCATGTGAGGATCTTTCCTTATTTTGTAGAGCATGCCATTCTGTATGGTGAGTCTGCTCCAATGCTTCAGTAGTTTCATCACACTAGGCGACTCGACAGCTCTCTCACGCCTGGTAGGTCTCTTGTGTCTATGCACAAAGTACATGGTCCTGCTTATTGTGTTGTCCTGTTCTTGTAAACCAACAAGCTGACTCTGTGGGAGTGCCGTTGACTGATCTCCCTTCTGCAGAAGATTGACGTTGGCGTCTGTTCCCATCACTTGACCCACGCCACCAGTGGACTGAGCACTGAAGACAGCAGCAACCTCTTCTGATGTCACAGAACCATTGGAGCCTGATGGAATTGCCCTTTTTACTGACTCGTCTGATGTCCCAGCACTCTCGTCTACAACAGCGTGACAATTGTTGGATACTCTGAACACCTCTTGCACAGTACTGTTGTTCACCCTGTTGACTTGGTCCAAGAGCGAAGTATAGGGCTCGGTAACAAGGCGATGACCCACACATGACCGTACAAATGGCTCACGGCTCAGAGCGTCGGCTACGATGTTCTTTGGTCCGGGAATGTACTTCAGGTCAAAATTGTATGCAGCTAGCTTCGCTACCCACCGCTGTTCACACGCATCAAGTCTTGGTTTGGTCAAAATGTATGTAAGTGGGTTATTGTCGGTCCACGTGGTAAAGTGTCTTCCTTTCAACCAATGGCTGAATTTATCACATACCGCCCATTTCAAGGCAAGAAATTCGAGCCTGTGTGCAGGGTAGTTGAGCTGGGAGCGAGAGAGCGTCTTACTTGCAAAGGCGACTGGTCTGGCTACTTTTCCACCAGGTGGCAGCTGTGACAGGACTGCTCCAATCCCATCAAAGGATGCGTCGACAGCCAGAATAAACGGCGCATCAAAATCTGGGTGGGCCAGAGTGACACCTGTCACGAGGTCGTGCTTCAGTGTTTCAAAGGCGTTCTGGCATGCATCGGACCAATCTGCAGGCGTCAGCTTCACTTGACCTTTCTTGCGGGCTCTCTTGCGCTTATGCTTGTCACCAGATTCAGATGTGAGCCTGAACAGAGGTTTTGCCTTCGCAGAACATGCTTCAATGAAGCTTTGGAAATACATCACCATGCCTAGAAAACATCTGATTTTACTAGGGCATGGCGTCTTGCCATCCGACTCCATTAGATCAGCGACTTGTACGTCATTTATCGCTCTCACTTTCTCGGGGTCAGTCCGAATTCCATCCTCACTGCTGACATGCCCAAGAAATTTCACAGTCCGTCTGAGGAAAAAACACTTTTTGGGTGCGAGCTTGAGGTTGTGTTCCTTAAGGCGAGTAAACACCATCTGCAGGCGTTGGAGTGCAACTTCCTCTGTGGGGGCAAACACCATCAGATCGTCGAGGTAACATAATAGGCTCATGAAATTCTGATCACCAAATATTGACATCATCATCCTCATAAATGTTGCTGGGCTGTTGCAAAGTCCCTGAGGGAGCCGGTTGTACTCGTGAAGGCCGAATGGTGAGGAGAATGCCGTGTACTTTTTGTCGTCAGGGTGCAAGGGGACATTGTAGTAGCCTGACGTCAGATCCATTGTGGAGAAAAAGGCATTTCCCCCAAGTGCGGCCAAAGCATCAGCTTGATGCGGTAGTGGGTAGGCATCCTTTATGATTCTTGCTCTAAGCCTTCTGAAATCAGTACATACCCTTAGTTCTCCATTCCGCTTCCATATGAGAACAAGCGCAGATGCATAGTCGCTAGTCGACTTCTGAATAATTCCTTTCTCTTCCATCTCGTTCAGAGTCGTCCTCAGTTTTTCATACTGACTTGGTGGTATACGTCTGTAGGGTAGACGGAACGGCTTATCATCAACAAGGTGGATACGATGTACAAAGTCTTTGGCCTCTCCACAGTCCATCTTATGGCGAGAAAAGATTGACTCGAATTGTTCGATGATATGAAGGAGCTTGTCTTTACACTGCAGCGAAACCTCACATGACTTCAGGTCAATGTCTTGCAGTCCCAGAGCTTCCAATGCACGCATCATGTCCTCTTCTGACCTGGGTCGGACCTCTTTGCTCTGTACACTCTGCACGTTGCACTTGACCTCCTCTGCATTGGGCAGGTCTTCCGCTGCGATACAAGGAGACACATCTGCAATTTTCCTGTTTCTTCTCAGCACCACAACTCTGTCCGTGGGATTAAAGACTTTAACAGGCACCCATCCATCTCCCCAGAGTGGAGTAACAACTCGTCCGACAAGGACTTGTCTGGGCGCAGCCTTAGATTGGGTTGGCTCAACGACCACTGTGCTGCCCGCTGATGCCCCGGCCAACTCAGGTAACTTGCCCCAAATAACGTACTCGGTCCGTGGATTCAGCGTCACGCAACTCTTGATCTTAACTGTCCCTACCTTGTCTGGAATGCAATCACCTCTCCATCTCTCTGTGTTGGAAAGCATTGACAGGAATTGACTGTGGTTATCGGACAGACCGTTGTCAGGAGTGGAAACTAATCTCCAATAGCCATCAGTACTTTTCAATTGAGTCAAAATATATTTGATGGCATTGCTGCCAAGGATCATCTGTTCTGTCTGGCCTGGCACCACCATTACTGGTATTATCATTTGGCACCCGTAAACTGTGACGTGAATGTCGTACATATCTCTGGGAGAAACTTGGTGTCCACCGCAGCCTACAATGACATAATCATCGGCCGTGTAACTCATCATATCAGGGAATTGCTGCAGGAGGGACTTAGCCGTGTCCTCACTTACTGTACAAGCCATCGACCCACTGTCCAACAGCGCTCTGAAAGTGGGGCCTTCTTGCACAAGTACAGGTGTGTAAAACAGTTCGTCAGTCTCCGCTATTCTCTGAAACCCCTGAAAGATCAGCTTCTTCGATGGAGGTATCTTGTTGCTATACATCTCATAAATTGATTTATTATCTTGCATGTCAGGCTTCACATTAGTGGTGGGAGGTATACTCAGTTGATCTGCACTGTTCTCCCCTAAGCGCAGATCAGTTAGTTTCCCTGAGGCAGCGGGACAACTTTCGTCACTGGACAATCACGTCGAGAATGTCCTGGGGCATGGCAGTGAAAGCAAAGGTTTTTGTCTCGGCAATGAGAGAGAGCACTGTGGTCGACTTCTTTGCAAATGATACATGGCTTGTCAGTGAAACCATTAATTCTGTCTCCAGGTCGCCTGGTTGGAGCTCGCCTTCTCCCTTGAAACTGGTTTGAGGTAACACGTATCAGAACCTTCTCCAACATACTAATAACGTCCGTTAGAGAGACATACTGTGGGCTCGAAGTCTGAGGTGGCTCGTGCATGAGGGTTGGACCATGGTTCACCTCAGCTTTGTGTACGGCAATTTCCGCTCGATTCGCAGGTTGTTGTAGGGAATCTGCTTTGTAGCTCTTCTCAGCGTGGTATTCATTCAGCACCTCTAGTACCTCACATGCTGACCACTTTTCGATGGTTTTTGATCTGTAAGTGAGTGCCAGTTCCTTGCATGGGCAGTTCCTAATAAACATGCGAGTGACCTCTATTTCAGGGTTGTCAAATGTTTTGCCCTGCTCACTCAAGCACTCAGAGGCAAGGTCAGCTGCTCTGTTTAGTCTCAGCCAGTAGTCATAGGGGTCCTCCTGGTGTTTGGGCAAAGTTGAATAAAAGTCAGCTAAAGGGACAGCAGAGTACTTGGTACAGCTAAAGTGTTTCCTGAGGAGACTATAAATCATGTCAGGGCGGGTATAGACGTCTATATTACTGTTTCTAATGCCAAACCTAACTACATCTTTAGCTTTTCCTCTCAAATGCATTTGGATTTCCTCTGCTTGCTCTTCAAGTCTCACATTACTCTTCTTAATAAATGTCTTCATTAGATCTTCCCACTCATGTAATTTTATTGAGTCTGAGCCATCCCCATTAAATGATGGTGGTTCTTTAACCTTTCTCTGTGTAACCACCTGAACCTGTGTTACATCTGACACATAACCTGGCTTACTCAATGTGTTTGCTACATCTTGTGTGGCAGCAGCGCTAGGAGCTACTGTATTGTGTGACTGTATACGTGAGAAAATGCTATCAGCCAATGTATGTCCTATCTCCTGAATAACATTTGTCATCTGATCAGCTACACCCTCAGAAATGTCACTCGTGCTCTGATTAAACATGTTTCAAATATGTAAATGAGTCAAAATCACAAAATAAATCAGGAGCCTGCGTAACACGTCACTGTATAGCAATTTTAAATACTGTGAGCTGATGGCATCATGAAACAATGTGGCAGGTAGGACAGTCCTCGGTTCGGAGAGTTTGATAGAAGTCACGGGTCACGGCACCAATGTAACCGCGGTGTACGTGTCCCACCAAAGATCCACATTCACGCTGGACTGGATGATGAGGTTTTTATTATTACAGTTTCTGCAAATGGATGAGTCACAACATTAGCTTTTTCTGCTGGGTTTGATCTCTTTGATCTCTTTGTAGTACTCTGGTTAAACTGACAAAACCCCGCCTCCTGGTCACATGTTGGAAGCCAAAACCAAACCCCACCCCATACCAGCAGATGGCACTGTTGGACTCAGCATTGCAGGACATTTACCAAAAACTATACACATATTTTAGCAGGAATTTCAATAAAATAAAAGTTATTATTACACCCGTTACATATATATATATATATATATATATATATATATATATATATATATATATATGTATATATATATAAATTAAGCCAGAGCTGACGAATTAACTTCATTTGATAAACAAGCCCGAAATTAACCCAAACCTTTTTTTTTCGGCCAAACTATGTAGCTCGGGGTTTACTTGGTGCCGAGTCTCTCAAAAAAATGTGCACCGCCTAAACGAACGGTTTAGCGATAAAGTGCCCATCTTGGCGGCGTGCAGCGAACAAAAGTGAAACTGAACAAAATGGCACCGAAAAGAAAATCAATTTCTACAGATTACAAGGTGCAAATTGTGAAAGATTTATCCAAAAAGCTATTGGCAAGAAGCAAAAATCTGGGAGATTGAAGGAGGAAACCACCCGTCCTTTACCCCAACACCGAGGAGGAACAATTATTTGGGTTTAGTGATTTTAAATTAGACTGATAGTTTAGTAAACATTTTCTTTATGTAAATAATTACTTGAGTAAAAGTAAATGCATGGTGTGTAGATCATCACAAAGCAAGAGCGAAGCCCGATTGGCCCAACTTAATGATTGACATTTTAAGCCCGAAACTGGGTTCGGGCCCTGGCCTAGGATCTTACCTCTACTCACATCTAAGCCATATTTACAACTATAAGGTTAAGTACTGAAATCAGGGGGTCATTTTATAGGCGCATATTTGGTTAAATGTCACCAGTAGTGAATGGTAGAAAGGGGGCGCAGCCTATGCAGGAACAACAAATTCAATTGGGCCAACGCGATCACAGGATTTACGGTAAAGAAGTATTAAATTTTGTTCCTTTTATTTGTACACCATGCCTGGAAAAACAAAAAATTGTCTTAAAGAGTACCCAGAAACGGAGAAGGAAGTCGTCGACAAAAGAGTCAAGATTCAAAAGTCAAGAATTATGAAGGGTTCAACGCTCCTTCAGGTTTGTGTCTTTCTTCTATGTTGTTTATCATGTGGCTACTTTTCAGCAGTTTTAGGCGGTCGGCTTAAATGAGAGTATATGCGGTCATTTGTATCTAGAATGAAATAGAATAGAATATACCTTTATTGTCATTGTTAAAAAATGTGTTGAACATATTCTGACAACGAAATTAGACGTGGCACTCCAGTTTCACATTTTACAGTGAGGATAGAAAAGAAAAAAACAAGTTAAAGGAACAAAGATGTTTGTATTGTTTGTACTGTTTAATTAGCCACTCCCCCTCCCTTTAGCAGAAGAGACCTTATGTAAACTTGGGCGTTCCGAACACAATAAAAAGGCAAGGACGAAGGAGACTTTTTCAGAGTGTCTAGTAGACTGTAATAGGCAGCCTATGGTCATCTCTCCTTGCAAGTAAGAAAGTCATATTCACGTCTGTTTTTACCGGAGTCTCCGTCTCGGTCCTGCCGGTGTAGCGTGTGTCCTGCTAGTTGGACTGCGGTGTCGGGAAGCCATAGCTCCGTGATGACAAAAATACTGCAATTTCGGACGAAGCTGTTGGTAGCGATCCGCAGCTCAAATTCACTAATTTTGTGGACGATGGATCCGGCATTGGTCAGGAACATGCTCTGAAGCGCTGGTCTGTGTGGTAGCCTAGGCCCGACCGGCAGCCTCGCTTTTACTTTTGCTCCCTCCGCCGTCTCAATCGTTGTCGGCAGGCAGATCACCCAGGGAGATCCCGGTGGTCTCTGTGGATGTTATTGTAGAGAGTTTCTTTCATTGCCGCGTGCTTCCTTTGGGTGTCAGTCATCTTGGGGGGCACGGAATGACCTTTTAAATGAAGTAATTTTAACTGGAACAAATTTCTTTATGTCGTAATGCACGCAATAGTGGGTGTCAGGCGGTTGGGGTGAGTAGCCTCGACAATAGCCCTTCCACGCCCTCCGCGTCCGGAAATGGCCACTTCCTCCCTCCCCATTCATCTGCTGCTGATTTGTTTAATTTCTCAGAAGCTGTTTTACAAACTCATTTATCAAGCCGTGTGAAACGCTGCCCAGCAAAACAGCACAGAGGAAACTGTTTTCCAGGGGTCGAAACGGATCGGAGGAACGTCGGAGCTGGAGACGAGGCTTTTTCGCTCTCACAATACGATGCAGACGGTCAAATGTAGTTCACTAATTTGCACGCGTGTGTGTTTGGGTTAAGAAAGGGCCGACAAACATACGGCCTTTGGGCCGTATCAGGCCCGTCAAGGGTTTGATTCCGGCCAGCGAGATGACGCTGAGAGAAACTGCAGTTTGAAACGTGTCCAATAGATGCTGCCAAAGCCAGGCACCACTCACAAAGACACCGCAGCTGAATTTATTTTTCTCCCTCTTTCTTTATCTCACAAGCTGAAGGGCTTGCTTTCTCTTTGTTTTTATTTCTCTCTGTTTTTTTTATTTGACTCCTTTTTTCTTTCTTTCAACTTTCCCACTTCATCTCTCTTTCTCCCTTGTACTTCTTGTCTCTCTTGTTTTTCTCTCTGTCTTTCTATTGTGTTTCTTCATCTTTTTATTTATTTCTCCCTCCCTTTCTCTTTCTCTCTCTCTATCTCTCTCTCTTTCCCTCTCCCAGTCCTTCTTTTTCAATCCCTTTCTTTTGCTATGTTTGTATGTCTCTGCTTTTCTTATTATTCTCTTTTTCTCTCTCTCAACTTTCTCTCTTTTTCTTTCTCTCTCTCTTTCTCCCATTATCTCTTTGTCTCTCATTTTTCTCTCTTTCACTGTCTTTCTATTCTTTCTCTTTCTTTATCCTTTTTCTTAATTCGTTTTCTCTTTTTCTCTCTCCTTTTATCGCTTTGCCCCTCTCTATCTCTTCTTTCTTTCTCTTTCTCTCTCTCAGTCTCTTTCTCTATCTCTCTCTTTATCTATGTGTTTCTATCTCTTTGTTTTTTCTATTTCTTCTCTTTTCTTTCTCTTAATCTTCTTTTTATATCCCTCTCCCTTTTTTTTCTCTCTATGTCTCTTTTCTCTCTCTTTCTATTCTTTCCTTCTTTATCTTTTGATTTATTTCTCTCTCTCTCTCTCTCTCTCTCTCTCTCTCTCTCTCTCACTCTCTCTTTGTCTCACTCTTAATCACACTCTATTGCTCTTTACTTTTAGTTCTCTTTCTCTTTTTCTCACTCAGTCTCTCTCTGATCTCTTTTTTTCTTTTCTGTCTTTATTTCTTCTGATCTCTTTTTTTCTTCTGTCATTTTGTCTCTTCCTTTTCTCTTTTTTTCTTTCGTTCTTTGTCTCCCTCTCTCTTTTATCTCTCTATTTGTTTCTTTTTCTTCTCGTTTACTTTTTCTTTCGTTCCTTTATGTGTTTCTCATTTCTCTCTATATTTGTCTCTTTTTTTCTTTTTCTCAATTTTTCTCTCCTTCTTTCTCCCGTTCTCTATTTCTCTTTTTCTTTCCCGCTTTCATTTCTTTCTTTCTCTTTAATCTCCGGCCCCAAAGATTTTTTTTGCTACCAAGTGGCCCTGAGCTATAATGAGTTTGACACCAAAGTTCTCCAAAAACCTGCTCGTCATCGCAATGGATGACATCATTCTCACAATTATGAAAGCTCAAAAAAGACAATTAAATTACTGGTCTATTAAAGTGAAGGATATTTACTCATTTTTGCCTCAGGATGTGACTTGTGTCTGTTTCCCCGTGAGAGAAAAAAACACTCAGTAAGGTGATCTCAGTCCAAAATATGTAACGCAATTCTCAAACGAAAGCTGACCGGAGGCAACAAGATATATGAACCTTATCTTAATGTTGTGGTAGGCTTAAATAAAAACAAAATACAATCCAATTACATCTTACAATTAGATGTATATATACGACAAAAATAGTGTAAGAACGAAAAAATTGAGCCAAAAAAAATCATTCATAAACTTTAAGATACAAGTACAGGAGAGGTATTTTGTTTCTTTTAAAGGGGCAGTGTGTATTATATCTATCTATCTATCTATCTATCTATCTATCTATCTATCTATCTATCTATCTATCTATCTATCTATCTATCTATCTATCTATCTATCTATCTGTCTGTCTGTCTGTCTGTCTGTCTGTCTGTCTGTCTGCCTGCCTGTCTGTCTATCTATCTATCTATCTATCTATCTATCTATCTATCTATCTATCTATCTATCTATCTATCTATCTATCTATCTATCTATCTATCTATCTATCTGTCTATCTGTCTGTCTGTCTGTCTGTCTGTCTGTCTGCCTGCCTGCCTGCCTGCCTGCCTGCCTGCCTGCCTGCCTGCCTGTCTGTCTGTCTGTCTGTCTGTCTGTCTGTCTGTCTATCTATCTATCTATCTATCTATCTATCTATCTATCTATCTATCTATCTATCTATCTATCTATCTATCTATCTATCTATCTATCTATCTATCTATCTATCTATCTATCTATCTATCTGCCTGACCGTCCGTCCGTCCGTCAAACACCCAAACAAGTTAAGCACCCAAGTGGGTCATGCTTTCGTCCCTCCAGATAAAACGGGACACAAGAAAGCGGCCGTGTCACTCGGGTCAGGGTGACACAACACACTCTTCTGTTCAACAGCAGGGCCCGACAGCTTTCACTGGTTTACCCCTGCCGCATCATACAGGTGCCCTGACCATCCCTTAGAACGACTCCAAACATAAAACACTGAAATCAGGGGGTCAGGTTATATGTCACCTGTAGGGAAATGGTAGGCAGTGTGCGGGCGAGGCGACATGGTGTGTACAGCAACATACAGACAGTACATACATAAATACAACAAACCAATTGGTCAAACATTTTTACAGAATTTACGATAAAAGTGAGCTGGTCTTTGGTATTTTTATTTGTGAAACTATTTTTGCAATACACCATGGCTAGAAAAAACATCTTAGACAGTGCCCAATAATAGAGAAGGAGATCTTCTAGTGGTCTAAAGCTTAGCCTTGGAAGGGCCAGCATTGCCCTATGGCAACGTGACAGTTACCACCCCCCAAACATCTCTCAATGTTGTTGTTTTTTCCTTCTTCTAAAGACCACATTTACATTTTCAATGGATCCTGTTCTCATTGGACAGTGGTTGTGTTAATAAGTCAACCAAATTTGGCCCTGAAGTCACCAACCCTGCAAACCGTCTTGCCTTTGGTTTATTGGACTAGATTTGTTATGTTCAGGTAAGTGAAAAGCCTTAAATATTTTTTGTTATTATTACAATGTCTAGAGCAGGAACATCTTTAGTTTCTATGAATACATTTATGAAACGTTATTTTTAGCTTAATATGTCAATCTTGCCATATGACCTCGTTGAGCTTTTGTGGTAGGCAAAATGTGCGGAGTAGAGAATAATATCATCAGACGAGTGGAATGCTTTTGAGATGGGATTTGAATTGTTTAGGTGGCGAAGATGTATGCATTTGTTGGAATGTGGGAGGTGCAAATAGGATTGGTACATTGGTATGTTAATTTATGTTATACTGCTTCCATTTCAGAACCCCACTAGCAGAGAAAGGTCATCAATTCAGTGAGCTGCCATCCAAGATATTGACAGTGACTTTGAGATGGGTTTGGACAGCGATGAGAGTGATGAGAATGCATTTTCTTTCGTAGTATTTCTCTATATCCGTTGGTATGTCATTTTCTTGACTTGTATTTGTATAAATTATTATATGCAGATTCATTGATTCTGTTCTGTTTAGGTGAACAAACTAACAAAGAGAGGGCAGCCATCCTCTGGTGATGGGAGTCGGACGCCAGCCAAGAAGCCATGTGCACGACCCGACAAGTCATGTGGACACCCTCCGTTGGACATTTCCCACTGAAAACAAATAAAGGATGCTGCAGGCATTGTGATAAAGGGTACACCAGCCTGCAGTGTAGTAGATGTAATATTCGACTTTGCCTCACAGAGGAAAATAACTGTTTTATTAAATATCACTTAAAATAAGTGAAGTAAAAGGGAGCAGAGAGGATGTCATTTCACATTTTTCTTTTTCTTCGACTAATGAATGACTCATTCATTAAAATATTTATGATGTTTGGTAAATGTGTGGTTATACTGTTTTGGGGCCAAATAGGCAATCAACCCTGCAAATAAATACTTAGTTGTTCTTTATATTTGTTCAGACAAAGTGAGTACAGGCACAGAACTCCTGCTCACCTCAAAGGCCAATGTTTTTTTGTTTTGTTTTGTTTTTTAAACTTAGTAAAACACTATTTCTTTAAATCTCGCAGATATCTCCTACAAGAATATCTGAATGTTCAGAAAAAGGTTGCTAGTAATTTTCTATATCTGGGCCTTACAGGCTTAGAGACAAAATGAATATAGAGTGTCTCGGTTCTTTTATAGGGCCCGGTCACACAGCCGTTTGCGTCTGTATCGCGGGTAAAATTTTGCGTTTTTTTTTGCCCGTGGTTGCCCGCGATAGAAAATGCGCAAAATTGGCCAACCCGCTGTTCATCGGTGGTATGCCCGCAAAACAGACGCCGGCGACTGTTCCGCTTCCTCATCGCGTCATTTCCGCGTCATTTTCTCGTGTGGACCACGGGTATAAAAGCTGCCGAGCCTGCGTTATGCCGAGAAATGCATCCTTGCCGAGATTTTTATCCCCTCGCTACTACAACCACTTTTACCTCGTTTTATCTCACTTTTATATAACTTTTAGGGAATTTAATGGCGAACATATAACCATAACCAGTTCGTCTTGCATTTGTTGGGAATGTAATACAACTTAAACCATTCCGTCTTTGTTTTTGTTGTGAACGTAATCAAACGGTAATGCACGCCGTATACAAATCACTTTTGAGCAGGTAACATGTTTATTTTGCCTTTTTCTATTCAAGTCGCTCGTATTGAAACTGTTATGCACTCTACCATAAAGCTTATTTCTGCATAATAAGCTTTACGGTAGAGTGCATAACAGTTCTCAAAAGTGATTTATATACGGTGTGCATTACCGTTCGATTATGTTCACAACAAAAACAAAGACGGAATGGTTTATGTTGTATTACATTCCCAACAAATGCAAGACGAAGTGGATTTGGTTATATGTTTGCCATTACATTCCCTAAAAGTGAGATAAAACGAGGTAAAAGTGGTTGTAGTAGCGAGGGGATGCAAATCTCGGCAGGGTAGCATTTCTCGGCATAACACCGGGCTGTAGAAATCATAACCGCTCAAGACACAGTCCCGTGAAGATCAAGATTTCAAGCTATGGCACAGAAGAAGCCAATATGTTATTATTGTAATAGTTTTTCATTTTTATTTTATTATCTTGTTATGAAATGAAAAGAAATGTCAAGAAATAAAAATGGATTAAGACGAGGTCACTACGGTGACGAATCCATGTTCACCCCTTGACGTCTCGAGCACAACTGACGTGTGCTCGGCAAATCGCGCTGTATATACGCCGAGAAAGGCGTTTGACCGTCACACGCGTAACACGTTAATTTCACGTAATAACACCGCGATACAGGCGCAGAACATGCTATGACCGTGCTCCACCCACGATTACCCACTGAAATTTCGCGTCCTACCCATGTGTAACCACGCCCTGGCCGCGGCCAGAGCACGTCGTTCCGCGTCATTTCCTTCATTACCTCGTGTGCCGCCCGTGGTTACACGTGGTCTAAAGTTTTGAGCAGCGCAAAACTTTTTCGCGCGGCCAACCGCGTGTGAATTTCTGACCGCGTGTAAAGCACTGCTGTATCTCATCTATATGGCGATCTCAAAGCGTCCAACATCGTCTGCTTCACGGGCAGAAATTTCTGGCCATGATTCAGCCTCGATACGCCCGTGAAAGGCTTGGTGACCGGGCCTTAAAGTTTTGAGCAGCGCAAAACTTATTCGCGCTGCCAACCGCGTGTGAATTTCCGACCGCGTGTAAAGCACTGCTGTATCTCGTCTGTATGGCGATCTCAAAGCATCCAACAGCGTCTGCTTCACGGGCAGAAATTTCTGGCTGTGATTCAAACGCAAACGGCTGTGTGACCAGGCCTATAAGCTCTCAAGATTACACAGGCTAAAAAAATTAAAGGTTCACTGTTTCCAAAGGGTGATTTACACATTTTCTTCTATTTCTATAATGATGTGGCTATATCAAGCAGTTTTCAGGGGTCACAGTCTATGAGAGTCTATATATTGATTTGGAACAAGATGTCATGAATACCAATGTGATTCACCTGTGCTTGCTCATTTGGCGTCAACTGCGGTGGGCTCTGATTGGCTCCCGTTCCCTATTTAAACCCAGTCCAGTCAATCCCCTGTTGTCAGTCTGTCTGTGAAGCTCTGCTTTTAGAAGGCAAGCCTTTTTCGACCCTGACTCCCGCCTTTCCCGTTTTTGCTCCCGTTTGTGTCCAGCTACGACCCGTTTTGATCCCGACCACGTCTGCTCTTCTATCCCGACTTACGACCCGTTTTTGATCCCGACCACGTCTGCTCTCCCGTCCCGGCTTACGACCCGTTTCTGACCCGACCACGTTTTTGCTCTCCTGTCTCGGCTATCGACCGGTTTTTCCGTTCCTGACACTGCCATTGCCCACGATGGAAGATCCACTTCCGTATTCGGATCACAATCCGATTGCGAGAACGACTTGCTTCCTGGCTACAGCAAGCATCGGATCGCGGGCGCTGCCCTTCCTCTTCCTTTCAATGAAATTGTGAGAAAACGTTGGGTCTACCCTGTGTGCTGGTCATGACACAAGATTTACTTATTTTGTAGCGATAGCTTTTGTTGTAAGTAATTTGGGGCGTAACCTTATGATTCCTGGAATTAAGTAACTGTATCTTATTAGTGTTTTTAAGTAAGGCGCCCAGCACTGACATTGACATTATTAAAAATTGCAGTTGAAAAAAGCCAAACGTCTTTTTTGGAATAAGTACAAGGACAATTCATTCTAAAAGTAATAGTTGAATGTATCCATGTGAAGCGCTTGCGCTCAAAAAAAGGTGCTTCGTGTTGGGTTTCACAAGAGCAGCATATTCAGGGAATGGTTATAAATGTGTCATATCTCACCAAAAATACAATACTTCTGAATAAATACCCATGAGGTTTTTTTTGCTTTTTTTCCCCCCCTGTGAAATTCCAGAGCGTGACCCCAGACTTGAACCAGGGACGACATTCGTCTGTGTGCGACGTAGTCAAAGACACAACAACTCTTGCAGTTGAAATATTGATGGGGTTTTGTTCACTTTTGCAAAACATATCAATCTTTGTCCGGAAAACCTTTTTTATTTCATTGTTACACTATCATGAAGTCAATGACTGGAAAATGTGCCAATAATATAAATTTATATATAATCTAATTATTGTGCCTAAAATACCCATTACATTGTGTGCTACTTTTTTTTCTAATTTATATAATAGAGTTACAAATCAAGTTCAGAACAGGGCATTCTTTCCCAATTCCGGATTTCATGCTCTTTCTTAGTACGTTTTGTTTGACTTTGTGGGGAGAAGGGAAGGGCCAGTCTTTTGTTTACCAGTTCAAAAGGTTAGCGATTTAGCCATAGCCCTGTGGTCATCTGTCATGGATTCGTTTTGATTTATTGCATTCAAGGATATCATTGTATCTCGTAGTGTCATTTTTAAGCGGGTCATATTTATTCTGTTTTGTTAAATATGTTTTTCGTTTCTTTTTAGTCCATGCTTTTACTCTAGAGGACAAAAAATGAAAGTAAATTCAAAGCAAGTGACATGATGAAAATCAGATATTTTCCTAGTGCTTCCCACAAATTGTTCAAGCCTCCTTCAATCCCAAGAGAGAATAAATTTTGTCACCGTGACTGCTTTGACAACGCTTCCAACATATATATTGTGCACGAGAGGCAAGCTGTACGTTTACTTTAATACTTGAATTTGTGGATTTAAAGACATTTATTGCCAGTGATTATATCAGAGGCATATCTCAACCTTCGCCAATGTGGCTTAGTTTTAATGTATTACCCTGTTGTTATAAAATGGGATCCTTTACTGTGCGAAGAATTACAATATAGAACAAAAATAATATAATAATTCCAACTAAATGTAAAAAAGTACACTTTGATATATTAATAATACTAATAATAATAGTAAGAAGAAGGAGAATAATCAATAATAGTATTTAATAATTTGTAAGGTTTATTTAGAATAAGAATTAGAATTGTCACTGATAACATCGTCAGTGAACATTGTATTCAACAAAATTAGACATGTCACTCTAAGATTAACAAGTAATAAAATACTTTGAAGAGAACAAAAGTAATATTAATACTATTTGGATAAAAAGACAAATATTTGAAAGAAGAAGGAACTCTGTTGTTTTAAGACACATTCCTGGCTCTTTACATAATTCTATGTGGCCTCTGGCTGCCAGAGCTTTAAATGTTTAAACATATAAAAATAAATGGGTTGAAGGAGTACATTGGCTAAAAACTGTATTTCCCACAATTCCCATTGATTAATTTGGCTGTTCAGCGTCGTTACACGGCAGTGTTTGCAATGGCAATGAGTGGAATTGAGAAATAAATGTGTGACTTAAATATAATTTATAAAATCAAAGTTATTCTACATAAAGGAGAAGTTACATGTATTTCCCCACTTAATAGTGTTCAATGTAGTTACATTTATAACTTTATCAGGCCCTTTAAGGACAGCCTTAACGCTTATGTAGCCCTCAGTGAAACTGAGTTTGACACCTCTGTTTTCAGGGATCTTAAGCGTCTGCCATAGGGCAGCAAGTAAAAAGGTGGTGACAGTTGTCCTGTATAATCTTATAGGCGCTGCAGAGGTATTGAAACCCGTCAATGTCCTCCAGATTGGGCAGAGAGCAGACAATAATTTTCTGGGCAGTGTTAATGACTTAAGGTTTTCCAGTCTGCAGCTGTGTTCCCAGCATACCACAGCCTAAAGCTTTATGCCAGTATTCTGCTCTCCACTGTGGCTCTGTAGAATGACACTAGCAGCTTCTGTTAAATGTTGTTGTTCGTTTCAGGAAGTGGAGAAGCTGCTGGGGCTTCCTTACCAAAGCTCTGGTGTTGGCAGACCAGGAGAGGTAGTCAGAAATGCGCACACACAAAACTTTGACGGAGTGGGCTCTCTTTACACAGTCTTCATTGGTAATAAGTGGTACCGGGTCTGTGCCTTTTTCCTAAAGTAGGACTTCCTTGTATTTTGGTGTGTTAGGTATGAATGTTTTGTCAAACAACACGCTGACTGTGTCTCCACTTCCTCCCTGTATGTCGCCACTTTACCCTCAGAGTTCAAACTGACCAAGGTAGTGATTTCTGTCGTTAATTTGACAATGGTGTATGTGGGGTGAGTCGTTGAACAGCCAAAGGTGTAAAGGGTGAACAGCCAAGGGCTCAGCACACGTCATAGCTGATGTTTAAGGTGAGGGTGAAGTGAATGTGGTGGCAGGGTTTCACAGACTGTCAGTGGTTGAAAGAAAGTCCATAATCCAGCAGAAAATGGAGGAGAGCCTCAGGTGGGCTAGTTTCTCCAACAGTATCTGCGGGAGGATGGTGTTGAATGCCGGGCTAAAATCCAGGAAGGGCATGTCATGTGCGGTCCCTTCTCAAGGTTTCTTCATTTTCCTCATGTTAAAGTTTTTGAGTTTTTCCTCGCCCTCATGTAGGTTTTAGATCAGGGGATGGTGTAATAATAGACTGTGGTTTGATACTCTTTGTGATTAAGGCTATAAAGGGCTATAAAATAAACATGACTTGACTTCTGACAAACCCCTACATGCTCCAGGTGGCTCAGCACAGTATACAGTGTGGGGGTTGATATTCTGTTTTAAGTATGTACATTTCTATGAACAATAACTAAAAGCCCCTCAATCCTCCTTAAACCTGTTTCTACCTCCTTCAGCCATGGTACTTTTCAGATGTTTGTTGGTCTTCCTGACACCAACTGAGCTTATCACGAGGTGACAACTTCCAACAAAGCTCAGGAAGAACCGGGAGGTGCATAGTGTAAGCAGTGGGCAGGCGGCTTTGGCAAGGAAATGTGAAATTGAGTCAGGACACCTATGTGGAAGGCTTTAACGCTCAGGTGGGTCCATGTATTTTATACAGTTACATTCTGTAAATCTGGAAAAGATTATGAGTTTTTGCGCTTTCCAAAAAGTCGAGGGTGGTTTTACGAGGTCTTGACCCTCAAGAGCCATCAGATGGGTGAGCATCAGAGAAAACAGCAGGAATCCTCACTCATCGGCTGAAGGTTATCTTTGGAACGTAGCGTGTCTGTTTTGACTGGAGATGGGAGTTGTGTCCACAGGGCAGGGACTTTGACTGTGTCTTTTGTCACAGTAGAGCTTGTAATTCAATGCTGTTAACACACCTTAAAAAAAACAAATGCAAAAAAATTGTTTTTGTTCCCGTTTTTCATGTACTGGGGCTTTGAATGATTTGCAGTACAAACAAAATGTCAATCTGCAAATGTTTTTCTTTTGTAAGCCTCCTCAAAGGTGAGAATGTGATAGTGCAAGCAGTCCAAGTTTTGGCATTTCTAGTGCAACATCATTTGACCACACGAGGTAATCATTGCTCAGTCTAGGACATCATGACATAACAACAGGACATTATTGACCCATTACAGGGACCTAAGGCTCAAAGTCAAGACGAAGGGTTCTTGGTTTGAATCTTTGTACAGTTCCACCTTTGTGGCTTATGCATGTTCTTTCTTAGCTTATATTTGTTGTCCCTAATTGTCTGTTGGAAAAAGTGAGTGATTTGTACTTTGTGAACACGTGTGACTTTAAATTGCCTTTCCTCAAAATAGCTTCACTGCAAATACATAGATCAATAAATAAACAACACTTAAATGAATAAATGTATTGTATATTTTATTTAAAATAATTTCAAAAATCATTTAATTTTTTTCCAGACAGATCTTTTGTAGTATAAAAATGAAAGATGAGCTAGTTGTCTGTCCATGTGTGCCCTGCGATTGGCTGGCAACCAGTTCAGGGTGTCCCATGCCCACTGCCCGATGATTGCTGGGATGGGCTCCAGCACCCCCGTGACCCTACTGAGGATAAGCGGTGCAGCTAATGAGATGAGATGAAAATGAAAGATATGGCGAACGGTTCAAAAATAAATACAGTAAATGCATGCTGTTGTTGGCAATTTAAATGTTCTCTTTTTTCAAGTTTAGAAACAAAGGTAAATATATCAAATCACCCCAAAAATTGATGCGAATTGAAGTGAAAACAGGAAAAATAAAAGGGAATGTTGGGTATACGCCTAAGCGTGGTCAAGTCTTATTCACTTGGACACTTATTCAGTTTACTTTATAAAATGCTCAAATCAATGAATTAACTTTGAACTATTTCGTTTTTAGTCAGATATAAATGTATGTAAGTTAATAAATCCCTTTGAATTAGAATAAGATACATTTCATAAAGAGGTCATCTTGATTAAGCTGAATAAATATAGACGTTTGTGAAACAATTGTCATAAAAAGAGGTAAAAATTAACAAATTGATCTGTTTCCTTGGATTTGTTTTCCCCTTTTACCTTACTTTTCCCAATGCCAAATAGGCTACAGTTAACTGGAGTCAGTGGTTATGTTTACTTAGTGTTAAAGTTCTACCTCATTTAACTTCAAAAAATCCTGGATTTTCCTCTTCAAAATTGATGCAATCTACATTATATTACTATTAGTAATAATACATCTAGTGTAAGAGCCATATATCAATTATTTCTGTTTTGTAAATAACATAACAATTTTGTATGCAATTAGTATGTGATGGTATTACTGTGCTGAGCATCTGCAGACTGAAGAGGGCGATAGTGAGGCCAAGGATTCTGATTTGGTGCACACCATAGCCCGAAACAATAGAGTTCGGGATAGTTTTAGCAAGCTAACAGCAAGTCAAGCCTTCTAAGCTATGCTACAGTTTATGTATTGTAAATGAGGAATAAGATGTAGGTTTATTTTTTGGTAGATCTCATCAGATAAGAACCTCACCGCACTTCACTCACTGTAACCATGACAATGGTTTTGACTATGTACATGAATGAGTGATAAATAATGTTATATTCATTAAATGTCAGTCTTATACTTCAGGTAATACAGCACACAAAATGTTCTCTTCACTGTAAAGTATCTTGGTTTTGTCTGCCCTGCGGGGGTTTTTGCAGTTGCCACAGTCACCAGCAAGAAGCCGGACGTCGCTGGGCGTAGACAATAAAACTGCGGAGTTGCTGAGCAAAGGCATTCACTCTCAAAGGCCAGTTGAATGAAAAAAGTTACAAAGCATACGGTGAGGAGTAGGGTGGAAAATCCATTGTTCACGCAGGAAGCTATTTAAATAATCACTGCTAAGAAAGGTCAAGATGAAAATATTGATTGTGCCTTTTCACATTACTATTTGTACTTGTGATAAAGGAGGCCCCTTATTAAAAAATGCCAACTCCAAAATGTCCACAAAGACGTGGAGATCAAAGAAGTAACCCATGTTGGTGACTGAGCTCACAGGGAACATTCTGAAACCCCTTTAAAAGCACACAAGATTTGCAACCTATTTTGCTTGTCGACAGGAGATAATTTAGTGTGCATGCAACACGAGTTCTCAAATGTTCCCTGAAATCTGTCCTCATGGTAAATTTTCATTCTGTATAAATAGGCAGTTGCTGCCTTACAAAGGATTTTGGGAAGGATTTTGGGAAGGATTTTGGGAAGTTTGGGATATACATAGATAGATAGATAGATAGATAGATAGATAGATAGATAGATAGATAGATAGATAGATAGATAGATAGATAGATAGATAGATAGATAGATAGATAGATAGATAGATAGATAGATAGATAGATAGATAGATAGATAGATACAGACAGACAGACAGACAGACAGACGGGCAGGCGGGCGAACAGATGGACTTGCGGACATTTCAAATTGCATAATCCAGGGGTGGGCAAACCTTTTGAATTGTGGGCCAAATCGGGTTAAAACAATTTGGCAGAAAGGCAGTCTGGATCCAATACCTCTGCATAAAGAAAGAATTAATAATTGTTCGATATGTTGTATTTTTATTTCAGATTGTTTTATTAAAAGAAAATATTTCATCAGATTGGTGTGGAAAAACTCGGAAAAAAAAATATTGTATTTTTTAAGCACAACATTTGATTTCATGTATTTAAACACTCAAAATGCAAACGTTTTTGTTTTATTTCATGACTTTTGACAATTATCTTGATGGAAAAATTGTAAATACAGAAATATTGAAAATTAAATGAAATTTTTATTATTTAATCGTATGCATAAAACACATAAATGCTTTGTGAAAAATCAAGTTTTATGGATAAGGGGGACAAAAGGGTCATTAGGGTCACTGGGGACAAAAGAACATATATATTCTGTCATGATTACTGATTCGGGGCACCTGCGGCTGCCCCGGTGGCACCAACAGCTCTGGTCGCTGTTTGGCTCCTTGCCACTTTTTAAACACCCCGGCTCCCCGTTACCGGCGTCCGATCGTTGCGAACCTTCAGCTCCCGCTAAGGAAAGCCTTCTTAACCGGACTCCCTGTTTTTGACTCCCGTACGTTTCCAGGCTTCAACCTGTTTCCGTTTGATCACGTCACGGCTCCTGCGCCCCGGTAACCCGACCTGCTTTCCCCTCTTCAACACTGCTATCACTCGCCAGAGAAGTGCCACTTCCGCGTCCCGAGCGATCTGCTCCCCACAATCCACGATCACTGGATCGTGGGTGCCAGCTTACATC